>NC_141046.1:81453428-81878428 GCF_041138505.1 Cibotium barometz | reverse complement strand
GGTCTAGTGGCTCCTTGTTTTTGGGGAGAACGTACATACAAGGATAACACCCAGCATTAATGGATGTGGTTTTGCAATCATAGGGTCCAACACACACAAGTAGTGGCCAAGTAGGTGAAAGGACCTTCGGAGACTCCAAATTTTTGGGTGATAGATAAGGGGACTCAGGTTACAATGGATTAAATGGCAAGCCTGGTGAGTAGGTGTTTCAAAGTACCTATACAAGTCCCCAAGCAAATAATATAAGTGACCAGAATAACCAAGTGGGGGGGGTTCTAGTAAGCTCAGCGAGAAATGGAGGCCCGGTGTTTCTAAGGAGGCAAACAAAAGATTGGAGGTAGCAACACAAATGCATGCACAACTATTGGAGGAGAACATAATTAAACGTAATCGTCATGTTGTTTTCAAGCTATTGAAAATTACTATGATGTGCATATCAAGGATGTTCGTCATGTTGTTTTCAAGCTATTGAGAACATAATTAAACGTAATCGTCATGTTGTTTTCATGCTATTAATTAAAAATTACTATGATATGCATATCAAGGATGAGCCAATGTGTACTTGCCCAGATTTCCAATGGCATGAGAAATAGAAAAAGCCTTACTTAGCGTATAAGCACATGTATTTTGTTTATATGTGTGTGCTTGGTCTTCGTTGAAACCAACACATAATTATACATCAGCCTACTCTAAGTGACAGGGATCTCTCTTTTATTTTGAGTCCTTTAAACAATTAGGTGAACAATTAGGTGATGTAAAAGGTTGGACAATTTTGGCTACTTCAAGCGATGTTGAAACATTTATGTGATAGTGTTTATTTTGAATTCATTTATGTGTTTATAATTACAACACTTAAGTGCATCTTTATTTGTGATTAGGCAGGATTTTTGATACATGCATTTTTTTATGTGCAATATATATATGCTATCAAGTTAAGAATGGCTCATGAAGAATTGATTGAATTTTTGTAAGATTTTGACCAACCAATGAAAGAGAGAGAGAGAAAGACTAGAGTGCTCACGTACTGTATGAATGTATGTATATGTAGATAGATGTACATATGTATGTGTGTATGTATGTGTAGATAGATGTATGTATGTATATGTATATGTAGATAGATGTACATATGTATGTGTGTATGTATGTGTAGATAGATGTATGTATGAATGTATGTATGTATATGTAGATAGATGTACATATGTATGTGTGTATGTATGTGTCTATATATGTACGTGTATGTATATGTATATATATGTATGTATATATGTAGAGACATACATTCTCCCTAGAAGAAATTGATCTAAGAGCTCCAAACTACAAAAAGCTCTAAATTTCTTGCAAAAAGCTCTAAATTAAAAGCTCCCAAAAAAAACACACTCCTCTAGCCTCACTGTTGAATTGGGCACCCAGGAATTGGGTGCCCAGCTTTCCTCTCTAAAAAATGGAGATGACATGTTAAGGGTAAATCTGCACCTCCGGGTGTTCGTGTGGCGTTGGAAGCCACATAGAAGGCAACCTTCCCAAGTCACCGGTCTCACTCCGGCTCTCGGGGATGAAGACAAGGAAGAGGAAGGGTAAGGAACCTGATCTAACAACAAAGAAAATGGAAAAGGATTTGATAAGGGAATAAGGAACAAAATGTAAAAACTACTCAACATATCCCACACACCAAATGATGATTAGGGTCGGGACTACAACTCACTCATGGTTAGGTACCCTCACCATAAACAAGGAATCCCTAGAAAAGAAGCAAGGCATGCCACTCCAAGCCGTACACACACATCCACTCTAGATGGCTTTCCAAGCAAGAAGGATCCTCAACCAAGCCATCACAAGAATAAGCATACTCACATGTCTCTCACTCACATAAGAAACTCACACTTGCATGACTTCTAGAAAGCAATAAAATGAAAGAAGAAGACCCTATGTACACACCCAAGACACTCACATAAGAAACTCACACTTGCATGACTTCTAGAAAGCAATAAAATGAAAGAAGAAGACCCTATGTACACACCCAAGACACTCAAAGAGTACACAAGAGTGGATTCCAACTTGGGCTAGAGGGAATCAGAGACCCCCTAGCTTGCCCTTCATTATATAGCAAAAATGGCTATCCTCTATACCACACGGCAAGCATAGGGTGATCACACAAATTACAACCAATGAGGTGTGGCTAAGGCCACCATCCCCATTCCCTAAGGTATAAACCATAGGTATGTGTACACCAAATCAAATACAATGGAGGTGCAATGTGTGCACATGTACCCAAATAATAATGAAGCTCAAATGTTGGCCTAGGTGTTAACCTAAATGGGTTAACATTGCCCCACCTCTAAAGCACATCCCGTCCTCGGGATGTAAAAAAGTGATGTGAGTACAAGGGGGGTAGATACAAAGTGATACATCAATGTGGTAAAATATGGCCAATGAAGATCTGCAAGATCAGTTGATGAAACCCAAGATCCTTGTCGAAGGGTGAGGTAAGGGATGCTCCCCCACCTCTAGGGTAAATACCACCAACGTCCCAAATGAAGATGGAAAATGGCTCCCAAAGTATAGGTGCATACATAGCATGAAGCCAAAATGTCAATGATGAAGATGAAGTCGATAAAGCACATGTGGAAGAGATGAGTGTTCCATTCACTTGGGTTCATATACTTGCTTGTTGGAATCCTTTTTTCTATATCTTTTATTTTTTATATTTTCTTTTTGTGTGTAAGTAGTAAGTGTTTATGTGCTTTGTGAGAATCTAAGTGTTGTGAAAGTGTGGGTGTGTGCATGTGTGCAAATGGAAAGTTACTATGGTTAGGGTGTGTGCAAAATAAAAATAAAAATAAAAAGTAGATGGGTTGGCTAGGGAAGAAAGGTGATGTTAGAAGTGGATAAGGGTTAGTGGGTGGGAGTTAATAAGTTTGGTAGGAGGGTTAGGGGAATAGGATAGGTGGGAAAGGGGGAAGAATTCAAAAAATTGGGGGACGTTTGGAAGGGATCCAAAAGGGGAGAAGGTAGGTTAGGGGAAAAAACAAAACAAAAAACAAAAAAATTAAGGGGGGCCCGCTTGGAAGGGATCCGAGGGGGTAGGTGAGTTAGATTTTGATTTTATTTTTTATATTTTTTTAAAACTTTATTTTTAATGGCCTTCGCCTGTTTCTTCATGGATTTCTCTCGTTGCAGGGCGTCGGGCTGTGGTGGGGAGTCCGTTATCCTCCCCACCTCTTCCTTTGCTCATCTTCTGATGCTGTGCTCGCCGGGCTATGGTGGGGAGCCCGTAATCCTCCCCACCCATCACTTGCTTTCTCTGTGGTGTGCTGCACATGGTGGGGAGCTGCTCGGCCTTTGCTTTCTGTGGTGCCACAGACGGCGCCACTTACTTCCTCTCCTCCCCCTTCTTCACGTTACTTCTTTCCTCTGTATTCTGTGCAGGCCCCCCTTGCTGGCTGCCGTGGGAGCTCACGAGCCGGCTTTTCTTTCTGGCTGCTGTGGTTGCTCCACTCTTCTGGTTGCCGTGACTGCTCGTTTGCTGGCTGCCGTGGGCTAAGGGTGGTGAGGTGATGGAGGCGGCAGTAGGGAGCCTCATTTTCAGCACAGGCGGTGCAAGAGCACATGCACGCAAGCACTCCTCCTCCGACACCTCCACACAACCCAACGCCACAGCCAAGAATTTGGCTTTTCTTGTTTCTCTTATCACAGAGCCTAAAAGCTCTTTTTTATTTTATTTTCATAGAGCTAAAAAACTCTCTTTGACTGATTTGAAAACGAACTGGAGCTTAAAAGCTCTTCTCTTGTGTTACATGTTGCCCACCAAAGCTTAGGAGCTTTGTTTTCTTGCCTCCCTACTGCCCACAGAAATTTGAGCTGTGTGTGAACAGTGCATGTCTTTTGCCTTTGAGCTGTGGAAGGCTTTAGCTTTCCATGAGTTCACCCATACACCACAGGTTTCATTCCTCCATTAATCATTGATGGCATTTATCTTAAAGTGCATCATAAGCATTATGTGAAGCATTGCATTGTAAAATGACACTTATAACTTCTCTTAATCAATCTCTGAATGTGCTTGTTGTACTAAAACTGAATCTACTTTGCAAATCATATCAAAAACTCAGTTTTATAGTTTGCATAAAGCTGAAAAATGGTTACCACTTATGCACACCAACCAGCTTTGTTGAGCCTTGGCCCACAAGTGTAGTCTCTTTGCACATGCCAAGTCATGATGTGGATGAGTTCCGTCTTTGTTGTTGCCTCCTTGCAAACTTGTCCCGGCAAAACGGAACCATGTTAAGGGTAAATCTGCACCTCCGGGTGTTTGCGTGGCATTGGAAGCCACATAGAAGGCAACCTTCCCAAGTCACCGGCGGTCTCACTCCGGCTCTCGGGGATGAAGACAAGGAAGAGGAAGGGTAAGGAACCTGATCTAACAACAAAGAAAATGGAAAAGGATTTGATAAGGGAATAAGGAACAAAATGTAAAAACTACTCACCAACTCAACATATCCCACACACCAAATGATGATTAGGGTCGGGACTACAACTCACTCATGGTTAGGTACCCTCACCACAAACAAGGAATCCCTAGAAAAGAAGCAAGGCATGCCACTCCAAGCCGTACACACACATCCACTCTAGATGGCTTTCCAAGCAAGAAGGATCCTCAACCAAGCCATCACAAGAACAAGCATACTCACATGTCTCTCACTCACATAAGAAACTCACACTTGCATGACTTCTAGAAAGCAATAAAATGAAAGAATAAGACCCTATGTACACACCCAAGACACTCACATAAGAAACTCACACTTGCATGACTTCTAGAAAGCAATAAAATGAAAGAAGAAGACCCTATGTACACACCCAAGACACTCAAAGAGTACACAAGAGTGGATTCCAACTTGGGCTAGAGGGAATCAGAGACCCCCCTAGCTTGCCCTTCATTATATAGCAAAAATGGCTATCCTCTATGCCACACGGCAAGCATAGGGTGATCACACAAATTACAACCAATGAGGTGTGGCTAAGGCCACCATCCCCATTCCCTAAGGTATAAACCATAGGTATGTGTACACCAAATCAAATACAATGGAGGTGCAATGTGTGCACATGTACCCAAATAATAATGAAGCTCAAATGTTGGCCTAGGTGTTAACCTAAATGGGTTAACAATGGAGATGACAAGTTCAAGCAGCATTATGATGGCCTGGGTGGCCTCTTGCTATGAGAAGCACTGTGAGATCATGTGTTGAAGGAGAGAATTTTGACATGGAACCCTCCTGCAAGGATGCCGTGGAGAAAATGCCACCATGAAAGTGAGGTAGAAAGCCATGCTTAAACTGCTTTTACACACATTATGCTGAAAGCAATGTCTTCTTGTGAGAAGAATTCTTGGACTGAAATGACAATAACAAAAACATAAATAAACACTTAAGTAAACTCAAAGTAGTCCATATTTCTATCGTGGGCAAAGTAAACTCGGATTG
Organism: Cibotium barometz; assembly: GCF_041138505.1. Classification (NCBI taxonomy): domain Eukaryota; kingdom Viridiplantae; phylum Streptophyta; class Polypodiopsida; order Cyatheales; family Cibotiaceae; genus Cibotium; species Cibotium barometz. The sequence goes on along the minus strand of NC_141046.1, from coordinate 81,872,954 downwards.
GGAAAGTAAACTCGGATTAGTCTAAGTTTACTTTTCTAGTCCTCTTTCTGAAACTTTGCATCTTTCTATCTTTCAAAGTAAACTTGGACTATGAAGTAAACTCGGACCGGTTGGTCCGAGTTTACTAGGTAAACTTGATCGGTTCGAGTTTACTTTTCCAGTCCTCTTGCTGAAACTTTGCATCTTTTTGTCTCAAAGTAAACTTAGACTGTGAAGTAAACTCGGACCGGCGGTCCAAGTTTACTTTTTTAGTCCTCTTGCTGAAACTTTGCATCTTTCTGTCTTTCAAAGTAAACTCATACCGTGAAGTAAACTCAGACCGGTCCGAGTTTACTTTCCCAGTCCTCTTGTTGAAACTTTGCATCTTTCGTCTTTCAAAGAAAACTCGGACTGTGAAGTAAACTTGGACCGGTTCGAGTTTACTTTCCTAGTCTTGCTAAAAAAATGCAGCTCTGCTTGGGCAAGTAAACTCGAACCGGTCAAAAATAGATTAGAAGTGATATCATTAGATTTTAAGAGTGCCATCAAAAATAGCTTTTAAAATGATGTCAACACCACAACTTATGGGATTATAAGTATAAGTGGAATCAATAGCTTTAGAAATGATATCAATGCATGAATTATGAAATTACAAGTACATGAATGGCATCATTCTCGTTTGAGATGCCAATGCTTTCACGGTATTATTAGTCATTGAAGAGGCAAAAACAAAAGCATCTCTCATCATCTTGGGAGTTTCTATACTCAATTGCCATGATCCTGTAATGCGAAGGTGTAAAATTGCCACAAATTTGCACCTCCTTATTGATGAGATTCGACTCAACGCCAAGCAGGGCATGCCTCATGGTCAAAGGAAACAATGCATGACAAGTGTGACATAATATGGTAACTAGGGGATCTATCATCAATGTTTTTGTACAACAATGAGGACACCAAATGCATAGTCTCTTTTCAAAGCAAACACAGTACATGCCTCGTTAATGTTTTTGCCTTAGAACTCTAGTAACATGAGGACGCTTAGGTTGGGGAGAACCCTCATCTATACTATTAGGTATCTTGTGGAATTGCATGACCCAATCTAGTGCGTGTAACATCTGTAGAATCCTCATCTATACTATTAGGTATCTTGTGTGGAATTCCATGACCTAATATAGTGCATAAAACATTTGCTTTAATTTGGTGAATTGGGTAACTCCTCACTTGGACCCATATCACAGAGGTCTTGATCATCATTTTGAAGAATTAGGTATCTTGTGTGGAATTCCATGACCTAATATAGTGCATAAAACATTTGCTTTAATTTGGTGAATTGGGTAACTCCTCACTTGGACCCATATCACAGAGATCTTGATCATCATTTTGAAGAATTGGTTCTTCATTAATGCCATGGTTGACCAATGCATGTGCACTATCAAAAATTGGTAAGATGGAAAGAAAATGTGGTTATCAACCTAATACCACAATGAGATGCTTGCGATCATTGCTCCAATTAGGGTAATCACAATAATTGGATTGCATGCTAACATGATACCATTGACCTTTTGTTGAGATGCTTTGTATCTTGAACAGTAACACCATCTCATTTACAATTTCCAAACATGATGGATTGCCTTGATAATGTTGAAGAATTCGCTACCCTTGCCGTATGTCTCTTTGATGATCCATGGATGTTGTAACCTCCACAATCAACTACCATAACATAAGATCTAAGAAAATGATATGGGGAATTACAAAAGTTTCATGTGAGCTGCAAATTACAAAGATATTAGTAGCGGTCAACCTATCTCCTATTTTTGTTTGAAGAACTCAAGAAAAAGTTCCACCCATGCGAGTGTCGATTTGTGAATCTCCAATAAGTGCATGTAGAAGATCTCCCATAGATCTATTAATCCTTGTATCCAATAGGGTGTACTTGATGTATTGCCATAATCTTTCCACCAAGTTAGTGGTGTTGACATTTACATAATGAGACAATCGTCCAAATTTAGGCCACCTCCTCCTCCATATACAATTGTGACCACACCACCCATTTATTATATACCGCACGATATTGTTGTGTGCTGAATACTGCTCTAAAAGCTGACTGTACAATATCTCAAAGTTCTCTTCTGTGATGGTGTGTAAGAGATTACACATAGATGTGTAGACTTCATCATGGTTCTATTTTGGAATCTAAATTTAAGGTACAAAATCCAATTTAGGCTCTCTACCAACAACGATTGAGCCATACAGAAACATAAATGCATTATCAAAGCAAACTTGGACTCATAAACTAAACTCGAACCGGTCCAAGTTTACTTTTGCTAGATAGAAACCATAATGCTCTGCTTGGGAAAGTAAACTCGGAATGGGAAAGTAAACTCAGACCAGTCTAAGTTTACTTTGTCAGGTACATCATGGAAGAATGAAAAATAACACACCACAACCTAGAAGAGGAATACTGCTTCTTTTGACACACCACAACCTAGAGGAATACTGCTTCATGCTTTTGGAATCATACCTGTGGAAGAATATTCTCCACCCATGCCTTCTTCATATGAAACCAACATGGTAAAACATGGCATGATATTTGTTGACGATAGCCCCTATCATCAACAATCCAACAATGTGTATTGTCATGCATGACCTTAAGTATTGCATCAAGGTCTTTTTGTGACAATCACAATAGCAGTGGGCTGAACATTATCCGTTTTTTGAAAAATAATGTGAAGTGTCAATGATATGGCAGTTACTTCTTGATTGCTACTACCCGGGTCATTGGAGCATAGTATGAACCATATTGGAATGCCCATTCCAATTTGGTTTGGTAAAACTGCAGCATACAATGGTAGGCCAAAGACATGTGTTTTAAAGTTGCTATCTACAGTCTAAGAATTATTACGTGAGAAGCGTGTGGTCATTTGGAACATCGATCCATCTTATGTAATAAGAATAAATGGCTTATCATTATCTTCTAGTGCATTAGGACAATATGAAAATATAGCACCTACATGAGAGTGTCATCGGTTAAACAAGTCAAAGCACAAAACCATGTGACATGATGGATGCTATAAATAAATAACATATTATGGTACCTTATTTTTTCACGTAGCTTTAAATACTTGATGTGCATCATGGTCCAATCATCTTTTGAGATTTTTCCTGCAAAGAGAGATTGATCTTGTTATATTAAATAGAATTAGTATTTAAGTTTACAAAAGTCACTATGCAAATGTCATTGATATACTACCTACATTTCGTACATATGCCATCAAAGCCACTTCCTTCGGGAGGACCACAAAGAATCGATAAATAGTACGATCAAGTAGAGAGGATTGTCTCAAATGAATTCTCTCCTTTGACATTGACATATTTACCACATGTCGAGATGTGCCAATGTCAAATAGATCTTCTATGCAATATTCAATGACCTTTGGATGAATGGGTAAGTGATATAGATCACTACGACTTCCCGACACATGTCCTTCATGAGTAGAGTGTATATGAATCAAAGCATCTAAATTGCCACTTGGATACTTCACTTGAACCTTGAATGGACAACCACATTTCTTGGTTGATCTTAATCTCCTAATGGTTTCCTTTCGGCTAGCTCTACCACCTCTATGGCACATGTAATCAACCGCAACCTTGGATGCACCGTTATTTTTGGTTGATCAAACCATTACCAGTCTGGCCTTGTGCTCAATCATTATATTTTGCAAGTGGTTTTCCACATTTGCCTTATCTACAGTTAGTACTATTGCTTGTAGCCTTTTTTTTGGCTTGGCATTCAAGTTCTCTTCCATGGTGTAATCTCCTACAACCACAGGCGTTGATGAAGTCCCTAATAAAAGAGGTGGGTATCTCGTGCTTTTTCTAATATTAGTACACCATCTAGATTTGATTGTTTCTATTGTCTCATTCACTCCTTGGTGATAATCATTCTCCACAATATAATGAGATAATGCCACAATGCTTCCCCACTATTCAAAGTATGCAATCCTTAGTTTTGGTGTGCTATTCACGGAAAAGGTAAGGCGCACCATCTTCTTTCGTCCGCAAGCAAAGATCGTGCATCATTCTTCTCCATTTCTTTAAATCTTGATTACCTCTAGAATCATGAGCTTTCAAGGTCTCCAATGTGACTATCACATCTCCTTGAATGGCTCTCATCATAAAGTTATAGCTTGACTTGTCAATGAATAGTATGTAGGGGACAAATATAATATTGGATTGGGTGAATCAATGTTACTTTGATTGGATCAAACATGAATACTTTGATTGCTATCACAGAAGAGATTTTCCACATCTGAATCATCACTTGATGAGGAGTGACTTCTATCACCATTAGAGCACTCTTCAATATTGAAGTTGCTTTTGTCTTGGCTTAACAAATCCATCCTTCAAAAGAACATAAACTAATTAAGATTGTATAAAGCTTCATTTCAAGAACACAATACATATCCCACATTATCACTTCTATTTTAATCATGTGTACTTTAATCGAGAATCAATTCCTATCTATTGCAAATGATAACATACATAATTGAAGAATATACTAAAAAATTTGAGAGAAATAGAGAAGAAACCTCAATATAGTAATGTCAACTCTAAGTGCTTAAAACCATCTCTTACAAATGTGGATGGAGAAGTGTTGGAGAAAATGTAAAGAAAAGTGCATTCTATGGAATGTGTAAAAATTTGATAGAAGGTAATGGTCCGAGTTTACTTTTGCAATTCAAGTTTACTGTTAGTATATCACCCATTAAAGGCCATAAATTTTGCTCGTGTGCGCATCGTCGACAATTATGTTGGTATGAGTTTAGTTCTTCTCTGAGTTTATTGTTGGTGTCCAAGTTTACTTTAGTTCCTAATGAGATTGCATTCCTGCTATTATGTCCCTGGTCCGAGCTTACTTTAGTGGTGGCCGTGGAGATCCAACGGCGCAAGATACTAGATGTGATTACCCAACATGCTCAACCATTGATCACAACACTACAACCTTGTGTGACTTAGTCATGAGGGTTGTTGTCCAAGCTATGCATGAAAAGGTTGATGATCGTACATTTCATGCCTAGATAGGGAGTGAGGTTAAGGTTGTGCAAACATGTAGGATTTTATTGTATTGTTCAATTTTGTTTTAAGTGCTTAAATATGTAGTTTAGCACTTCATTTTGGAATCAAGGTAATGTAGACTTCTCTCTATTTGTTGTCCTTATCAATATTTTGAAGCTCTATATTTAGTTAAGTTTTTGCTTTGTAGCAGCATGTTTTTGCTTAATTGCATTGATAGTAGTCTTATCCATCTTATGATAAAGTAACTTTAGATTTTTTTTTCTTTTTTGTTTGTTTGTTTTTGTTTTGTTTTGGCTTTAGTGCTAGTACTTCTACTTTTGTTTAATTGAGTATCCTTTTGTTTGTTGATTGTTATGTTTTTCTTTTCCTTTCTCTCAATTTCTTATATGTTAGTTAAGTTTTTTCTAGTTGGGAACAATGCTCACTTTTGGCTTAATTCTACAATTTGGGACTTTTTTTAATCTCCTATGAATTCCTAGTAGCTTTTCCAAACTTCAGGATGAATTTTGGATCACGGTCTTCTAAATTTTAGAAATGCTTAAAATATCAATTGGCTGTGAAAAAAAATTAAATGTAAAATTTATGCTTTATTTTAAAAAGTTTTTTAGTTTTTCCAAAATACATACATTATGATTGTACACCATACATCCAAGGAGTCTTTTACACAGGATGGGAAAGAAAATGAATTTAGTTATTGTCAAATAAAGCAATGGGTGTGGTTGTTCAAATCTCACTAGAGAGAACACTATAAATGAATGACGTTTGCATGTCAGACTGTCCTAGTACTCTAAAAATTTGATTTGTTACTTAGTTATGAAACTAATACAGTGATTTGGGTATACTAGTGCTCTTGGTTTTGGGTTAGTATCCACATGGCTGGCTTTTGGGTTGACACTTTTGCTACTACTCTACTGCTACTATTGCTGTTGTAGTCGCCGTTTTGAAAGGTGCCCACTCAGGTGGCAACTTGTTTCCATTCCTCTTCTTGCTTCTTCTTATTATAACATGAAGAAGGTCGATGGAACAATCGGTAACTTCAATGCTCAAAATTCAACAATCGTTCGTGGATAAAGATAACGCACAACATAGAAGAAGATGTGCAGAAATATATATATATATATATAGAGAGAGAGAGAGAGAGAGAGAGAGAGAGAAGAGGACAAAGTATTGGGTCCTGAATACCCTCTGGATCCCCACCACGAATGGTGTATTTGCTTTATTAGAATAATGTAAATCTGTAAATAAAGATTGGTTCTTAACCTGCACTTCTTCACCTTGGCTGAGCACTTTTCCTTGGCTGTCCTAGCCCTTGGAATGTAACAACCCTTTGTGAATAATGAGATGAAAAGACATATTTCTAGCTTGGGTATTTATACCCTTTCTATGCTCTGGTCGACGGGTTTTAATCCTTTTCATGACCTAGTCCTTATATTATGATTTAGTTCCAGTGTTTTCACACTATAGCTTTGGTCGATCCCAAAGCGCATCTTGGTGGCTGTTGGGCAGCCTTGCGCAGTCTGTATGGGCAGCCCCTGGCCTTGGCCGACTGGGTGCCGGGAGGCACCTAGACCTAGTCACCTGGCTGGGCTGACCCATAGGCACTATTAGCTACCTCGCCAGGCCCCTTGGGCTAGCAGACAGCCTACCGAGCCCTTCCATGGGCTGGTGGTGGGCAAGGCTTGGGGCCTTCCTGGCCCCTTGGGGTGGCACAAAGCGTGCCCCATGCCCACTGCAAGAGCCTAAGACACCATCCTACATGCTTCTATAGACACCTCGTGCCTGATTGCATACCCATCACATAGATCATCTGCCATCATTCTAGAGGGAGACTCACGGTACAATGTGACACTGCTTCAAGCGCAGGACAATACACAGTAGACCTCGGACATGTAGAGTGGAACCTTGGCTGACTTGGACTGGGCTCACATGGGACCAGTTTTCACTCTAGGTCCTGCACCTTCTTGTTTAAATATGTGGCATCCAAGTGTGGGATGCACATGACATCCCTTTTGCTTAACTTGATGGAAGCCGCATAGCCTCCAAATAAGTCAAACCGCTTTGTGAGTCTCTCGGTCTTGAAACTTCATGAGGAATTATCTTTGTCTTTGGCTTGATCCATGCTTGAAGTGGTGCAAAAGGATTTCTTATGGGAGCATTACTTCAGCTTCATCCACTATATCTAGTTCCTCTGTGTCTTTCACTTCTAAAGGGATTGGACTTGCATACGGTTTTGGCCAACAACTAACATGGAGCACATCATGCATAGTCCATCTCGGAGGTAGCTTCAACTTCATTGACACCTCGTTGATCTTTCTCTAAATAGGAAAAGGTCTGAAGCTCTTGAACGATAATTTTGGGCATCGCTTGCATTAGGTGAAATATGGACTCTCATTTTTGCCCCTTAAGGATTTCCACACCTCCTCTATCTAGAAAAATGGGCTCATGGTGAAATTTTTACAAATGAACTCAAAAGTGAGCGAAGTTTGGACATCGGTGATATGGGGACTTCTTGAATATTCAAAATTGCTTATCATGCTATATATCATTGGAAAGGTCTTGAAGAGTAGATTCCAAATGTCCAAACTCCGCTCACTTTTGAGTTGATTTGCAAAAATTTCACCATGAACCCATTTTTCTAGAGAGAGGAGGTGTGGAAATCCTTAAGGGGAAAAATTGAGAGTCCATATTTCACCTAATGCCCATCTATTTTAGTCTTTGCTTCATAATCTAAAGATACACCCAATCTCCTTTTGATAATTTCACATCCCTTCAGTCTTTGTTAGCTTATTGAGTGTAGGCATCCTGCCCTTTAGCCAACTTGTCTTTAACTGGTTCCAAAATCTCCTAATAAGACTTTGTCATTTTATTTGCTCTTTAGGTACTGAAGACGAGGTTCTGGTTTAATAGCAATTGGAATGGTCTTCCAAAAGTTACTTCATATGGAGTCATACCAATAGCTAAAGAAAATGAATAATTCAAAATTGCTTGAACTAAAGGCAAATACGATTCCCACTTACCTTGTTGATCATGTAACACTTAAGCACATCAAAGGCCAACTGGTTGTAGATTTATGTCTTGCCCATCAGTCTGTGGATGAAATGCATTGGAAAAATTTAGTTTAGTACTAAAATTATCAAACAATGCCCTCTAGAAATGATTGGTAAACTTTCGTCTAACAGTCCTAGGGATCTCGCTAATCACATCTCGCTAATCACGTACCAATGCCGAATGAACAAATGGGCAACATCTTCGACGGTCACATTGGCTATGCATGAAATAAGCATAACAAATTTGCTAAGACTATCAACAATAGTTAAGTATTGTGTATTACACTTACCCAAACTAGGAGGCAAATTTGTGACAAAGTCCATCGATATATCCTAGAGGAATTGGTAAAGGCTGTAACAACCCTATTTTCTTCCCACAATGAGCTTTCACTTTCTGACAAACGTCATAGTGTTGCACATGATTGAACACATCACGCCTCATTCTTTGCCAATAATATTGCCTTTCTAACTTCTCTAGAGTCAAATTCATGTCCCAGCAGTGACCACCACTTATGGCATCATGGAGCAGAGTTGCCCTAAACGACTTCATGACACAGTCGACCTTTGTAGAAAAGCCAACCATCTCATATCAAAAAGTGGCATGGTCATGTGGCATCCAATGACTACTCCCACCTGTACCAAGTTCCTTGAAATCCGCGTATGTGTGCTTCATGTCGTCTAGTCTTGTACGTGTGCTTCATGTCGTCTAGTCTTGTACCAACAAGGTCAAGTCTAATGGTCTAAATCAATGTAGAAAAATGGGCTCATGGTGAAATTTTCCCTTCTTGCTCAAACCATCGGCCATTGGATTGTCCTTTCCTGGAAGTTACTCGATCATACCACCAAATTGCTGGAAGATTTGGCTCTAGCGGTGTCGGTGGTCAGTCTACTATGCACTTGGCATTGCCTGATGGTCAGTGCAAACCTCAAATTCATGACCATAAAGGAAATGCTTCCAATGTTTCAAGGCCTGAATAACTGTTAGGAGTTCCCGATTGTAGACTCAGTAATTCTTTTATGTGGACAGTAACTTACGAGACATGTAGATGGCCATTCTATTGTAACACCCCTCCAATCACGATTTTACTCATATCGGGTAATTACTTGGAAAAACGGCTCATCCCACAAGGCAAGTGCTAGACAAGGCACTTCTGACAAAGCCACCTTAAGGTTCTTGGATGCATTTAACACTCATGGAGTCATTCAGATCCGCCTACCTTCTAGTCTTGACACCCTTTAGCAGATTGGTGAGATCCGCAAAGAGGTCAGAGAATCTGTCTATGTGGGTGGAGTATGCCTAGCATATACCCACAAAGGATCTAATGTCAGGTACAGTTTGTGGTATTTCCCAATTGACAATCTCGGCAACCTTGGTCGGATCAAGTCGGATGCCCTCAGCACCAAGGTAGTGAACCTCAAACAAATAAAATTCTGACTTCTTCTCATTGATGTAGATCTCGTTGCTTTCTAGCAACTTCAAGACTTTATCCACATCAATGACATGTTGCTCAACCATTAGCTGAAAAAACCAGTATGTCATCCAGAAATATGAACACATAATATCCAATCAAGTCCTTGAAAACCCGCGTCATCATGTGATTGAATGTGGCTGGGGCATTCGTCAAGCCAGAAGGCATGACCACAAATTCATAGTGAGCCCGTTCCATATGGAAGGTTGTCTTGGGGATGCACCCCTCAACAATCCTAACCTGGTGGTACCCACTCTTCAAATCCAATTTGAGAGCACCTTGGCCCCGTTCAGCCTCTTGAGGATGTAATCTATTCGAGGCATCAAGAAATTGCTCTTGATAGTTGGCTTATTGAGTGCATGAAAACCGACACACAACCAGGAAGACCCATCTTTCTTCTTGATGACAAATAGAAGAGATGTTGCAAATGGTGACACACCAGGGCATATGAAGCCAAATTGCAATAGTCCTTGGGGTTGGCGATCTAACTCTGACTCCATTGCCTTGGACAGGCGGTATGGAAACTTGCTCAAGGGATCCGAGCCTGGGAGAAGGTGTTTCTTGTGGTCCTTTGATCTAGATGGGGGGAGCTGGGGAGGAAGATTATCCCAAACAAAAAACTTATGAAAATTTTCATGGAGAGCTTGGTACTTCTTTGAAGCACTAGCAACCATCTGGGTAGTTTGGATGTATATCATCATCGCACATTGTGCACCTTTCCTGATTTCTTGTTTAGCCCACAAGTGGCTTATGAGAGGAAAATTTGAGATTCCTGGCTCACATTTAATGGTCAATGGGGCTTTAGACATATTCCAGAAGTAATCCAAAAGGTGTGCCTATCCCAATCAATATCTGGCTGGAACTTGTGAAACCAATGAATTCCCATAATTATGTCTGCTCCTACAAGAGGGAAAACCATAAAATCTCGCACAAACCCTCTGCCTTGAATCACTAATTTACCACCTTGAGCTTCAAACTTGATGCTCATCATCATTCCTGTGCTAAATCCCTCAACCTTCTTGTTTACCGAAGTCACAACAAAATGGGCTCGCTAAGTGGCCTATTCTGTGACCACATCCACCGTGCTACCGTTGTCAAACAAGACGACTCTCTGGCTGCCTATGTAGCCAAAGGTCTTGAGCAATTCATTGAGGTCATACTCCTGATCTTGGGCACCCTTTTCGAGCTCCTGGCTAATGATTGTACCAACCAAAGAACTGGGATCCAAAGAATTAGGGACAACAGTTGGGGTCTCTGTGGGAGCTGGGCTCACAACGGAAGTCGTGGAGGCTACAGTGGTCATCTTTGGAGTGGTAGTCTTCTTTGGATAGTCCTTAGAAGTGTGTCATTTGGTGTGACAAAAGAAAAACCTACCCTTGTTCTTATACGAAGTTGTCTCCAGCACTTAGTTCCCCAATGGTCTTACCTACCTGAGTTTTCTAGTCTGGAGTAAGCTTGGGCTCATTGGTCAAGTTCTTGGAGCCAGAGGCTCCTATGCTGTGTCCTGGGGAAGACCCCATCTGGTTCTAGACTTTTCCCCCCGAGGCGGTTACCTTGGGAGTTACAGGCTAGGAAGTCTTGGGCTTTCTACCATTGTACTTCATTTCAGTACTCTGCGCAAGCGAGAGGGCCGAGAGGGCATCTTCAAAGGTGGCTAGCCGAAACATACACACTTCCCACTACATTTTCTTATCAAGGCCATAAAGGAACTTCCCTTTCTTGTCCTTGTCAGATATGCCCGATTGCAAACATAAGTTCAAAATCTTATTGGCAAACTGTAGGACTGGTTACATGTTTTTGATGTATTCCCCTAAACTTCTCTTCGAGTCACTCAAGGTAATGGGGCGGTACAAATCATCGCTTAAGATGGAGGACAAACTTGTCCCTCCCAGACGTAAGCCGCCAACCATGCCTAATCTAGTGTGGGCATGAACCCACTGGGTCCACCAAGGAATGGCCTCACCTTGCAAATACCAACTAGCCAAGATCACTATGTCAATATCATTCTTTTTAATTGCAGCAAAATAAGCTTCAAATTGATTCAACAACCACGAGTAAAGAGTTTTGGGGTCGAGTTTACCATTATACTTACTGAAGTTCATCCTCTCAGGAGAACTCGAGGAAGCTGCAGGTGTCGTGTATGCGCATCTAAAGTCGTAAGATATCTTTCGTGTTGCAGGTGTCGGTTGGCATCATCTTGTGCAGCAACACGGGATGCTATCGCACGGTCTTCTATCAATTGAATCTCTATTGCTCGCATCTACAACTCGAGAGTTGAACTCAGATGTAGTCATAACCCTTCAAAAGGGTCATTTGGTAGAGGATCAGCTATTGGAATCTAAGAAACAGAAGGAGAGGGAGAAAAAGGGGTTGGAAAATAGGTGTGCTCTTCCAGGGCAAAGATTTACACCTTCTTCTCTTCCAATTTGGCACTTTGTTCTATGATTACTCACATCATTTGCTAAAATATATCATGCACACTCATGTCTTCCGCCCCTCGTGGGATTGCTTCGTGCTCTTTGTTCCAAAGTTCACCATTCTCTCTCTTTGTCGAAGCTCGCTATAGTAGGAATATGCACTTCCTTTCCAGAGCACAATCTGACCATCTGACCATCCACTATGTGTGTGGGAGACTTTCCAGAGGTTGAAAACCAACCGTCCTTCTAGGGACGGGAGTCACACTGAAAGGGGTGGTCTGTTGGAGTCTAGAAACCAACCACACAAGCAAGAAAAAGTTTTTTTTTTCCTTGTTTTTTGGCTTAATCTTCACACTTGAAGAAGGCTCTGATACTAATGTAACATTTGGAAGCTCGGTGGAAGAATCGATAACTTCAATGCTCAGAATTCAACATTTGTTTGTGATGATGAAGATAACACGCAACATAGAAGAAGATGTGTGTGTGTGTGTGTGTGTGTGTGTGTGTGAGAGAGAGAGAGAGAGAGAGAGAGAGAGAGAGAGAGGGAGGGAGAAGAGCACAAAGTATTGGGTCCCAAATACCCTTTGTAGGTCCCCCACCACGAATGGCGTATTTGCTTTATTAGAAGGATGTAAATTTGTAAATAAAGACTAGTTCTTGACTTGCACTTCTTCACCTTGGCTGAGCACTTCCCCTTTACTGTCCTGGCCCATGGAACGCAACAACCCTTTGTGAATAATGAGATGAAAAGATAGATTTCTAAGTTGGGTATTTATACCCTTTTCTATGCTCTGGTCCGCTTGTTCTAATCCTTTCCACAACCTTATGCTTTAATTCTAGCATTTTCACACTGTAGCTCTAGCCAACCGTAAAGAATCCTCTTGGCTGTTGGGTAGCCCTGCGCAGTTTGTATGGGCAGTCCCTTGGCCATGGCCAATTGGGTGCTAGGCAGCACCTAGGCCTGGCCACTTGGCTGGGCTGGCCCATAGGCCCTGTCGCGCTGCCTCTGGCCAGGCCCCTTGGGCTGGCCGATAGCTTGCTGCCCAACCCTTCCATGGGTTGGTGGGCAAGGCCTGGGGCCTTCCTGGCCCCTTGGGGTGGCACAAATCCTACCCCATGCCCATTTCAAGAACCTAAAACTCTCTTCTAGGGTAACCCTATGGGGGGCTGGACTAGGGTAACCCTATGGGGGACTGGACCCCATCCGACATGCTTCTATAGATGCCTAGTGTTCGATTGTAAACCCAACACACAGATCATTTGATATCATTCCAAAGGGAGACTCATAGTATGGATTGGCACTGCTTCATATGCAGGATAATGCACATCAGACCTCGAACGTGTAGAGTGGAACCGTGGCTCATCCCAGGACTGGTCTTACATGGGACCAATTGAGTAGCTCGTATTGCTGAAAAAGATGTTGTTGGGACTGATGTATAGGGAAATGTGGTTACACAAAATGCAAGTCAACAATCACAGTCATTTAGTGGACCAGGAAAGTCATCTAGCGGTTCTATTGATAGACCATGGAGTGGCAGGCTACGTCATAATACCAGTCCTGTGGAAATGTAGTTGGTACATCACATAGAGGCAAAGAGAAAGTGGTTGAGCCCCTTGGTATGCATGATATTTCTGCAAGGCATTCTCTGTATGGAGAGTCTAGTGGCTCAAAGATGAGCCTTAATCAGGAGCTTGGGATTCCAAGAATGAGGACACCTATTGTGAAGAAGGATATGGAAGCCATGAATGCAAAGTTACGAAGATTTGGAAGAGTCAAAAACCCTGTGCAACGGTTGACTTATGATGGTTATGTGGCACATCACTATGCTTATATGGCAAAAGTTGTGTAGGTTGTAGAACCCATGTTTTAATGAGGCTGTTGGAAATGTGTGTTGGGAGAAAGCTATGGATGAGGAGATGGATGCATTGTATGGCATTTGGGATTTGGTGTTATTTCTTGAAGGCAAGAAAGCTATTGGTTGTAAGTGGGTGTATAAGGTGAAACATAACAGTGATGGTAGCATAAGTAGGTACAATTGCAAAGATGGCAACTGTGAGAGTTGTGATTACAGTGGCTGCACGTAAAGGCTGGGATTTTACATCAGATGGATGTAAAAAATGTGTTCTTGCATGGTGACTTGCAAGAAGAAGTGTATTTGGATTAACCACCTGGTTTTGAGGATACAGGTCACTTGGAGTATGTATGTAAGCTTCGTAAGGCTTTATGTGGGGGCTGAAGCAAGCTCCACAAGGATGGCAATACAAGATTGCTGAGTGTCTTGTCACTATTAGTTTTCATATGGCAAATGCAGATCACTCTTTGTATATGCGTAAGAGTGATAAGGGTATTATGATCATCAAAATCTATGTAGATGATGTTATTGTTGGGGGTGACAACTTCGATGAGATTGAGCGTGTGAAAATTCTTCTAAAAAGGAAGTTTGAGATGAAGGATTTGGGAGATCTGCGCTACTTTTTGGGAATTGAACTGTGCATTTGTGTGCTAGGCCATGGTAAATTGGTTTCTTAGTTGAGTTGTTTGTGCTCTCGAGTATGGTTGGGCAAAGCCCCATGACATTGGGTTGTTCCCAATGTTCTTTCTATGGCGCCAGGGCTTCCCAAATGCTCACATAACTTGTTTGGTTACAATACTTCTCTTTAATAGCTACATCTTATCCTTGTTAATTCATCTTCACAAATAGATTCTAAGGACAGAATCTACCTAAAAAAGAAGAGCATGTTAACCATATTCACAATCATGGTTAACTACTACCGCATCAATGCAAAACGGACAGCTGACAAACATTCAAAGACCACTATTTATAGTTGAAGATAGCTATGATGCTGACAAGCGCATTTTAACTTGTTTACATTTTAACAAAACGGACAGCTGACAAACATTCAAAGACCACTATTTATAGTTGAAGATAGCTATGATGGTGGTGCCGACAAGCGCATTTTAACTTGTTTACATTTGGGAAACTCTATGGAATGCACTAGATTTGTTTAGTTAAGTCGTGTATTGTGTATTTTACATGAGCACTTGCCGATTATCTATTAATGGCATGCATGGGATGATATGGTGTGAGTTACAAGCTTAGAAGAGGTGTTGGCACTTGTGTAGATAGCATAGCAAGCCTCGAAACTTGATTTTTAAGTTTATCCACCCAATGTGTGAAACCTATGGCCAAGTATAAAAGTCATTTTGTAACTAGACTTACTAGGGGATTATCTTATGCATAATTCAAGAGTTCAAGCTTCTTCTACTTTCTTGACTCTGTCATCTACTCCATAGCAAGAGAGCATATGTGCTTGAGTGTGTGAGGGTGAGGAGCGTGAGAGAGAGTGGTGAGAGAGGCACATGCATTGAAGCATGCGTTCACAATGATGGAGCTCTCTATCGTGCTACCTACGAGGATTGAGCCATGAGTTATCATGAGGTGAGTGACACACTATGCTCATCTAATTAGCTTTGCGAGTAACCCTCATGGTGGTTGGAGCCATAGTGCTCCCACCGTACGCCGCAAATTCCCTGTTAAAATCATGAGATGAGGAAAAACTAGAGCTCACAATCTCTTGCACACACACATGAAATAAACTCATGAATTAAACAATGGAGTGAGGAGGGAGAGAGAGAGAGTAGACACAATGTGTGGTACCCAAACAAAGTGGATAACTCTCACCCAAGTGGTGAGCTCTCTCACACCATACAACAAAGGATAGCACACATTTATACAACGACAAGGCTCATGCATGTGAGCCATGTGTCTTGCCAAGTGTCACCATGCTAGACACTCCACTCTACCTTAGTCTAAAATGATTAAATCCACCACACTACTAATACTTGGATTTCCTACTTTCAACACCCCCCCCAAATATACAAGTATTCCTTATTCTTGGAATCTGGGTCCCCCCCTTAACCTATGCCTAATCTCTTAAATACATATCTAGATGGATGGGTTACAAATATGGGTATCATGAATATGGCTCTCTTAGACAACAAGGGATGAAAGTATAATGCAACATCAAGGTGAGGGTGAATGAGGGGTGTTGGTGAGAAGATAAGGTCGATGTCGAACCATATGTCAATGAGTGCCAAAGATTGAGGGTATTTCCCCCTTCATGGGTCTTTGTCCAAACTTGGTGTATTCAAATACACCATGCATCCATGTTGAGATGATTGAGAACTCAAGCTTGTACTCAATCCAAGTAGTGAGCTTTAAGATAAGCTCATACTCCGATTTGTGAATGCTATCCATGCATTCCATCTTGCCATTACATGATCCAATAAGGAAGATTGACTCTAGCTACTCCAATAGTCACATCTCCTCAAGGACTCCAAGCTATGAATCGCACAAGAACTCACCCTGATGCAACTCAAATGTAAAGGAGAAGAACTCAAGAAGGTGAAAGTAGCTCAAGTGGAGGGCAAATGGGTAGTTTATTGTGGTGGCAAGGCTTTTATATAGGAGTTTTGCACTCCTAAGCCCACAACGACCCCATCGAAAACCACCCACACCCTTTAACCCTTCTTCTTTTTTTCTTTTGTAATTAACAACCGTCCCCCTTGCCCCCATTCCTAAGGTTTCTCTAATCGAGCTTGATGTATCTCCCAGTCATTACGGACCCATGGGTTGCATCCCTAACTGTATCAACCATTCCCTCTTCTCAAGAGCAGACACTCTTTGTACATGCTTTTTGGTCCCATAGGCCATATGTGGCCTCCGAGGACGTTAATTGAAATATATATATATATATGTATATGTATATATCTTGACTAGGGCTTGCTCTCGTTTGACAACTCTTTCTACCGCCACCGCAACTCAGGGTCATCGTCTAGTTGGGGGGTTAACTCCTAAGCCCAGCTCTCCACCTTTAGCCTTCAGTTTGAGCTTCTACTCTCTGCCACCAGTACCTCAAACACATAGAAGAAAAGGCTCGAGCGGCTGACAAATGGGCGGCCTAGTATGAAGGCAAGGCCATCATATAGGAGTTCCGTACTCCCAAGCCTACCATCACCTTATCATACACTACCCTTACCCCTTAGCTTTCTTTTTGTAACTGTAATCTCACCCCCTATCCCACCCCACCCTTAAGGTTGCCCTTTCTAGCTTGATGTATCTCTCAAATATGATTGCCTATGGGTTGCATTCCAATTGTGTCAATCATTCCCCCTCTTTTGAGAGGATACATGCTCCTATTTTGGTCCCTTAGGCCATGTGTGGTCTCCGAGGATGCTAATTTAACTCTCTCTCTCTCTCTCTCTCTCTCTCTCTCTCTCTCTCTCACACACACACACACACACACACACACACACACACACACACACACACACACAGTGGGGAGCATGGATGAGGAAATTTGAAATGGCACTTGTAAACTAGGCCATGGAAAGCTATGGAGGAGAGCTTTGAGTCACATTCCAACCCTAAGATCTATAGCTATATTCCCCTAACCCTACTTATGGAGAGCCCAATTTGGGTTGCCTTCCCATGACCAACAACTGCCTAGCACCCAACACTAACCCAAAATGTTGATATTATGGGTGATTGTGTTGCAAAGAGCCATCCACTTTAGTTATTATTGCAAGACAAAGCACCTCCATAATAACTTATTCTCACAGTCATAGAGAACTTTTGGGAGGTCTCTATTTGTTCGGTCTTGAGCTGCCAATTGTATGCTTACTCCATCTCATGCATTTTTGAACCTTTGAGATTTCCACAGGGGGTAGCTCAAAGGCCACATTACCATTGTAGGCATCTAGAATCTCATCCATCACTTTGATGGTGGTGCAACTAAGAACCATCTTCTTAATATAAAGTCAAAATTATTTCCATTGGGCCACTAGGCCAATCTTCATAGTGACACATTCCTCGTTGGTTGAGGGGAGCTCTCCTTTGTCAATTCAATGTGAGAAGATACTAATTCACATTCGTGGTGACTACTTCATTTTTGGGACACCCTAAGTTGATGGAGACTTCATTGAAGCCTCTTGAGAGGATGAATCTCTATTCTTGTAAACAAGAAACTCCGAATAATTTTTCCTTGTCCAACACATAGTATGGTGCTTGTGAAGGCAAGCTACATGGCTCAATAGGAAAAAGCTTGTCCATCACGCCTACTCATTGATGAATGCCAAAACAAGCTCAATAGAGCTTTGGGTGTGGTTGAGCTAGGGATAGCAAAGTCACTTGCATGCACCACAAGAGATCAACCCTCTATATGCTTGATTTTTGGTTTAGCTTCCACCTCTCTTGCATAGATGAGAGTCTGTGTAGAAGCTTAACAAGTACAACTCAATGAATGTGTAAAGAATATGAGAGACTTTAATGGAAAACGCTGAGAATATTTTTGTCCCCTCACCCTTTTATAAGCATCCACTATTTCAAGAACTATAAATTTCTTAAACCAAGTTGTTACAAGATTCCAAAAACATTAGCTATGGGTATAGGATAGTAAGGATTAAGGCTAGGTGCATTAAATATAGTAAGGATTAAGGCTAGGTGCATTAAATATAGTAAGGATTAAGGCTAGGTGCATTAAATATAGTAAGGATTAAGGCTAGGTGCATTAAATATAGTATATTCCACCTCTTACAAGAGAATGTTCTTAACTCACATTTAATGCACCATATCTTATTTTTACATTCATCATCTCCCACCACTTACACTTCTTGCTTTCTCGCTAAATCTCACACTTCACGCACTCTCCCATATACTACTTTACTCGCTAGTCTCCTCACATTTTTTCCCAAACCTCTGGTGTGAGAGAGCTCACCACTTGGGTGAGAGTTATTTAGTTTGTTTGGGTGCCACACATTGTGTCTACTCTCTCTCTCTCTCTCCCTCCTCACTCCATTGTTTGATTCGTGAGTTTATTTCATGTGTGTGTGCAAGAGCTTGTGAGCTCTAGTTTTCCCTCATCTCATAATTTTAACATGGTATCAGAGCCACTTTCCTTGTGGCTATGAGGTTATGGGGTTTATTTTTGCATTGAGTAGAAGAGTCTAGTGGCTACTAGACTTCCCATGCTACAAGGAGTGTGGCAATTGTACTTGGAGGAGGAGTATTTAAAAGCAACAAAAACAAGATCTACAAATCTAGTTTGGTAAGTTCATTTTGGTAATTTTTCAACAGTTCATGGGTTATGCATTAAATGCCTTGAAAGCAGGCAAGTTGTGTGCTCAGATTTGGAAAGTTTCATGCTTTAGTAAGTGAAAGACATAATTTGATTTATGCCTAATGGTAGGCAAATGTGATTTGCCAAGAAGAGGCAAAAGAACATAAAAAAGGATGTTTACTATTTTTGCTTGGTTGGATGCTCAAGAAATTGAGCAGGTTACTTTGGTTGCATTCATGTGAGAGAAGAAAAAAATCTTTGGCAATAGAGAAATAGGAGGAGAGAAGCCCTACCATGTGGACGATGTGAAGATGCTTCTTCATAGAATTGGTCACCGTGTCACATACCATATAAGTGTGAGCTAGGTGGTTGAAATCATATGCTCACGAGGCAAGCATAGCTGCAAGGGTGGTGAAAATGGTGAAAATTGGTGACAAAAAACCTTAGAACGCTAATGAATATTGTCTTGAGAGTATGGTGTAGGAGGACAAGGGTCTTATGGGAGATATTGTTGCTTGATTCCAATGTTATAAACATTTAAGGAGCAAAGTGCACATATGTGGTGGATTCATGCATCCCCTTTCCATTGCATAACCTTTACAAGCGATGAGCTAGAGTAAAATGACATAGTATCGCAAATGCTAACAAAGATGCTAGATGCCTCTATGTGAGAAAAGAAAGAGTTTGTGGAAAAAAGCACCCTTTTAGGTTTAGCTGACATACTAAGAACCTAGTTCTCTTCCCCACTTTGCGATGCATTGTGATTGAATAAATGCTACATTAACTTGCATGTCGAGTCAT
Source organism: Cibotium barometz (assembly GCF_041138505.1). NCBI lineage: Eukaryota > Viridiplantae > Streptophyta > Polypodiopsida > Cyatheales > Cibotiaceae > Cibotium > Cibotium barometz. Next base: position 81,853,046 of record NC_141046.1, on the reverse strand, counting down.
TGAGTAGGTGCAATTCATCGCAAATTGCTAAGTCTTTTTTAAGGCCTAGCATTCTTCCCATGCTTAGTGGCTTACTTTAATGGGAAAAAGCACTCTTTTAGGTTTAGTTTGACATACTAAGAACCTAGTTCTCTTCCCCACTTTGCGATGTATTGTGATTGAAAAAATGCTACATCTAGCATTCTTCCCATGCTTAGTGGCTTACTTTAATGGGTTTTTTTGGTTTGGAGCTTGTTACCAAAGCTAATCAAGGAAATTCATGTAATAGTAGGTTACACAACTTAACAATGCCCATGACCATTATTTCCATGGCCACGATCTCAAAGGGCAAGGTGCGAGTAGGATAGTGTGTACAATGATTGAAGATTTTATTTTGAGAGAGAGAGAGAGAGAGAGAGAGAGAGAGAGAGAGAGAGAGAGAGAGAGAGAGATCCTTGTGCTCATTACACCCCTACAAGGGATTAAGTGGTGAAGAAACTCCCTCCCTCCCCTCCTCCATCCTTCCCCCCTCTTTTGAATTGCAAAAATAAAGAGAGGGGTCAATTGTTGAAATGAGCAAAAGGGACTTTGCTTTGGCATCTTGCAATTATAAAAGCTTGCATTAAAGGAAAGGAGGGCTTCACTTCTCAGCCTACTCTTTAATGCATAAAAGGGACTTGCTATTGCATCTTGAAATGAAAGAGAGGAGGGCCTAGATTCTAAGCCCTCCCCTTTATTGCATAAAAGGAACTTGCTATTGCATCTTGCTCTATGAAAGAGAGAAGGTTGTAAGCTTTAGACAACATTGCATGGCTTATGCATTCTTACTTCCTTATCTTTCTCTAAATCAAAGTTGATATTCTTGATTGCCTTGTACGTCCCACGGTAAATCAACATTTTCTACCGTTAGTTAATCATGGAGAATGTTGTAGTCTAGTGAAATGAGTGTTGCATGCATTTCTGTGGCTTTTGAGTAATGTTGGGCACATTTCCTTGGTAAAATGAGGGGAAAAAATACTCTAATAAAGTCTAGGTTTCATGGTCTAGGTGGTACTATTTTTTCTTTAAATTTTATAAGATGTTAAAAGCCATCCTCAAATTATCCGTGAAGACCCTTATTATATACATTTTGCAACTTGTCTTGAAGGACATGCCCACACAATTGTGGCCTAGTTAAGTGACGTGGTGAACGAACTTCATCAAGCATTTGTAACTGCATGGTAAGATTGGTAAAGTTACAAAGTACAAGTTTGCAATTTCAAAAATAAATAGAAACACATCAATATAAAAAACGTGAACAAATTTGATGCCTAATCCATATGTGAACAAATTTGATGCCTAAACCATGTGCACTTGATTGTGCACATGACCAAGGAAGCTCTATTGCATGCAAAACTTACTTTTACATATGGAAAAACTTACATTCCATTTTAATAATTTTCAACAAAAACCTCAAAATTCAACATTAAAAGGAGAAGTGTGCCACATGGCAAAGTGGGAAAAGGCAGAGAGAGAAAGAGGGACAAGTGTGAGGCACAGTTTGAAAAAAGTAAGCAGAGAGAGTTCACACAACTAGCACACATGTTTTCAAAAAGCTTGCAAGGAGAAAAATCCACTTAGCAAGCTTCGATTGGGTCAATAGGCCCCCCCCTAGAACATTTTTTTGATTAATTTCTATGGAATATGCCCTTTTTAATACAAAGGGCCCCCAAGGCTAAGGTTAAAAGGTTTATAAGGCTAAATGGGTGTTAGGTAGGATTTTGCATGTGTGAAATTTTTGGGACAATGTGCATGCATGGGGCTGGGTGGCAATTAAGGGCGGCTCGGTCGTGGGCGTCCTGTGCATCTCCCCTCTGCCCTGCTTGAGGGGAGATGCGGGCATCCTATGCACCTCCTCTGCTGCGTGTTGCGTGGGGCAGCTCGATCGTGGGCGTTTCCTAAGCACCTCCTTTGCTGCTGAGATGAGATGCGGATTGCTCCTTTCTTCCTACGTGTTGCTAAGAGCGTCCGCGTGTTGAGTCATCTGTGATGAGATGCGGGTTGCTCCTTTCTTCCTACGTGTTGCTAAGAGCGTCCACGTGTTGAGTCATCTGTGATGATCTATTGCTGGTTTGATTTGATGAGAACCCTGATTAGTTATTGTTTAGTTGCTAATTAATGCTTGTTTGGTTTGATTTATTTAGTTGTTATTTAGTTGCTGGTTTGATTTGATGAGAACCTTGCTAATCTTGTTTAATGCTTGATGAATGTAAGGTTTATAAGGCTAAATGGGTGTTAGGTACGATTTAGCATGTGTGAAAATTTTGGGACAGTGTGCATAAATGGGGATTGGGTGGCAATTAAGGGGGTGCTGCTCCTTTCTTCATGTGCAAGGGTGCTCGCTTTTAATTGATGCGAAATTGAAACCAAGGTCTAAATCTACTGAAAAAATACTAAGGTAAGAACCTTAGTAAATTAATGCGATTTTTTTTTGGAGTGAATAGGTATGCGAAATTTGACAAGTGTGAGGCACAGTTTGAAAAAAGTAAGTAGAGAGAGAGTTCACACAACTACTAGCACACATGTTTTCAAAAAGCTTGGGTCAAAAGAAAAGCAAAACTCAACTATTAAGCACTTAAAAGACTTAAAATACAAATAAAACAATGTACCTAACATGCGTAAATGCACCATTTTAACTTCGTTATTTTTTATTAGTAAGGATGGTTTCTTTTAAAACCGTTGACATCTACGACATGTGAGAAGGACTTCGACAGGCATTTATCCCGTTCGAGCGCGGGTATGTTTAATTTGATACACCTCTTGCCCTACGTAGAGTTAGCTACCAAAGAGCATTGCTAATGGTAGGCTATGTTGTGCTTTGGAGTAGACGTATGTGAAGGGGTAGGTAGGCTGTGTGTTTGCATGTTTTAATGGCTACCAATGCCTCGTTTGATCAAACAACCTAAGGGCCTTTACACACCAAGGCCCACCATTAATGCTGGGAGCCAATGGGATGCTTAAATTGGGCTGGATGGGCGCACCCCGTTACACACAACCAAAATTGGGCAGACTTCAAAAGGTGATGATAAGCAATTTGATGGGCAGCCAACGTTTGGCTGCCCAAACTTGGGCACCCACTCATCCCACCAATCAAATTCAAGTACAGTTGCATTCTTCTGTCAATAATGCATTGAATACTAGCCTTTTGAAAGATTCTAGCTTGGGCAGTGTGTAAACCCTCTGCCATTGAAGGCTACCAACTCATGCCCAGACCATGAGCACGCACTGGGCGAGGTTGGGCAGTGTGTAAAGGCCCTAAGTCTGCAAAGTGTGATGGGTGTAATGAAGAGAGTAAACAAACATAGTGTGATGTGTAGAGACAAAACCACGTGGGGGCATGCCCTTCTCAAATTTATTTTATGTTGATTAAATTGCTCTACTTGTGTGCAAGGAATCCAAGAAAGTGCTCTTTGTAAGTAGAGTCATTCAATTAGGGGTGCTGTTGTGCAAGTGTGATCAAGCTGATGTTAAGGCACCAGATTCCAAATTCATGGTGGATGCTATTAGTTTAGTTCACCTACAGGAATTGAACATAATGATGGGTGAGAGTGAGAGGTCTAAGCCGAAGGGGTCTAGTTTAAAGTTTCAAAGGATTGGAAAAGAGTTTGAGTCGAGGAGTATACCTTCTAGTGGGGAATCACCATAAGCCTAGCTTTGAGCCCTAATCAAAATCAAAACGCAGATAGACAAGTGAGCTGAGAATCGAGATGGAGTAGTACAAGGAGCAGTGGTGCGTCCGTGGTCACTCCACGGTCGTGGTCACTCCACGGGTTACCTTAAGCAGAGTTGCTCAAAGAGGGAGAATAGTGCTAGTCTGAGGTAGCTTTAACAGAGTGGTGACAGTCCAATGGTGATTGTTTTTATGAGTAGTTAACCATAGTAATGTCATACATGCAATGGAAGCAAATAAAAAGACCTTGATAAAACTTTGAGATAGACAATAGTGTTAAACATGAGGATAAGCCTAGCTATGACCCTTGATCAAGAGGCAAGTTAGGGCTTTCTAAGGGACCGAGTGGTGCTGAGGTAGAGCAATACAAGGAGTAGCTATAACCGGCCTTCAGTTTTCTATCATACAAAGACGCACGCAAGCCTTTCCCTTGTAGGCACTTTGGTCGAAATGACAGGAAATAGGATCATGGGGAGAAACTTCACCTTCTATCCAAGCGAATTAAAATATAAACTTTAATTATTACCATGAGCAAGATAGCATAAAAACATAAATAAAAATAAACACATGAGAGAGTATCGGGTGCAATCTATCTCTCCTCAATAAGTGTCAGCCTCTTCCCACTTCTTGAGTATTTATGCTTTATTAATAAAAATAGCCCATAAGCCAAAAATAGATGCACGCTTATGCATGGTCTTGCCCTTTACAAAAACGAGAGTCGCTTTTAACACAAGCTTAGATAAAGTATTCCTATCTATCCACTAAAGGAGAATTACATAAAGAACCCCAAGGGCTAATTCACGTGCAACAAAAATAATTAAGTCCACGCCCAAGTATAACAAAAATGGGCGGCTCAATAGGTCCACGTCCAAGTAGATCAAAATTGGGCGGCCAACAAACAACGATAACAAATCTCGTAGTAGATACTACAGCAAAAATTACCAAGGTGAGAACCATCTCGATAATAGTTCACGCCATATCACCGCCATCACGTCCCAGCCATTCCGGCTTACGAGCACAAAGCCTGTCAATCTCACCAACCTACACAGGTTGTCCTTTCAAACACATTACAAATTAGCAACATATGCTAAAAGTACACAATAGCACATAAGTATTAAATCCAACACTTAGTTTCAGCCATCCCTAATTTCATATGTTCTATGCATGGAATATTCGAAATCACCCAAGTGCCTCCATCCATTAAGTAGTCTTGCAAACCTCATGCACTGACAACAGATGAAAACCAAGGGATGGGACAAAAAGAACCTGGGAGGAATGCTTCCCCCCTCTGCCATCGGGAACGATCTCTAACTTGCCCTCACTATGAATAGGTATAGTGACTCGTCACCAATCAGGACGTGACCTGCGTGCCTTCGAAGATCCTGTAATAACTCCCGGGAAGGAGTCATGTGCTTGGAAGCACCACTATCAAGAATCCACGCCGGAGTGTCCCTAGTGGTGAGTCCAACTGCCTCCTTGCTCGAAGAAGATGAAACGCCGGTGTCCATTATCTCCAAGTGCACAAAAGCTAGAGTCTCCACCGTTACTACTGAGGAATTTGCACCCTTCTCGGTGCTCTGCTTAGGACATTTTCTCCAATAATGGCCTTTCTCGCCACAATTGTTACAGGTCCTCTTTGCCTTCAAGGCGTCACGATCCAAGTCGGGCTCCTGCTCGGAAGACTTCTCCTGTGAAGACTTCTTGTCACCATTTGGTCCCTCACCCGTCTCGACTAGTGTTTTATACACTGATTTGAGCCAAGGTGTGAATGGGGATTTTCCACAGAAGCAACGAAGTCACAGGATGGAAGACGCCTGTGTAAAGCCAAGTCTTGTTGCAAAACTTGTGTGAACGCCTATCTGGCATGTCTTTATCTGAAGGCGGATTACAGGACATGAGTTTACTACAGGATTTTACTCACTTATATGGTTTATAAGGATTTTTGTTAACACTTATTTATAAGTCGGTGGACATATGGGGATTTGAACAAGGAGCATATACATGAGGTGGACCTGAATTTTTAAGCCATGTGTGTGAACACTTCAAGTGGGTGCCTAATTTTGCATGGATCTTGCGAATTTTTATACATATATATGGCGGCTGTTTTTTTGAACCTCAAAAAGAGGAGTTTTATGGTATTTGTGGAGAGGCTGCTACTTCTAGCGATGGGAAAAGCAAGCATATGCTTGAAATAGAGGGGGTCGACTCTAGAAAGAGGGGGAGAAGTGATGTGCATACACACAGGGAAGGGGGGACAGCAGTGCTTTTTCTATGGATTCACTGGCCATACAGGACTTTCAGCAGCAGACAGTGTTCTCTCTCTCTCTCGCTTCCCATTTTGCTGATCATACAGATCGTTGTTGGGCAGAAGCACGTTTCTCTCCTTGGAGTGCTGGTGGTATAGAAGCAGTAGCTTCTCTCTTTTTCTCATCTTGTTGCTGCAGAGGACTCGCCGTACAACAACACCCTCACAAGGAACAGGCTGTACAGTGGCAGTATCCTTCCCTTTACTGATTGACAGACTAACCGAACAGCTGTGTGCTTTTTTTTCTTTGCTGGTCGCTTTTCAAAAGCTGGACATACAATTTCTTCTCTCCATTGCGCTGCCCGTACAGTGGACAGCAGGCTGGACAGAGTCTTTTCTCCCCTTGCTTACAACCCACGCCGTCCGTAACTCTCTTGTGACTCTCTCTCTCTCTCTCTCTCTCTCTCTCTCCGAGTTGACTGTGAGCAGTGGTCGCCTCTGGGACAAGATCTCGGGGAAGCTTCGGGGCTGTTTTGTGGGACTGATTTGGCTTGGTGTTTGAGGCTATCTGGGAACCTCTTGGATTGTTTCTAGGAAAGCAGATTAGGCTTGAACAGATAGCAGAAGGCTGAGGCTCTTTAACTTTGTGAAGCGATCTTGGACACTATCTCATGTGAGCTTTGTGGAAAATCTGGTGCAAGATTGTACCCGCACCTTGGTTTGATTATAACCCGTTTGTTGGAATAAAGCAGTTCCTACGGGGGGCCGGTCGTTCCGGCTCAGTGTTGTGTTCCTTTTAGCATTGTTTATGGTTATTTCCGCTATGTTTTCGCATCTTTGTTTGGATCTGAAGTGTTTGTCCATTGATTTGCATTCCCGTCCGGTTTCACTTCCCTTTGCCCTTGTTGCGGCCTTGCGACTGCTGGCCAATCAAGGCCTCAGAACCTCCGCCCTATGGAGGGTTCGTAAAACGCTCTTCCTGGTCCAAGACCATAGGCACAAGCTCCTCCCATGTGATGGTGTTGAGCTTGCCAGCGGTGATCAAAGAGGAGTAGAAAGCTGAGTATTGAGAGGTTAGATGAGACAGCAAAGTGATGGCCATGGCGTGGCATGGCCTGTTAAGATATCTCCTTCTCACCCTGAAGAACCTCCTGCTGAAGAGCCTACAACTTGATATGCCCCTGCATCGTTGAAGACTTTGCAGGATCCATCACCCGCATCTGCACTTCCAAGGAGATCCGCTTTATGGGCGATACCCTGTTATACAGAGAAGCCAATGTTTGAAGTCATCTCCTGTCTATACAAATACACCAGGGCCTGTGTTGTGGGTGTGCCCGCCCTTATTAGGTGTTTTCTCATTTTTCCCCACTCTTCGTATTTTTTTCCCATTTTTTCCTATTTTTCTGTGGCATAGGAGGCAGTCTTGTAGTGGCAGGAGGACCTTGAACCTAGCGCAGCTGTGGAGACTCTGGAGGTGGCCGACTGCTCTGCACAGGCCGTGGATCTCCCTGATGCTGGCCGACCCCCCCTGCTGCTGGCCGACTGTGCATTTCAGCAGTCGTGGGGTTTTTTTGTGCCCTGTCGGCTGCCCTACAGCAGGCCGACTGCCGTTGGGGGGCCATATAAAATGGCCTTCGGTCCCCTTGTCACCGTTGTATCATTTCGGGATTCTTTTGTGTATATAGAGCATAGTTACACGCCTCTACCTCTCTATCTCTTATGCTGTTATTTTTTGCATTGCGTTTTGCTCGTGTTTCCAGATCTGGTCATCATCTCGGCTGTGTATTCTGACATGGTATCTTAGCCTAGGCTCTAGATAGTTCTTGGGATTTGTGTGAGCAAGAGGGGGACTGTTGTGTTGCTGATTGGTGGACTGTTCGGGACTGTTTGGGAAGAGGAGAAGCAAGAGGATGGCGGGCTGATTTGCTGGACAGCCACTTGCAGGTGTTAGTTCTTCTCTGTTCCCACCCACCCATCCTTTTCAAAATACATCCCCGCAATGGCAGATCTATTTGAGATGGCCGAGAGGCATGTGAAGATCCCGACACTCACCACGTTCCCGGTGGACTGTCAGTTGGAAGGGAATAACTACGGCATATGGAAGGTTATGATGGAATCTGTTCTGGAGTCTTACGACCTCGCTGATTTCGTCGTTGTTGGGGTTCCACGACCGGAAGTAGAGAAAGGGGAGTTACCGTCGATCCGAAAGGACAGGGAGGCACATGCACTGGCACAGGCACAGGCACAGGCACAGGCACAGATGTGGGATCGTGTCAACGCCAGGGTCCGTTCGTTTATCTTTCTCAACTGCACACCGCAGGTAATCAATCATGTAAAGCATAATATGACGCTGGCCAGAGGTATATGGCAGCATTTGGTCTCTCTTTACAACAGGGTATCGCCCATGAAGAGGATTTCCTTGGAAGTACAGATGCGGATTATGAGCCCTGCAAAGTCGTCGGCGATGCGGGAGCATATTAACAAGCTGCAGGCTCTTCAGCAGGAAGTTCTTCAGGCTGGGAAGGAGATATCGTCACAGGACATGGCCATAACGTTGCTATCGCACTTGCCCTCTCAGTACTCAGCATTTTACTTGTCTTTGATTACCAGTGGCAAGCTCAGCACCATCACGTGGGAGGAGCTTGTGTCCATGGTCTTGGACCAGGAGAAACGATTCACGAACCCTCCTCAGGGTGGAGGTTCGGAGGCCTGAACTGGCCAACGGTCGAAAGGCCGTAACACGGGCAAAGGGAAGGCTTCATCGGAGAAGTCTTCTGAGAAGAAGTTCGTTACTGACCGCGAGAAACTAAAGGCAGAGAGGACCTGTAATGATTGTGGCGAGAAAGGCCACTATTGGAGGCAGTGTCCCAAGCGGAAGACCGAGAAGGGTGAAGATTCCTCAGCAGCAATCATGAAGACTCCGGCTTTTGTGCACCTGGAGGTGATGGACACCGATGTTTCATTTTCTTCAAGCAGGGAGGAGGTTGGAGGATTCTCCGCAACGGATACTCGGGAGTGGATTCTAGACAGTGGTGCTTCCAGGCACATGACTCCTTCCCGTTCAGATTTACAGGATCTCTGCAGGTATTCTGGTCACATTCTTACTGGGGATACATCCACTATCCCAGTTCACAGTGAGGGCAGGATGGAGATAGTTCCTGATGGGCAGAGGGGGGAAGCAATCCTCCCAGGTGTTGTATGTTCCGTCACTTGGTTTTCATCTGTTGTCAGTGCATCAGGTTTGCAAGACTGGCGTACGGATGGAGTTTGATGAGCATTTTGTTGCTCTCCGAGACAAAGCAACAGGCCAGGTGGTTTGGGAAGGCGAAGTGGAGAATGGAGTTTACAAGCTTTCAGCACTCTCTCTCCCAGGTCCTCAGGTTTGTGATGAGTGGCAGTCTGGTAATGGCCACTTAAGTGTGGATACGCTGCAGGTGCAAGCTTTCAGGAACCAGATGGTGAATAGCTTGCCAGTTGATGGCAGCAGTTGGCATGAACTTTCCAGTGCTGATGTTGGTGGTTCTTGTGTTCGTCAGTCAGAGGAAACTGAACAGGTAACTTATGCTCTCATGTCTCGTAGTATTTGGGACAAAGAACCTCCTGTAGATGAGGATGTTCTTTCCACGGGGATCTTTCTGAAAGCCAGGCAGGTGGCAGTTTGATTACTTGCAGAAGGAGGTGCATACTCCAGGCTTTGTGGTTCTGGACTCAGAGGGGGTGGTTGACAGGTTTCAGAAGGCCTTGTTTCATGACCCTGTGAAAGTGGAACAGCATGAGTGTCAGCAGGGACCAAGGACTTTAATATTTTTAATGTTTTAACCTTGGGTGGCCCCTAGGCATAAGTGACCCTTAGGAAGTTTGATAAATTTTAGAAAGGGGCCACTAGGATATTTTTGGGAAAGGGGCAACTCCACTTTGGGAGGTACACGCCTCTCTCCTCTCTCTCTCTCTTGCTTTTGGAGAGAAGTCGTGCAAGCTAGCTACGTGGAGGAGAAGGAAAAACTCTGCTGCGTGGAGAGCAAGCCGTACAAAACACAGGCCGTACAGAACACTGGCCGTACAGACCAGGTGGCTGCAGGTCGTACAGAACAGGCGGCTGCAGGCCGTACAGAACAGGCGGCTGCAGGCCGTACAGAACAGGCGGCTGCAGGTTGACTGGCGGCGGCTGGTATAGGCGGCGCTGGCGACCAGCGTACGGACAGCAGGTTCAGGCGACTACTGTGCAGTTGTAGACCTGTACGGTATAGGTGCTGCATGCGAATACCTGTACAGACAAGTGCAGGCGACAAGGACAGCTCTGTCTAGCTGGTACAGTCAAGTACAGTGCAGACCCGTATAGCTGGTACAGGCAGAGGAGCATCAAATAGGTAGCAGCTGCAGCCGCCTGTTCTGTACGACCTGCAGCCACCTGGTCTGTACAGTGCCAGTCCGCGCTGTGAGTCTCCCTCTAGAATGATGTCAGTGGTTCTGTGTATCTGGTATGGTACCGGATGCCACATCACTGAGTAGATTATGTTTAGGACAAGGGGCCAGCCCATAGGGCTACCCCGGAGCTTAGTATGGGCATGGGAATGGTGTGAAACCATCCCCATGAGGGCCAGGAAGGCCCAAGCTGGACCCACCAGCCATGGAAGGGCTGTGGGACAGCCCTAGGGCAAAGATAAGGCTATTTTGAGGAGCATACAGCCTTTAAATGGCTGTAGGGCATGTATGGGGCAGCCCATACAGGCTACCCAGCCTTGGGATTGTGGACAAATGTTGTGTCCAACCAATCAGAAGCAGGCGCATCACTTTCAGCCTGTTAGGAAAAAAAGGCATTATTTTTTGGGATTTAATTCAGCATTTATTGCTGAATTTCACCAGTCGTGGGACATAGCCTGTTTTTCAGCTGGCCGACTGCTCCTGAGGAGGAGTATAAATAGTGGAGGCCATAATCCCATCATTCATCTCAGTTTTCACCAAGTGCTCAAGCCAATCAAGGGCCAGTCAAGCCAAGGAGATTGCCAAGCAAAGGGGTGGACTTCTGAAGGTCAAGGGCAGGATTTTCCAGCCAAGAAAAGGTCAAGTTTTTTGTATTTGTTTTCAGATTTACATCATTCTAATAAAGCAAATACACCATCCGTGGTGGGGGCCCTACAGAGGGTAATTGGGACCCAATACTGTGTCCTCTCCATCTCCCCCTTCTCTCTCTATTTTCTGCACATCCCCTTTCAATTTGTGCGTTAATTTCCGTTGCGAAAAGAGTGCTGATTTTTGAGTTTTGAAGTACCGATCCTTCTCCGAAGCTTCCGCATACTACAATGGTATCAGAGCCTACTTCAAGGACAAAGATTCAGCAAAGAAAACCAGAAATTTTTTTCGCTCGTGTGGTTGGTTTTTAGACACCGGTGGACTACCCCTTTCGGAGTGACTCCTGTCCCTTGAAGGACGGTTGGTTTTTAGCCTCCGGAAGCCTCCGGAAGTCTCTCACACAGATAGTGGATGGTCAGATTGCGTTCTGGAAAGGAATTGCATTTTCCCGCTCTGGCGAGCTTTGACGACGAGAGAGAACCAGAACCATGGGACCAGAGTGCACCAGGCAGCCCAGCTAGGCACCAGGCTTGAGTATCACAGACATGTTCCAGCAGATGATGCGAGCAATCGCAGACCAGACAGCCAAGTTGGATGAGCAGAAGGCGCGGATCTTGGCTCTGGAGGAGCGTTCTCGCTCTCCAGCGTTGCGTTTTCCATCTCCTCCTCCCTCTCCTTCCGTATCCCAGATACTAGATCCTCGTCTCACAGGGACCCTCTCGAGGGGTCATAGCCGCAGCCAAGCTCCTTGCTTGAGTTGCAGATGCGTGCACTGGAGATTCGACAACGAGAAGACGACGCCATGCGACGCGTGGAACACGAGCGTTACCTCAGAGCTTTGGACGCCAGATTGACATCGGCGGCGCCCTCGAATCATTTTCCCGAGAGAATGAATTTCAGTAAGTATAATGGTAAACTCGATCCCACAACTCTTTATTCATGGTTACATCTATTTGAAGCTTACTTTGCCGCAGTTAGGAAAATAGATACTGACAAAGTGATCTTAGCTAGTTGGTACTTGGAAGGTGAGGCCATCCCTTGGTGGACTCAGTGGGCTCATGCCCACACCAGAGCAGGTATGGCAGCTTTTTTGGTGGGACGAATTCGTCCGCGACCTTAAGCAACGGTTTCTACCGCCCCACTACCTTGAGCGACTCGAAGACGAGTTCAGGGGAGCGCGTCAGAACGCGCAACCAATCCTTCAGTCTGCCAATAAAATTTCGACCTTGTGTCTACAATTAGGCTTATCTGATACGGACAAGAAAGGGCAGTTTTTGTATGGCCTGGACACGCAAATCCAATGGGAGGTACATATGTTTAGGCCATCCACCTTTGAGGACGCACTCTCGCTTGCGCAGAGTGCAGAAATGAAACACAATGGTGGCAAGCCCAAGACTTCCCAGCCGGCTTCTCCCAGGGCTAACACCTCGGGGGGCAAAAGCCAGAACCAGACGGGGTCTTCCCCAGGACAGAGCCCGGGAGCCTCTGGCTCCAAGAACTCGAACAATGTGTCTAAGCTTACTCCAGACCAGAAAGCGGAGGCAGGCAAGACAGGTGGCAAGTTGAGTGCTGAGGAGCTTTCTCAGTACAAGGAGGGTAGATGTTTCTTTTGTCACACAAAAGAACATACTTCTCGGGATTGTCCGAAGAAGCCTCCAAAGGCCGCCGCCGCCTCCACAGCTTCCATGGTGAGCATAGCTCCCACACAGACCCCAGCGGCTACCCCTAGTTCTTCAACCCCCGGTGCTTCAGTTGGAGCAATTATTAGCCAGGAGCTCGAAGATAAGCAGAAGGGCGCCCATGACCAGGAGTATGAGCGCAATGAATTGCTCAAGTCCTTTGGCTACATAGGTGGCCAGAGAGTCGTTGTCTTGTTTGACAACGGCAGCACGGAGGATGTGGTCACGGAACAGGCCGCTAGGCGTGCCCGTTTCGAGCTGACTCCGGTGGACAAACAGGTGGAGGGTTTTAGCACAGGTATGACAACGAGCGTCAAGTATGAAGCTCTAGGTGCTAAGTTAGTGATTCAGGGCATAGAGTTTGTGCGTGACTTTATGGTTGCCCCTCTTGTAGGAGCAGACATAATTTTAGGTATCCAGTGGTTTCACAAGTTTCTTCCTGATGTCAAGTGGGACAAGCACACTTTCCAGATCGATCGGAATGTGTCAAACACCCCGGTGACCATTAAGTGTGAGCCAGGTATTCCAAACTTTCCGCTCATAAGCCACTTGCAGGCTAAGCGAGCAGTCAGGAAAGGCGCACAGTGTGCGATGATTTACATCCAGACAGCCCAGACGGTGGCCAGTGCTTCCGAGAAGTACTCGATTCTCCATGAAAAGTTCCAGAAGATTTTTCTTCGGGACAGTCTCCCTCCCCAGCACCCCCCGTCCAGACCGGAGGATCACAGGATTGACCTCCTCCCAGGCTCGGAACCCCCGAGCAAGTTTCCATATCCGATGGAATCGGAGTTGGACCGCCAACTCCAAGAATTGTTGCAAGCTGGCTTCATCCGCCCCAGCGTGTCGCCATTTGCAGCACCAATCTTGTTTGTCAAGAAGAAAGATGGGTCTTCTCGGTTGTGTGTCGATTATCGTGCACTCAACAAGCTGACTATCAAGAGCAGATTCCCGATGCCTCGAATTGACTATATTCTCGAGAGGCTGAATGGAGCAAAGGTGTTCTCCAAACTGGATTTAAAGAGTGGGTACCACCAAGTACGGATTGTAGAGGGGGACATCCCCAAGACAGCCTTCCGTACAGAACGGGCCCACTATGAATTTGTGGTCATGCCATTTGGTTTGACGAACGCCCCAGCTACATTTAACCGCATGATGATGCCTGTTTTCCGGGAGTTGATTGGAGAGAGTGTGTTCATATTTTTGGACGACATACTCATATTTTCAGCTATAGTTGAGCAGCATGACATTGATGTGGAGAAAGTCCTTAAATTGCTGGAAAGCAACGAGCTCTACGTCAATGAAAAGAAGTCAGAATTTTATCTATTCTAGGTACATTACTTGGGATATATAATTAGTGCTGAAGGCATTCGACTGGATCCGGCTAAAGTGGCCGAGATTGTTAACTGGGAAGTACCACAGACAGCTTATGACATTAGATCATTTGTGGGTATATGCCAGGCATATTCCATCCACATTGACAAGTTTTCTGATCTCTCGGCGGCAGATCTCACCGATCTGCTAAAGGGAGTGAAAACAAGAAGGCAAAAGATTCGAATGACTCCACGAGCGTTGGAGGCATTCCAGAACCTCAAGGTGGCTTTGTCAGAAGCGCCTTGTTTAGCCCTTGCCTCGTGGGACGAACCATTTCAAGTGATCACCGATGCGAGTAACATCGCAATTGGAGGTGTATTGCAACAGAATGGTCATCCAGTAGCTTACATGTCTCGTAAGTTACTGCCCGCCGAAAAGAACTACTCAGTCTGTGATCGTGAACTCCTAGCAGTTATACAGGCCTTGAAACATTGGAAACATTTCCTGTATGGCCGTGACTTCGAGGTTCGCACTGACCATCAGGCATTGCGCTGAATTCAGACGATGCCAAGTGCACAGTGGAGTGATCGACAACACCGCTGGAGTCAGATATTCTAGCAGTTTGGTGGTATGATTGAGTATCTTCCAGGAAAGGCCAATCCAGTGGGGCCGATGCTTTAAGCAGGAAGGAACAAGTATCTATGATTCAGACCACTAGACTTGACCTTGTTGGTACAGGACTTGAGGACATGAAGCACACGTACGCGGATTCCGAGGAATTCGGTACTCAGTGGGAACAGGCATTGGATGCCACAGGACCATGCCATTTTCTGATACGCGATGGTTGGCTTTTCTACAAAGGCCGACTGTGTGTCATGAAGTCATTCAGGGCAGCTCTTCTCCATGATGCCCATGACGCTATTACAGGTGGTCATAGGGGCATGAATTCGACTCTGGAGAAATTAGAACAGCAATACTATCGGCCAAAGATGAGGCGTGATGTGTTTACGTATGTACAACGCTGTGACATTTGTCAAAAGGTGAAAGCTCCTCGTGGAAAGAAGATAGGGTTGTTACAGCCCTTGCCAATTCCTGAGGGTCCTTTCCAAGACATTTCGATGGACTTTGTCACAAATCAACCTCCCAGTCCGAGTAAGCGTAATACGCAGTGCTTAACTATTGTTGATAGGTTTAGCAAATTTGTTATGCTTATTCCTTGCAGAGCCAATGTGACCGCCGAGGATGTTGCCCAGCTATTCATTCGGCATTGGTACCCGATTGGCGGGATTCCTAGACCCATAGTGTCAGACCGAGATGCCAAGTTTACCAGTCATTTTTGGAGGGCATTGTTTGATAATTTTGGTACTAAGTTGAATTTTTCCAGACAGATGGCCAGACAGAGATATACAACCAGTTGGCCTTTGATGTGCTGAAGTTTATGTCCACGATCAGCAAGGTAAGTGGGAATCGTTTTTGCCTTTAGTTCAAGCTGTTTTGAATGACTCTTTTTCTTCAGCTATTGGCAGGACTCCATATGAGGCAGCGTTTGGAAGACCTTTCCAGTCGTTGTTGTTAACCAGGACTTCGTCTTCAGTACCGGAGGCGAACAGAGTGACGGAGTCTTACCACGAGATCCTAGAGTCAGTTAAAGACAGATTGGCTAAAGCGCAAGAGGCCTACACTCGACAGGCCAATAAAGACCGAAGGGATATGAAGTTTTCGGAAGGGGATTGGGTGTATCTTCGGATTATGAAGCAAAGATTGAAGCAGGTGGGCAAGCGATGTCCAAAGTTGTCTTTCAAGAGCTTCGGACCATTTCCCATCCGGAAAAAGATTAATGAGGTGTCTATGTAATTAAAGCTACCTCCGAGTTAGACTATGCACGATGTATTTCATGTCAGTTGGTTAAAGCCATATGCAGGTCCACCCCCTTCAGAGGTCAAAGACGAAGCGGAACCAGACATTGTTGATGAAGCAGAAGTAATGGTTCCAGAACAGATCCTTCTGCACCGTTTCAAGCATGGCTCAGGCCGAAGACTACAACAGTTCCTCACGAAGTTTCAGGACCGAGGAACTCATGAAGCGGTATGGCTCAACAAAGAATTTTTCGAAAACTATCCGGCATTATTGACGGATTATTTGGAGGCTATGCAGCTTCCGTCAAGTTAAGCAGAAGGGGATGTCACGTACATCCCGCACTTGGATGCCACGTAGACATTTCTGTACAGAAGGTGCAGGACCTGGGATGGTGAACTGGTCCCATGTGAGCCCAGTCCGGGACGAGTCAGCTAGGGATCCATCTCAGTCGTCCGAGGTCAGGTGTGCATTGTCCTGCACAGGAGTCTAAGGTCAGGTGTGCACTGTCCTGCACATGAAACAGTGCCACTCCGCGCTGTGAGTCTCCCTCTAGAATGATGTCAGTGGTTCTGTGTATCTGGTATGGTACCGGATGCCAGATCACTGAGTAGATTATGTTTAGGACAAGGGGCCAACCCATAGGGCTACCCCGGAGCTTAGTATGGGCATGGGAATGGTGTGAAACCATCCCCATGAGGGCCAGGAAGGCCCAGGCTGGACCCACCAGCCATGGATAGGCTGTGGGACAGCCCTAGGGCAAAGATAAGGCTATTTTGAGGAGCATACAGCCTTTAAATGGCTGTAGGGCATGTATGGGGCAGCCCATACAGGCTGCCCAGCCTTGGGATTGTGGACAAAAGTTGTGTCCAACCAATCAGAAGCAGGCGCATCACTTTCAGCCTGTTAGGAAAAAAAGGCAGTATTTTTTGGGATTTAATTTAGCATTTATTGCTGAATTTCACCAGTCGTGGGACATAGCCTGTTTTTGAGCTGGCCGACTGCTCCTGAGGAGGAGTATAAATAGTGGAGGCCATAATCCCATCATTCATCTCAGTTTTCACCAAGTGCTCAAGCCAATCAAGGGCCAGTCAAGCCAAGGAGATTGCCAAGCAAAGGGGTGGACTTCTGAAGGTGAAGGGCAGGATTTTCCAGCCAAGAAAAGGTCAAGTTTTCTGTATTTGTTTTCAGATTTACATCATTCTAATAAAGCAAATACACCATCCGTGGTGGGGGGCCCTACAGAGGGTAATTGGGACCCAATACTGTGTCCTCTCCATCTCCCCCTTCTCTCTCTATTTTCTGCACATCCCCTTTCAGTTTGTGCGTTAATTTCTGTCGCGAAAAGAGTGCTGATTTTTGAGTTTTGAAGTACCGATTCTTCTCCGAAGCTTCCGCATACTACAGCAGCAGAGTTTTTCCTTCTCCTCCACGCAGCTAGCTTGCGACTTCTCTCCAAAAGCAAGAGAGAGAAGAGAGAGGCGTGTACCTCCCAAAGTGGAGTTGCCCCTTTCCCAAAAAATCCTAGTGGCCCCTTTCTAAAATTTATCAAACTTCCTAAGGGTCACTCTCTATAGGTTTTTGGTGTGGCTTCGGGAGCATTGATCAATTGGCGCAAGACAGTGGCTTTTAGGATCAGTAGCGCCCCCGCTCCGGCATGGAGCCCAGACTTTAGATGGATTCCTCCTGGCACAGCAGTGCGGTATCTGGGATGCCAGATTGGACTTGATTTGTCACCTGAGCAGCAGATTGCCCCGCTTCTTCTGAGCATTCGGAAGAAGCTTTTATATTGGAGTACAGCTCGGCTTTCCTTGGCTGCCTGGGAGGGTGGTGGTGACAAATCAGGTGCTTTTAGGCGACTATGTGGTGTATCACGTCTTGTTGGATTTTCTCGAGCTCTTGCATCAGCCACGTACAGAGGCTGATCAGGAACTTTCTTTGGTCTAGGCGGGATGGTCAGCTGGCCCGGGCTAAGGTTGCTTGGGCAGTTATTACTCTTCCGCTGGCCCAGGGGGGCTTGGGCATTATAGATCCAGCTGATCAGAGTAGAGCCTTGTTGGGGAAGCTTATTGTTCGGGGGCTGCTTCCAGGCGTTGAGCCTTGGAAGGAGCTTCTTTTTCAGCGGCTGCAGGCTAGAGCTCCCCCAGCAGGGGGCACTTGGGCACCCGAGATACGGTGGATCTTTACAGAGATGAGGAGGACAGACCTCAGTAGAGGATGGGAGGACAAATTTGCCTTGAGTATCCTGCGAGCTTGGGAGTTGCTGAGACCGGGGCTTTCTCAGAGACCTCCCACTTGTGATGAGGAGCGGGCCAGACAGCCGCTCATCTGGAGCCCCGCGGTACGCACAGAGCAGGGTCATATGCTGGGTTCTCGGCCTCGTCTAGCCTGGGGACCATTGGCGGCAGGCCCAGCACGCAGTTTTGGAGATTGGCAGGCCTTTTGCAGTCTCCCGGAGGAGATCCAGGCGGAGAGGCTGAGTCACTTCAGAGGGGGGCTGATTATGAGGGATGACATTCAGGAGGCTCTCACTGAGGAGTGGTTCACGCCTTTTGAGCCAGCGGCCCCACGGTGGATGGGAGCCTTTACACAGTTGGAGATCCTGATTGCTGTCAAAGCTTGCACTGAGGATGGTAGATGCCTCTACTATGAGATACATGATGAGGGCAGACTTCAGAGAGTGGAGGCGGAGTCGCCTTTGGTTGCAGAGTGCATCTTTCAGAGGATACGGGTAGTGGCCGCCGCTTCTCGGAAGTGGCATATTGTTCCAGACCCTGCAGATGTGGACTCTGATGGTGCATATGGGCATATGTTGCGCGTCCCTTGGCCCGGCTCCAGTGGGATCCTGGCGAGTACGAGTGGCATGATCCTTATGCGTCCCCCGAGGCCACAGAGATCACCTTTTTCCAGTACACGGTTCGGTTGGGGAGGCATATTTTGACTGCGAGGAGGACGGTTTCTCCAGCTGCATCGGAGCATTGGCGGCTACAGGGACTCTCACAGGAGTTCCTGGAGGATTTTTGGACCAGGCTTTGGGCTAGCAGACAGGCATGCAGGATCTCGGCTTTCCAGTGGCTGGTTGCCCACAGGGGCTCTGCAGTTGGCTCCTGGCTTGTCTATAGTGGCCTTCTGCCGGCCTGCGTCTGATGCGGCCACCCATTGGAGACACAGCGACATTGCCTATGGGACTGTCCACAGGCGCAGCAGATTTGGTTGAGGATTCTGCGCATTTTGGCCCCCCTCTCTCCAGAGGAAATGTATACGTGGGGAGCCGCTGCTTGGTCGACTTCGTCAGGGCTAGCTTTGGGATACGAGACGGAGCAGGCCAGCCAAGCCATCAGATTCATTGGGGGCCAGCCTCGCCTTGTTCCTTCACCGGATTTCTCGACACAGCTGGCTGGACACAGGAGAGGGATTTACGATGGGAGCTCCTCAGCAGCCTCACCATATGGTTCACCTGGTTTACCTAGCAAAACTCGTGCAGGTTCTCATCATGCAGATTATTCTCATGTGGATCATGTTCTCATTTCTACATTATGTAATGAGGAGGAACCTGTTTCCTTTGAGGAAGCACAGGATGATGATCATTGGATGCATGCTATGCAGGATGAGTATAACTCTATACTCAAGAATGACACCTGGTATTTGACAGATCTACTTCATGGCAAGAAGACCATTGGTACTATGTGGGTTTACAAGTTAAAACGCAAAGCAGATGGTAGCATTGAACCCTACAAGGGTAGATGTAACATGCGGAAGCTTTGGGGGAAATCGGTAACTTCAATGCTCAGAAATCAGCACACTTTTCACGATGGAATTAACGCACGAAATTGAATGAAGATGTGCAGAAAATAGAGAGAGAGAGGGAGAGAGGAGAGGACACATTATTGGGTCCCGAATACCCTTTGTAGGGCCCTCACCACGAATGGTGTATTTGCTTTATTAGAATGATGCACATTTGAAAAGAAAATACAGAAAACTTGACCTTTCTTGGCTGAGATAACTCTGCGCTTGACCTGCAGTCCTTCACCCCTTCACGTTAGCAACTCCTTGGCTGTCCTGGCCCTTGATTGCCTTAGCTCTTGGTGAATTATGAGATAACACAATGGTTTGTGGGCCTTGGTATTTATACTACCAAACAACAGCAGTCGGCCAGTCTAAGTCTAGGTGGTTGACTCTAATTCTGCCCACGGCTGGAAAATAGCATTAAATGCTAGATAAATTCCAAAAAAGGCTGCGCATCAGTCCCTTGATGGCTGGGCACTAGGCGGGTAGCCTGTATGGGCTGCCTATACTTGCCCTTACAGCCATAAATAGGCTGTACAGCCTGTATGCTTCCCCTGGCTTGCCCCTAGGGCTGTCCTGCAGTCCCTCCATGGCCTATTCATGGCTTGTGGGTACAGCCAGGGCCTTCCTGGCCCTCATGGGGGTGGTTTTACACTGTCCCCATGCCCACACAAGTACTTGGGGTAGCCCTATGGGCTGGCCCCTTTCCTATAAGCAAACCTTAACTTGTCTACACAATGATATGGCATACAGTATCATACAAGATACACAGAATCACTGACATCATTCCAGAGGGAGACTCATGGCGCGGACTGGCACTGTTTCATGTGCAGGACAGTGCACACCTGATCTTGGACTCATGTGCAGGACAATGCACACCTAACCTCAAATGACTGGGATGGATCCCTGGCTGACTCGTCCCGGAATGGGCTCACATGGGACCAGTTTACCATCCCAGATCTTGCACCTTCTGTGCAGATATGTCTACGTGGCATCCAAGTGTGGGATGCACGTGACATTCCCTTCTGCTTAACTTAACGGAAGCTGCATAGCCTCCAAATAATCCGTCAATAACGCTGGATAGTCCTCGAAAAACTCTTTGTCAAGCCATACCGCTTCGTGGGTCCCTCGGTCCTGAAACTTTGTGAGGAACTGTCTTTGCCTTCGGCCGGAGCCATGCTTGAAACGGTGCAGAAGGATCTGTTCTGGAACCATAACTTCTGCTTCATCAATAATGTCTAGTTCCGCCTCGTCTTTAACTTCTGAAGGGATTGGCCCTGCATGTGGCTTTAACCAACTGACGTGAAATACATCATGCATAGTCCAACTCGGAGGTAGCTTTAACTGCATAGACACCTCATTAATCTTCTTCTAGGTGGGAAAAGTTCCGAAGCTCCTAAAAGACAACTTTGGGTATCGCTTGCCCCGTTTAACATCTAAGTGGTATATATATATTTACATGTTTTGTAGTGGAAGCAACAACTCTTAAGTTTCCACTAGGATGGCTGCCTGGCTCCCAGCATAGCCATGCTCAACATTAACCATAGCATCCAAATCACTAGCATTTCTAGGGTTATGTACAACATTTGCAAGGAGAAATGATTGGGTTTGCTCATATAATGGATCAGCTCTCACAATTGCTCACCAAAGTCGACCAACCCATGTAACATCATTAGTTATTTCAGTAGTGTGATGTCCGCTAGTCAAGGCAACCTCCGTCCAATTGCGCGAAACAATAGGTCTCGGTCTTATTGTTTTTTTGGGGGTTTGACAAGCATTTGTATCTTGCTTTTCTTTCTCTTTAGGTTTAGGCATAGGAGAATTCATGGATGCAACTTTCATTTTACCTTTGTCCATATTAACATTCGAGGCCTATTGTACATTTTTCCTTTTATGGGGTTGCATTGTTCCCACCGGAGTGTTCTCACTCGATTGCGTTACAGTAGCTGGTGGTTGCAATGGCACACTTGGACACTCTGATTGCATATGACCAAATTTGCCACAAGTGAAGCAAGAGCCAACAAATCTTCCCCATGTAAGTTTAAAGAAGACATCTTGGGAGGGCATGCCAATCATCTCCACATCAAAAGCAAAATCTGGATGTCTGGGTTTATCAATATTCCACAATATGCAAAACCTATTGACATTTCCAGTTGTGCATGGGGGGCATACAACTTTACCCAATGCTTTTGCCAAAAAAGGTAATGCAGCCCGGCAATAAAGTAGGAGGTCAACTACCTCCACGTGAAACTCGCGGCGGTGCCCGGGGGACTAGGCCCTTTGACACACTTGTTGATACCATCAATGCATATTAAAACACTTAAACATGGCCAGAGCCTTAACACATATCCATCATCACTTTGCATAAAACATAAAAGCAATAAAACATCCACAAATGCTGAAAATGGAGCTTGCACGTGTGACACCGCATAGAGGCCGGAATGGGCCGACCCCCCCCTTGGGAGTATTTTATTACCCAAGGAGAATAATATCATGTACAAGCTTTGAGGGCCTTACTCTCCCCACGGGAGATGCCGGATTATCCATATACAAATGCCATAACACAGCCCAACATGAGGCAACCAAGCCGGAACATAGGCTGTAGAAATGCCGAGCCAATAATATAATCCATATACCTCCGTGTGGGTACTGATTCTTTCCCAAAAACCACGGGTCTTCATGCAATAGAGCTGGTACAGCAAGTACAACTCTCCATTCAGCCAGTATAGCAGACAGGTACAATGGCTGGTACAGTAGGTACAGTGGTTGGTACAGCAGGTACAGCAAGTACAGCAAGTACAAATGCTGGTACAGCATGTAGAAAGGCTGGTACAACAAGTACAATGGCTAGAAATCATAATAAATGATTAAATACCCCTTGCCTTCAGTATTTCTTCGCGATGGAAGCCTCCAAAACAGTCCCCAACAGTCGGTATTCTTCATGAGCAGCCTTCAAGAGAGAGAGAGAAAGAGAGTAGCCATCATTAGGGAAGCCTTCAACGGTGGTCGAGGCTAGTGTGCAACAAGAGAGCCTCTCTTAATGAAGAGAGAGGGCTCCAATTTATAGATTTGGGCCTCCCATAAGCTAAAATGGCAAGAGAAGGCTACAATGACAAGTGGAGAGCCACACAATAGCTGAAGTGACAAGTGTGAGGCCACTTGTCTCACTTTGATCCACCATCTAACAAGTGTTAGGCCACTTGTCTCACTTTGGTCCACTTTCTTGCCACATGTCCCAATCGAAGAGATGGGTCCTTCCATAAACTTTATCTCTAAAAATATCCCAACTTGTAGACATTCTGTCATAGGCACTTTGCCAACTCTTGGTATCTGCTCAATTCCAGATGTAATGACGCGAACTGAATTTCCATAGTCACAAGGAACGGGGGACGGTAACGGGAGACGGGGACGGGGACGGGACGGGGGACGGCCATAAGTAGGGAATGGGGACGGGGGAGGGAACGGCACTCAAAAAATACTTTTTTTTAAAGTTTTTCTACTCTACACTTATTCTACTTTGGAAGTACATCAAAATGAGCACAAATTTACATAAAATGGTAAGCTTTTGAGTCATATTAACACCGGATGGTGGCCGATTGTGGCCAGATAGCATGAGACGATTTTGGAGAAGGTTGGCACACTGCCAACCAAGCTACATGCATATGCGGTGAGTTATTATACACCTACTGTATATGGGCTGTAAATTTTGGGTCCGTTGCGGCGCGCAGTTTCACACCAGCCTACTTGGGGGAAGGTGCGGAGGGGGGCGTGAGCCCCTCTCTGCAAGGGATCCGGGGGGGAGATGACTCCCCCCCGGCCCGAAGGACCGTTTACGCTAAAGCCTAAACTCCATGCTTGTAGCCTTGTAGCCTTATTCTTATATAGATATTAGATAGGCAAGAGAGAGGCAAGGGCAAGTGAGAGAGAGAGAGAGGCAAGGACCAAGCCTCAAGGGCCAAGGCCCAAGGCCCCAAGGCTCAAGCCGAAAGGCCAAACCTTAAGGCAAGAGAGAGGCAAGGGCCAAGGCCCAAGGCCCAAGGCCCAAGCCTCAAAGGCTCAAGGCCTCCCCAAACGGCCAAGCCAAACGGCTAGAAACGGCCCCGCAAACAGCTAGAAACGGGCAAAAGAATCCACAGAATGGCTCCCTGCCGTCCCCCACAACCGTCCTTGTTCCTACTGCCGTCCCCTTCACCGTTCCTTGTGAGGAATGCCTCCAGGGGGATGTCCGACCGTCCCCTGCCGTCCCCGTTCCTGAACCGTCTCGACTCGGCGTCCCTCCGTTCCAGCAGTCCGTCCCTTCCGTCCCCTGTGACTATGAGAATTTCCATCAGCAACTCTCCTAAATTTTAGGAGTGTGGTCCTTTGTATTCTAGAATAATCCCCCATTCCCAAAGCTTGTACTTTCCAAATATTTAGACATCCTAAAGTCCACCAGACTCCTTTCATACTGGGAAATGTCGAGGCTGGTGACATCCTCCCCAACTTCTTAAAAGTTGTCCGCAACTTTAAGCTTCAAGCCATATATTCAAGATATAATCATGTTGCATCAAGTGGGCGAGACAAGACAGTCTCAAAAATCCAATATAACTGAAGAATCCATGTCCCAAAGAACTGGGTGAGACTACATAAGTCTCGATAATACCAATATCAAAATCATGTCCCAAAATAAATGGGCGAGAATTCCATGGAAGATATGCTAGACACAAGCACAAGAGCCAATTGTGTCTCAATCACCAATATCAATGAGATAATCATATGCCAATGAAAATCACCAACCAGGTGCTAAGACACTTAAATAAGTGTCATGCACAAGAAACTAGTGCCTCGCACAGAAACATGTGCTATGCACACAAACTGGTGCCATTCAAGAGCACAAACCATGGTGATAGAAAAGCTGGTTCTCCATAGTTCTGGCAATCCTTTCTCCCAATCCCAACAATTCCCATGTTCTCCCATACAATCCCAACTCTGATCAACAAGCATGGTGTGGAAACAATGAAACACTCACTCCATAATCGCAACACGAATCCACGTGTATGGTGGAGTGTTCATTGAATTGCCCTCTCACAATCCCAACATGAATCCACATGCATGGTGAGATGAACAATGAACCTCTTGGCCTCTGTATGGAGAGAGAGTGATTCTAATATGGCATAAAGATAAATAAATCCATGTTCCAAATAAATCGGCAAGACAAAACAGTCCCATAAGTCCACATATCATCATCATGTCCCAAGTAAATGGGCGAGACATATCAGTCCCATAAGTCCAGATATCATAATCCAAGCTCAAAGCACACAAACATGTGCCAATCCACATGACCCTTGGCGTACACATAAGTCCCTTGCCAACCAGGTATCATGTCCACTTTACCACTTGCACTCCGTGTTGGTACTCTGACCACACACCTTGGATGAGAGGTGGGCACAAGTAACAAGATAAAACAATCACTCGCAGGCATAAATAGCCTAGTGTTCCATAAGCATTTCTGCTACCAATAGTTTGTAGGCATTTTGGGCCACAAACTCACACTACCCTCTCAAGTGCCCATGTTCCCTTCCATCTGCTCTCTATTGTTCCACCCACACATGGTAGAAACAATCTTCAAGAGAGCACGTAGGACAAGAGAACACTACACAGGGTCTGTTGTGCTTGTCACCACCCTTTGAAGTGCCCATGTTCCCTTCCATCTGCTCTCTATTGTTCCACCCACACATGGTAGAAACAATCTTCAAGAGAGCACGTAGGACAAGAGAACACTACACAGGGTATGTGAACAATGAGTTTCATAAGTTCAATGCATCCCAAATAAAGGGAGCCAAAAAGAATAATCCATCCCAGTAAACAAACATAATCCATAAACGTGAGGATGGATCCAAATCCCTAGAAAAGAAGTCTAGGAATCCATGGACCTATATATCATAACTCTTACCACATACTCCGTGCTAACCACACACCTTGGAGTAGAGGTGGACTTTATCCATAAAAGCATCATATCCATGAGATATCCAAAGATTTCTTCTCTATAAACTCGGACAGATTCGTCCCCCATAGAAATTGCTTGTGAAGCCCAATATCTATATAAATCTCGTCCAAGAAAGAAATCTCCATAGATATAATCCATCCCAATAAAGGGAGCCATAAACAATGTTTCCCTGAAACCATCTCAAGGCAAACAACACCACCTTTCTCCTTGCATGGCTATACAAGGGTTAGTGAACATCAAAAATACTTTATAGTAAATAGCCAAAGCACCAACTTTGCAAACTCTATACTTAGCTTTTCTTTGCCAGGTTGGTCATGAAGCCAAAAGAAATATCTCCTCACCATATCCTTAAGATATCCCGAGATATATCTCCATATAGCTTGCTTGTAAGCTTGATAATATAATCCACAATGTCCATATGGAAAGAGTGCTAAACGTGTGCACATAAAGCCAACTTCACACTTCCAAGATAAAATTTTGTGAATTCATAAATCCTTAGATCAAGCGGTCTATTGCTCATGCTCTTGCTTCATAGGCTCTGAAGTGGCTGGCCATGCTTAATAGCAATGATGGTAAGTGTGGTCCCCACTTGAGGTCTTTTCTCTTCCTTATTGATAGAAGGAAGCCTCCGCTTCCAAGAAAGCCTATGCTCTAATACCAATGAAACTCGCGGCGGTGCCCGAGGGACTAGGGCCTTTGACACACTTGTTGATACCATCAATGCATATTAAAACACTTAAACATGGCCACAGCCTTAACACATATCCATCGTCACTTTGCATAAAACATAAAAGCAATAAAACATCCACAAATGCTGAAAATGGAGCTTGCATGTGTGACACCGCATAGAGGCCCGAATGGGTCGACCCCCCCCCCCCCCCTTGGGAGTATTTTATTACCCAAGGAGAATAATATCATGTACAAGCTTTGAGGGCCTTACTCTCCCCACGGGAGATGCCGGATTATCCATATACAAATGCCATAACACAGCCCAACATGAGGCAACCGAGTCGGAACATAGGTTGTAGAAATGCCGAGCCAATAATATAATCCATATACCTCCGTGTGGGTACTGATTCTTCCCCAAAAACCACGGGTCTTCATGCAATAGAGCTGGTACAGTAAGTACAACTCTCCATTCAGTCGGTATAGCAGGTACAATGGCTGGTACAACAGGTACAGTGGCTGGTACAGCCGGTATGGTGGCTGGTAGAGTAGGTACAGTGGTTGGTGTACAACCGGTACAGTGGCTGGTACAGGAAGTACAGCAAGTACAAATGCTGGTACATGGTACAACAAGTATACAATGGCTAGCAATCATAATAAATGATTAAATACCCCTTGCCTTCAGTATTTCTTCGCGATGGAAGCCTCCAAAACAGTCCCCAACAGCCGGTATTCTTCATGAGCAGCCTTCAAGAGAGAGAGAAAGAGAGTAGCCATCATTAGGGAAGCCTTCAACGGTGGTAGAGGCTAGTGTGCAGCAAGAGAGCCTCTCTTAATGAAGAGAGAGGGCTCCAATTTATAGATTTGGGCCTCCCATAAGCTAAAATGGCAAGAGAAGGCTACAATGACAAGTGGAGAGCCACACAATAGCTGAAGTGACAAGTGTGAGGCCACTTGTCTCACTTTGATCCACCATCTAACAAGTGTCAGGCCACTTGTCTCACTTTGGTCCACTTTCTTGCCACATGTCCCAATCTAAGAGATGGGTTCTTCCATAAACTTTATCTCTAAAAATATCCCAACTGGTAGACATTCTGTCATAGGCACTTTGCCAACTCTTGGTATCTGCTCAATTCCAGATGTAATGACGCGAACAGAATTTCCATCGGCAACTCTCCTAAATTTTAGGAGTGTGGTCCTTTGTATTCTAGGATAATCCCCCATTCCCAAAGCTTGTACTTTCCAAATATTTAGACATCCTGAAGTCCACCAGACTCCTTTCATACTGGGAAATGTCCAGGCAGGTGACACCACCTATATACAAGGCACTTGTGCCTTATGAGACTCTCATAATCCTTAGTTGGCAGCCAAGGGTAAACATGCACTAGTTGCCGACAAGAAAACAAAAGCAATTTTTCCAGCAGTGTTTGTTTGTATTGTGGATCTGTGAATATCACTTCAAAAAAGCCACAGTCAACTTTATGCACAACAGCTACAAAACAACCCCCGAGCAACGCTTTAAGCCATTGTGCAACATCTGCTGGGTTTGGCATTTTCGGTGGGAAAAAAAGGACTACAGCCTTTTGAGCTAGATTCATCACATGATTAAGCATTATATGTCCAGGGATTTTGACATGGATGTGAGGCGCATGAGTTTCCCAAACTTTTTGATTTCAGTAAAGCCTTCATGAAGAGTGTCTGCAACGGCTGCAAATCAGGATTTTCACAATGTAAAAAGCAAACATTTGAATCTCTAATGAGGACTTGTCTCCTCTTTATATCACCACGCTTGAAAATTTGTATTGAATCCATAACTAAGAGATTGTACAAAAAAGGAGGAAAATCCCACACACACACAGGCACGAGAGAGAGAGAGAGCATGGGAGAAGAGAAAGAGGGCAATAAGAAATTAAACAGACACAATAGACAGAAAACGAGAGGCTGAGCAGAATGAGGGGTGAAGAGAAAAAACCCTTTGCAGCAAAGTTGAGGCAGGGGAAGGCAGCCGACAGTAGAAGTTGACGGACAACAACAGTCGTGTAGAGTTCAGTGTGTAGAGTTCAGTGGCAGAAAACAGGAAGGAAGAAGCCACAGACACACACACACACACACTGGGGGTCAATAAACCTTATCCACGAGTCACGAAGGGGAGACGACAGGGTCAGAGCTCACGCAGGGAGGCAGCTCGATATGTTTGACCAGCTCCTCTCTCTCTCACCTCACGAGCGCGCGCACACATACCGCACACTTTTTTTTTGTGAAACCACTACTTCATTAAGGATTGTATGGGGATTGTATGGTACATTCATAGCTGTCCCAAGTTGGGACAGCTACTACTCATATATCAGAAACAGTGGAAAAACACTTCCACCTATTGAGAGGAAAGATCTCTGAGATCGAAAGAATCTCGGAGTGAAAGGTAAAGAGACCTCCTAAAAAAAGGAAAGCATATGATCTCCTCATGACTGAAAAGGAGTTGATTTCATGCAAGGTAGTCATCCACAAAGCCTAGTATCTGGTCCAAGAAAGGAAAAGAGTGTAATCCGGCAAAGGTGAAGAAAGGCAGCCAAACATCCAGAAGAATTTCCCGAAGTTGTTGGGAAATTGCAATCTCAAGTGCCTTGATAGTCTGCCCAAGAGAGCGCGAGAAGAGGGCATTCCTATAACAAATGAATAACTGTCTCTCGGTGACGAGAACACCTCTTACAAGAGGCAAGTGCAATACACACTTTTTTGTGAAACCATTGTTTATATTAAATAGTAAATTGTACAGCCATAGTCACCCGAAGCGGGTGGAACTATGAGAACGAACTAAAAAAACTGAGAAAATTCTTCAAACCGCTGGAGAGAAAGCGCGCCAAGATCATAGCAATCTCGAAAAGACCGGAGTAGGGCAGCACGAAAATAAGCAGGTGAAATACACACACACACACACACACATGCTAGATCAGCACAATAATGTGATGGGCACTAACCTTCAGAATAGATGGATGGCAATAAGCTTCAAACCTTCATCACATCAAATTTACAAGGCACTTTCTGCAATAAATGTGCGGAGATCCTGTGGCAATTCCTGCTCAATCTCAAAACGAAGCGATGGGATAGGGTGTGCAAAATGAGCACAGTTGTCGTTTTGCTGAGTCCCGGGGTATCGCTCCACTAGTTCGCGTTGGCAATCGAAGAAAAGGCACTGTCGGGCTTTGCAGGCGAGAGAGTGTTTAGCATCATAGGTGACTGCAGGGTTATTCCAGTCTGGAAACGCTTCGTCAAACTGACGATAAGGCTGCATCTTCGTGGAGGTGGGCGGCAGAGCGCTGGGACATTCGAGGTTACCACTCTTGAAATTGTGATAACTATGCATCCTGTGATAATCCTTATGGGCCTTTCCCATGGGTTTCTGTTCCAGGTGTACTGCGAATAATTCCTGATCTCTGTAGTGCTCAGAGCATGTCTTTTCGCTTAGTTGCTTATTGTGCTGCCACATTGTCCCCTTCAAGCCCTGTGGCTGATGCAGTGTGTCATGACGTGTGTCGTGGTATGCAGGAAGAAAGCAAGTGACTCCACAGCGGGGGCATGATACTTCGCAGCGCAGTCTGAAGGTGTGGTCGTTATAGGAGTTCAGTCCCGCCTTTACCATGTCTGTTAATTCTCGCAGCCCCATTTCTGTGTCAAGCCATTCCTCAACAGTATCACAGATGTTATCCACTGTGAGATATAGCCCAGGTTGCACAACACTCACAAAATCCAGTCGCTCTTCACCTGTTCTGTATGCCTGTGGGTTGATCCGATATAGTGCTGGGCATATCTCGATGTAAGAAGGCATGTCTTTGCGAAGCGCCTCGGCCAGTTTGTTCTGGAAGCAGGCAGTTACTCCTCCCCTTGAGCCCTGCTTGCGTATTACTTCTGCATAAGCACTTGCATATGACACTGCATGTTTTAGCTTGCTGCGGAAATCGTGGAGTAAAGGTTTCACTGTCCCTTTGAAGTTCCTTTTGATCAACTCCTCCACCACAAGTCGATGGTACAGCGCACCATCACTCACAAAGTCCAGCACATGATCAAATTTCTCGTCCTGTAGCAGCTTAAGCAGAAGAGCATCTAATAGCCCTCTCATCACCCTCCAGTTGGATATCCATTGCTCCTTTTGAAGGGAGCCACAGAACTGTTTTACAAAAGATTTTTTTAAAGTAATTTTCAGGGTCTCTTTAAAGATACTGTTGAGCTCTTCCAGGAGTAAGTTTGTCATATCGTACCCACTCATGTGATTATTGTAGAAATGTCGCAAGCGATTCCGTTGCTTTTTCAGCCTCTCTACAGGGTTGTGATCCTCATCCCACCTGTGTTGGATTTCACACAGCCGCAATGTCACAAACTCCTTCACACATGCGTGGGCACGAGCACGACGTTGCCTATTCTCATCGTACAGGAGTGCACGGCGTTTGATGAACGCATTAGTTAAGGTGATTGCCCCCTCAACTAAATCATCGGAGTACTGTCTTGCATTTGTCAAGGAGGGTGCCACAATCCTTTCTCTCAATTCTGTTAAGCATTTCTCTTCAGATTGGTCTCCTTTGTGAGCCTCACCAACTTCAAAGGACTCAACTATATCCTTGTGACGGTTGTAGACGCTAGAAACCTGTACTGGTACCTGGTTAGCTAAGGGTCTATGTGACTTTTTTGCACTCTCTAGGAAGTTTGAGAACATAGCATCAAATGAGATCTGCTGCCTGGAGTCATGACCAGAAAGCATGATTTCCTGTTGCATTTTCTGATCACACTCATTCATTAACTTCTCAAAATGAATCACACCGATCTTGTGATCCTGCAATTGCATGTTGAACCATGTCTCTTGTTGCGTCAGGAAATCTTTCCACTTCTGCAACTCTTCAGCTTTCCACTTGGCCAGCCATTGGCTGCTCTCTAGAATTTCTTCTACTTGCTTGCTCTGCTCATCAATTGTGGCTTTTACTGCGGTGAATCGCAACCATTTCAAGTCAGCATCTTCTTGGCTGGTGTTCTCATCAGCAAAGGCACCACCTTCTAACCTTTTTTCCAACTCTTCAAATTCCTCCACATATGACCTTGATACCAGGCTGCGAGGAATTTGAAGCGACTTTTGTAAATCCACATAGGAGCGTCCACAGCATCCTTGAAACTAAGCTCAAAATCTGCGTCCCAGATGCAACTCCACACAAGATTCATGTAAGAACCAAATTCCTTTAAATCAAAGGGTGTCCAGTTGAGATCTTGAGTCACTCTTTTATGCAAATAGTTCCGCAAGTGTAGAACCTTCTCGCCATACCTTGAATCGGGAACGTCTTCAGGAGGCATGCTTTCTTTTCTATAGTTCCCAAGGAACTTGACATCGCTTAGATCTTCCTGATCATCCACATGAAGTTCAAAGAGAGCAGTTACACTGCCACCACCACTTTCACTCTGACTTTCCACATTTGTATCATCAGCAGGCTTCGTGATGTGCCTCTCAGCTTCTATCAAGTATTCAAGCAGTTTTTGCTGGTTACTCCTGAGCTCACCTTGCTCATTTATGTCCACACTTCTGTATACAAAGAACAGCTTAGAACGCAGTCGGCCACCACTTTTCTCTGCAGCAGCTGAGCCTCTGAAAGCAAGCAACACCAAGGGAAGCACCTCCTTCAGGCTACTGTCATCTTCATTGGCTACCACCATAATACATGCATCTGATGGAAGAATACAAAATGTGGCCATTCTGTTGTCATGAGACAGATATTGCTCTGCACCAAAGTGCTCTGGACACCTGATACCCTCTGTATCCATTAGTAGAATGTAGTCATACTCCTGCCAACCTGACTTGACCAATTGGATTTGCACACCACGTGTGCAACGACCAGCTTTGGTGGGAAGATGCGTACCAAACATGACATTAAGAAGAGTAGTCTTCCCACTACTTTGAGTTCCCAGAACACTTAGAACAAGAATTCGTGGCTTAGTGTCAGGATTAATTTGTTCGATCAGTTTCTCTGCCTCCAAGAGAAGGGCCTTCACCCAAAGATCATTGAATAACTTGGCATCTCCATCTAAAATTTCTAATGGAAATCCGTCAAGCAGGTGCCTGGCTGCCAGCTTAGGAAATTCTGAGTATTTTTGTGGGTTAGTAAGAAACAAGTGACAGACTTCCCTCCACAAATGCTCCAATCCTATCACTCTTTCTGCATAGTTATCTTTCAAGAAGTTATACTCCTCCCTTGCCTCTGGAGTGCGAGTATTCTGAAATCTTCTGAATGCCTGCTCTACATTTTCATTCAAACCCTCTAGAGCTTTTTGTGATTGTTCCTGCATTGAGTTCTGCAGTTTTAGTATGCATATGTTGCGATAGGACGCGGCTCTGTATTGCAGCACTTTCAAAAAGAACTGGATGATTGGGATTTCAGCAACTCTGCTAGCATCACTTTTACGCTTTGCTCTAAGTGTGTTACATTCTCCGAGCCCGCTATCATGCCTCAGCTTCAAACTTTGAAACGTTGCAGCTGCTTCAAGCAAAAAGCTTTGCTGTAAAGCCAGTTTTTCTCTTAAGGTTCCAAAGTCAGTTTGCCTCATCATGTCCTCTAACCCCTCTGGTTGATCTATCATAGATTTAGGCTCAAAATAGGTAGGGCAAATGCTTCTCAAGTTTCTCCTACCCTCTTGTCTCATGTTTACCTGTCTCCAATTAGAAGCCAAAAACCGTGCTATCTCTTTGGCCACATGACTGGAAGAACCCCATACTCCTTTGGCAGCCCGATTCATTCCAGATGCCCCTGATGAGTCTATTGCCCACTTTAACACTGTCTTACATGTCAGTAAAGGAGAGACTTTGACATCATTGCTGCTGTGGAGCTCCCTGTGTTGCACTTGCAAAATAAGCATATCTGCTGTTTCATTCAGGAATTTTATGCATTGCTCTCCAGTGATATAAGCTCCTGAAGCCACCACAGCAAGATACAGCTTGGAATCTTGGCTTGGTAAAAAGCCCATTCCAAGCTGCATGTACACAGTTTGGTCTTCAGAACTGTGCGGGAATGGAAGGAAGCGAAACTTTGTCACCTGCTGAGCCATGTGCTCATGTTCTGGATTGCAATGATTCGAAAGGAAAACAACTCGAGGCAAGTCAGTTGCCTGAACCAGACTAGAAGCGCTACTTTGGGCCCCGATCCTGGTAAACACACAATTGAGCACCCGCATAGTGTGAAAGCAGGGCACATTTCCAGGTATGAAATCTTTTGTGCTTGAGGAAGAAAAGACAAGAGGAACTCCCCAGCGTTGATCCAGTAACAATCTTAGCAAAGATATTTGAGCGGGGAAGTCTGAATTCTGATAGATGTGAACAAAGGATTTGGCAGCCTCTGCTTCCTCAATTACAGGGTCCTGTTCCTGATCGGCATGGCAAGCCCCTGCTATATCTGCTGCATTATCAGCACCCCAAAAATCGTCTTCATTGACAGCTTGCAGATTTGAATTCTCAAATGGTGCCAAACCATGGCTGATGCGGTCAATAAGATTTTTGTACTTGTGTTGCTGTGGAAAGGGTCTGTGTGTCAAGAAATCATTGGTGTATGTGAACAGAGAACCCTTTTGTTCAGTATCACTACAATAATCGTCTTGCATCAGTTCAGTTGGTTGCGTGCTGACCACAACCTGATTGTCCAACCCAATTGGCATATGATCTAACTGCTGCTGATCCGTGGCTGCCGTGGAGGAAGAGGCCTGTGTCTCTGTAATAACCAGCTTCAGATCTTCAATCATGGCCTTTAGTCTGACCATATCCAGTTTCTCAGTGGAGTTAAAACCATGCTTGAAGAGTACTGCTGAAATTCCAGGTTGATTGTCGGCATCACTCATGCACTTCTTCAGCAACCTGCTGACGGAGTCTAAAAGGTGAGATGACGATGTAGTGTTAACAGAAATATCAACCAATATGGGTGTAATCTCTTCCAAAAGCTGTAGTAGCTTGTGAGGCAGTTCTTCAGGGGTAATCATGAATGCTGGTTCAAAATTTGAGAATTGAGGTTGGAATTGGGGACCAGTTAGTAATGCCAGATCAATACCTGCCTCTGCCAGATTATCTATGCAACCTGGTGAGCTCTGTATAAAAACTCGCAGCATCTCTCTTGCTGGTTTCATGTCATCCCTCGTTACAACCATCTGTACAATTGAAATCATATCCGGCGTTGTGAACAGCTCTGGCCTCTGCTCATAGGGTAGAGAAATCCACAGCTTCGAAAGCTCCTCATGCACTGTGCCTGGATTTTCCATCAAGATTTGCAGTTTACGAAAATCTTGCACTTTGGAGGCTTCAATGGGCATGATTGTGGATGTTATGGATGCTTGGAGTAAGCTGGAGAGGTCATCATCCTTGTGCACAAGGCCCGCCACTGTAGAATGCCATGCTTCACGTAAGAGCTCTGCAGGCTTCCGTAGGCTTTCGCCACCAGTTTGCAGCATGAGTTTCCAGATGGGCACCAAATTCTCTATCCTGTGCTCTCTGTTTATGATGGCCCAAGAAGTGGGTGTAGCCTGTACTGACTTTAGAAATGCCTTGAGGTCTGGGATTGCACCCACTGGGCCACCTAAAACCTCAGTTGTGCAAGAGATAGAAGCTTCTATTTCCAGAGCCGCTTCACTAGCTGCTACGTGGCTCTCTCTTCGGCGCCCCAACCTTGCTTTTGTTTGCAGAGGAAGTGCTGGTGGATCAATGGATAGGCCTATGCCACCTCTTACTCCAGTCCTGCTCTTACTAACCAAGCTTGAATTTTGAGCCTGACTCGCACAATTAATCCATTGGAAATAGATGGCTCCAAGGTGATACAGACCAGTGGATACATGGGAGTGATACAGTGAAAGAAATTCTTTTGCTTGTTCAATGCTGTGGACACCCTGTAGGTCTTCCATAGCTTCCTGGCTAAGCAGCATGTGCCGCTGTTCAAGTTGGAAAGACTTGGTGGGAACATAGAAGACCTCCACAATGCAGCGGTCAGCGGACTCTGTACTGTGGGCAATGCTGGTGGAGTGAGAAGAACTGTGATCAATAAACATTGCCGTGATAGGTGGGATCAATTCCAGGGCTGCACTCAAGCCGGATTTTGCTGCAGCATCGGAGAAATGCCGGCTCTCTTGTTCAGATTGAAATTCTAATATGCGGTGGTACGCTGTGTCAATCGGACCTCGCAGCTGGCACTCCTTGGGGCATTGGAGGATTCGCTTCACAGGCCTTAGCTGCTTGTGGCTCTTAACTCCATCAATGCAGATCCCACAAAGTGCCAAACCAGAGCTGGCACTTTTAATAATCTCCTTATTTCCCATGGCTATGGCACTGGCTAAGGCTCTGTATCTAAGCTCCACCCGGGCAATAGTTATGTTTTGTGTTTTTTGTTTTTTTTCTGAGCTTCCCCTAAATCTGCAAATGCATCACACAACAGATGTGTCAAAGTGAAACTTCTGAACCAGCAGTGAACATGAGAATTAGTAGTGAGCTAAGTAAGAATTTTGGCTCATAAAGTCCCTGTGTGTTGAGAGAGAGAGAGAGTCAGTTGTGAATATAAGAATCAACAGAGGACAGTCAGATTTTTGGCATGAGAGAGATTCAGTTATAAGAATCAACAGAGGGCAAAGTCAGATTTTTGGCATAAGAGACAACAATGCACAAAGGAATCTATAATCAGAAGAGGAGCGCGTGAAGAACTCAAATGATAACATAGCAAGCGAGACTACACACACTTCTGTTTAATAGTGGGAAGCAGACTACACACACCGTTGCATCATCTTGACTATGCGTGATCAATTGACTTGTTCGTTAGACAAATGGCCACTACACTCTCTCTCTCTCTCTCTCTCTCTCTCTACCTTTCTCCCACGCAAAAGTGGGGCAGATTGGCTAGTGATCTACCCGAGTTCAAGTCCCACCGTTGGTAGTATATGCCCTTGTTGCATTCTACCAATGTTAATACCTCTCTCTCTTTCTCTAGTACATTCATACATACATATGTATGTATCTACACACACATATACACACGTATATACATATATATACATATATACATATACATTAACACACACATGCATGCACGCATGCGCACATACACATCTATATACATGAGAGAGAGAGAGAGAGAGAGAGAGTCGTGAAATGACAAGCCACTTGCTTAACTAAAACAATTCAATTGGTCAAGTATGATTTTATCGCTTGCCTTTAGACTATTGTGCAAGCTTCAAGTGGGGTGTCTTTTTGTCGTCAACCTCTTGTGGCTAAGAGATTGATGTTGGTTCAAGAAAATATATATGAAGTGTGTAATAATCACATATATATGGGTTGCTGAAAGTGATGCCGTGCCAGGGTTGTTTATTATACAAAAACACATAAATTTCTCTCTTGCTATACTTTATGTCAACTTTTTATCTTTGAGATCACATACCTATGGTTGTCTAGTATCTTACTATATATAAAAGAGGACGATCAATTGACTTCTCCAACTACGGTAACCATGTGGTGAAGTTTTTAGGCATTTCCTTGAATAGCCTATAGATGACTAGAGCGTCACTTTATTTGAATTGCTTTTTTTAATAGGTCACAACTAGAGTGTCACTTCTTACAAGTGAATGTACAGTATGGGAGCCTGGAGACTATATAGCCCTAAGTCCTCATTAATGATGGTGATGAGGGGGTCGATCACGTGGAAGTGGGGCACGGAAAAAGGGAGGATCATGCCTGTACACATAGCATTAGGCTTGGGTCAATGTTTTTTGTAAACTTGGGCGTGGGAGCTCGCTGGAAATAGCGAGAGGACATTAGAAATTGGGTTGGACCCACCGTACTATTGACGGTGAGTAGCGGCCGGTAATTTGAAATGGTTAATGGATGCTAATTTGAAATGGTTAATGGATGCTAATTTGAAATGGCACGCACGAGCATCCATTAATGTAGATGAGGCGGGCTGAATTAATGTCTTTTCTCCTAGAGGCTGCATGTGCTTTAGGCATTGCCAACCATTGTGACAAATTTGAATTGATGCATGCCAAACTCAGGCCCAAATGTAAACTTGGGCACGTTGGGTATTAACACCTCGGTCAATGGGTGACAAGAGTGCATGAGGTGCTACCCAAGGATTCAGCGGGCATGGTAGGGTCACACAACAGGTTCGTAGAAAGGGGGAGTGAAGGAAAGAAGGGCACACACTCACCCTTCGATCAAGCAAAGGTGCCATGCCTTGAGAGGTGCCATGCTTATCTCCCACTTCGATCATTGGTACATCACCCTCCTAGATGAGAAGGATGAAAGCAGACGTAAGCAATATGTTTCAAAGGTAAGGGCAAGAATCTAGATTGATTGTTGCCATCACAACATACCCTCCTTCCCATAGTCTACGTGTAAACGTGCACACATTAGTAAACCCGGGCAAGCATATTGATCAATTAGGGAGGTGTATAAGCTTGCTAATGATGAGTGACCAAGGCAAGGCGAAAAATGTTGCAGGCTACCATGACTGAGATTTGAATGAGACTCCACACAAAGAAGCCATGGAAGATAATTTGCCATTGGGAAGTATTGGGGAGTCAATAGATGTTGATTTTTGTCACCAATATCAATGCCCAATATAGCTGAAAACATGTTTTTCTCTTTGCATGAGGCGTTCAGTGAGTCTGACTAGGACAAAGATGTCTCTAGTGACAATATGGAGATGGAGTTCACCTTTGCGCCTTCAAGGTTCTTTTCATTTGACCATGCAACCTACAACCTCATGATAGCATGCATTGAGGATGGGTTCTCGGTGACTTTAGACATGATGATTTGAGGTGTCTTGCATTGAGGGATAATTTGAGGATTGCATGCATAGAAGATTGGAAGAGCATTATCATGGCATGTCACTCACGCGCACACCTTGGATTGAAAGAAACAATTGCCAGGATCAAGTCAACATTGTGCACTAATGTAAAGAAATACAGCATCCCTCTGCCTTATATCACGTAGTTGATTGGTGCATGTGGGTGTGTAGCTTGTCTTGGTTAGAGAAGAGTCATTGCCCGGGTTTTTTTTAGAGCTGTTACACTAAGACCATTGCGTTTATGAGAGTTGTGCTAAAATATTCACATCTACTAAGCCCATGTAGTGATTAGATTGTTGCTAGCTTTAGTCATATGAGAGGATGGTTTAAATGAAACCAAAAGGATGCTAGTGTATCCAGAGAAGGTTCATCACACCTTGCGGCATGGCACATCGTCTTGATCAAAGGGTGAGTGTGTGCCCTTCTTTGTTTCATTCCCCCGCGTGCGGCCTTGCCATGCCCATTGAATCCTTGGGTAGCACCTCTCGTCACCCCTTGACCGCGGTGTTGATACCCAACATGCCCTCTCGTCACCCCTTGACCGAGGTAGTGCAGCTAGCTAGTATAGGATAGGTGCCAATGGCTATCGCTCACATGACACCCCCCATTCTTGGGGAACTTTATAGGCATACTCCAAAAAATCTTTCAAAGTTCCATATGTCATTTGCTAAAAACTGGCCCTTTGCTATCTTCTATGCTTCATAAAGTATGTTG
This sequence comes from Cibotium barometz, assembly GCF_041138505.1. Lineage (NCBI taxonomy): Eukaryota > Viridiplantae > Streptophyta > Polypodiopsida > Cyatheales > Cibotiaceae > Cibotium > Cibotium barometz. The sequence continues at coordinate 81,814,213 of NC_141046.1, read as the reverse complement.
TTTTGATTGGCAATGTAGATAATAATAGACACAAAAGTTAAAGAATTGACCAAAAAGAGTGCGTAGTTTGGGGCTTGAATGGGTAGGTTTCTTAATCTCCACATGCACATATCTTTTAAGGGTTTCTCCTATTCAATGCGATGGTCACACACAAGAGAGAATGGGGATTTTATGATATATGGAAATTTTAAAGGGGAGAATCTTATTTAAAAAAAGATAAAATTTTAGTTTCCATTTTTTGGAGCTACAATCTAAAAGATTTACCTTATAAAAATTCAAAGGAAATTAGCAAAAGAAGAAGAACGAAGAGGCAATAGATTGTCCCCACAAGTGCTCAATGCTTTTGCAACTTGCTTAAATAGATATTTTGATGGCTTAAAATTTTCATAAGCATTGAATGTAAAGAATACTATTATTCAAAATACAAATATATAAGAGACTCATTTTTAAATCTAGAGATTGTTAAAATGCTTATAATGAATCAAGCAAATAAGTCCTACAAAGGCTAACTGAAACTCTTTTTGTGAAAGTAAGTCAAAATTTTGTTTGTCATGAGCTAGATTTTAATTGATTTAAAAATTAAAGAGGTTGCTAATATTTTATTCTTTAAAAAAAAAACATACAATATGTTGATTCAAAGTTACAAAAATAATCCAATTATATAACTTTTTTAAGAGTTTTATGGTCAATAATGCAAGACAACATTTTTAAAAGGCTATTTGCAACTTTTTCTTCTAGCATTCAGAAGAAGCTAAGGAAAGGAAAGAAATAAAACAAACCTTCGTTTGTCATAGATTTGTAAGCAATCAAACTAGTCAAAGTAATACAAGCTATGACAAGTCACAAAAATACAAAAAACCATCATTTTCCATGCAGTCATAAAAAATCACACAAGCATTGTAAAGTATGACAAATACTAAAGGCCTACCTACTTAATCAGTCATGCAAAAGGACATAACAAAACACCCTCAAAAAGTGCCAATAATACATGTTGAAACTTCCCCTTACAAAAGGATAACCTACCTCATTTAAATTTGAGCCATATTCCACCTCTAATTCATTAACATTTTACTTTATAAAATAGGAATATGTATTTGAAATTTCATGATTTTTAGTGCAATCAACTTCAACTACAAGGCATTCATATTTCACTCACTCAATTCTTTAATAAAATCCAAAAAATCCCTCTTATTACAAAATTTGTTGCATTTATATCCACTTTGTCACCATGTGCTAGCTCATTTAGTTATTGGTTTAATTATTGTGTGGCACTTCTTAAAAGGCATTGGAGGACTTCTCTCATAAATGCAAGAAATATATTTAAGATTATTATTTTTTATTTTTTATTTTTTTGCAGAAGCCTCATGTTGTAGAAAGAAAGTCACCCACCCGTAAGCTTCTTCAAAACACTAAATCATACATTTCTTAGAATATGATGAGTATGTCCTTTTTTCTTTTTATCTCATCCTTAAAGCAAGACTATAGTGAAAGTGCATAGTCTTTTATGCAATCAAATATCAAAAGTCCCTCAGTGTAAGAGATTGAAAATTTCTTATTGATTCAAGATTTATATATGATTTATTATACTAGATAAACACACAGGTATGATGGCATAAGCCTCTTAACTCAACATCATCACCAAAATAAAAAGTATGTGGTGGGCACACGCAGATGAAAACCATGCAATCTCATGGTAGATTTTAAATAAAACAATAATGCTACTTTTTCTTAAAAAGACAAGGGCAATGAAGAGGTCTACTTTTGGGCCCCTTTATATGCTTTACACCCCCACTTGCCTTGATTTCAGCTCAAAGGTAGGGGCCAAAAACAAGGGAGGCCCTATTCTTTCCTATTTTTTCAAACATTCTCTCTCTAGAACCCTTAAATTTTGAAAAAGGGAAGTGGACCTCCTCAATATTGACCCTTAATTCCCCTACTTGCTACCTCATCAAATTTATGACTATGAGGGACAAAAATAGTGAGTTTTTTGCCATTATTTTAGCAAAGGCTACGCCCAACTAATGTGTATATAAAAAAGTAGCTTTTAAAGCCCATTTTCTCATTTAATCTCACTTAAAAAAACTACCCCAAATTCATTTCCACATTTAGACCAATCGTTAGACACACTCCAAAAACTCAAAGAATTCAATTTTGATACTCCCTTCAAAAGGTAATTCTTTTCTCTCAAAGCTTATCCTAAACCATTCTATGATATAAAAAAAATCCAATCCATATTATTCTCCCCAATATATCCATGGCTTCAACAAACTAACCTTCTTCTAATATTAGTGCTTAAAATTTTATGAACCCTTAATGATCTCTCTAACTTCTCATTCTCTGCCTAATCTTCTTTTGCATCATGCAAATCTCTCTCCCTTTCCTTAATGTTTTCCCAAATCTTATAAGATCTTTTAACTTATTCCTTAACCTATAGATCTATGTCCCATCCCCTAACCCAAATCTTATAAGATCTTTTAACTTATTCCTTAACCTATAGATCTATGTCCCATCCCCTCTCACGTGACTTGCTTGGTCACATGCACAACATAAATGCCAGCAATGGAGATCATGTTGGAGATTAGGATTCTTGAGTTGTCATAGAAGTGAGTGAAGGTAGGCTCATTTTTAGAATTTCAGAGTGATGGTTGTGAAAAACAGACAAGAAAGTATGTGAAGTGCCTAAGGTCAGATGGAGGGGGAGAATACTTCTCCAATGAGTTCTTTGAATTCTTGCAAAAGAATGGCATTCAGAGACAATTTACATGTAGATACACTCCGCAACAAAATGGAGTTGCTAAGCAGAAAAACAGGCACATTGCAGAGATAGCACGAGCATTGATGGCAGAGAAGAATATGCCGCATAGCTATTGGGCTGAGGCTGTGTATACAACAGTTTATATCATGAACATGACTCCTACTACAGCCATACATGATGTAACGCTAGAGGAGAAGTTTACTAGCAAGAAACTTGATTTGTCTCACTTGAAAGTTTTTGGATGTATTGCATATGTGCATGTGCCAGATGAGTTGCGTACTAAGTTGGATCCAAAAGCAGAAAAATGTGTCTTTATTGGGTATCCCCCTTGAGCAAAAGGGATATAGATGTTATAATACTGTTACACGTGAATCGAGGGTAATCAAGGATGTTGTATTTGATGAGATGAGTAGCTGGTATGCTGCTGAAAAAGATGCTCTTGGGGCTGATGTAAGTGGAAATGTGGTTGCATAGAATGCAAGTCAGCAATCACAGTCATTGAGTGGACCAGGAGAGTCCTCATCCAGTGGTTCTGTTGATAGACCATGGAGTAGCAGGCTGCGTCATAATACCAGTCCTGAAAATGTAGTTGGTACATCACATAAAGGCAAAGAGAAAGTGGTTGAGCCCCTTGGTATGCTTGATATTTCTGCAGAGCATTCTCTTGTTGATGGAGATTCTAGTGGCTCGGAGATAGTGGCTCGAAGATGAGCCTTGATGTGAGGAGCTTGGGTTTCCAACTATCAGGACACCTAGTGTGAAGAAGGCTATGGAAGCCATGAATGTAAAGCTACGAAGATCTGGAAGAGTCAAAAACCCTGTGTTGTGCAGAGGTTGACTTATGATGGTTATGTGGCACATCACTATACTTATATGGAAAAAGTTATGCAAGTTGTAGAACCCATATGTTTTGATTGATGAGGCTATTGGAAAGGTGAGTTGGGGGAAAGCTATGAATGAGGACATGGATGCATTGTATGGAAATGAGACTTGGGATTTTGTGCCATTGTCTAAAGGCAAGAAATCTATTGGTTGTAAGTGGGTGTATAAGGTGAAACATAACAGTGATGGTAGCATAAGCAGGTACAAGGCTAGATTGGTAGCCAAAGGATATGTGTAGACACATATTATGAGGAGACATTTGCCCCAGTTGCAAAGATGGTAACTGTGAGAGTTTTGATTGTCGTGGCTACAACTAAAGGCTGGTTTTTACATCAGATGGATGTAAAAAATGTATTCTTGCATGGTGACTTGGAAAGAGGTGTATATGGATCAGCCACCAAGTTTTGAGAATTTAGGTCACCCAGAGTATGTATGTAAGCTTCATAAGGTTTTGTATGGGCTGAAGCAAGCTCCACAAGCATGGCATGACAAGATTGCTGAGTATCTTGTCACTATTAGTTCTCATATGAGCAGATGCAGATCACTCTTTGTATGTGTGCGTAGATGATCTTATTGTTGGGGGAGACAACTTGGATGAGATTGAGTATGTGAAAAGTCTTCTCAAAAGATCACCCCCCCTCCCCCTCATGGTTGTGGAGATGGGAACATTGTAATTTTATGATACCCATAGTTCTCTAGCATAGTGTAGCACATAGGTTTTATTTGCAATTTGTGTGCAAACCTGTTCTCTGAAATTCTTGTTGCTTTCTCTAGTCATATGTGCTGATTGAGCTCTCTCAGCCATTCTTGATGATTCACCAATTAATTCCTCATGCTCAATGGGATCCATTCCCACTCGCAAAATATCTACGTGGTTGATACCCCACAATACTGAGATCTAGCATCTTTCATGGTGAAGGAACCTTGGTATGCTTCCAAACTAGTGTTCCGGACCAGTGTCTATGGTGCTTGTTAACCACTCTGGTTAACATTACGTTTCGTGTGCAGCTACACTCTTTGTAATTTATATTTTTGTAACTGCGCTAAGCGATAAAAAGAGACTAGGGATGACCGAGCTTATGGCTTGTGTAATGCCGATCATGAGGAATAGATGTACATAGAGCTAGAGAAACTAGGAAGACTACTTTTGGGCCCCCACTTGTAAATGGGCTGCTGGACATTACAATTATGAGCTCATGTATATAAGACATTTTATGGAATATGAAAAGGGACAATCCCATTAGTCTCATTTGAGTTTTTCCTTCTCTCTCTCTCTCTCTCTCTCTCTCTCTCTCTCTCTCTCTCTCTCATTTTGGGCTTGTGGTTTCATGCTTGCTTGTGTTGATGTTTGCTTCTTGCATGTTTGATTATCGGTGTATGTGAGTAGGAATGGTAATGCCCTCCTTTCTCTCCTTCTCTACCTTCTCTTTTGTATATAACATGTCCCATTTGCATAGTTGTGGCATGAGGTAGAGATTGAGCTATCCATAGCTCCTTCCCTCTTGCTCTCTTCCTAGCATTGGATCTCTCCTTGGATGACACCAGGAGAGTGTGGAGTGAGCCCCTAGCAGCTTCACATTGAAGAGTTAACCCTCATACGGTTGGCCAGGTGCTATTCCACCGGATTCGACTCTTGCATGTATCTTTTTGTTCTTCTTTCTATGTGTGCAAGGTAACATGTTATCCTTAACATCTTTGGTGCCGCTGATAAGAAATGCATTTGGCTTAGGGTCCTCCACTTTATTCGCTAGAGTCTTTGATTAGCCCGGTTGGAGTGCAAATCCACCGTATGGTTATTTAATTTTGTTTTGTTTTGTTTTTTTGATGATGATTACCTGGATCTTTGGTTGTTAATTGAAAATTGGAGCATTCGAGTCTTCACCAAGAGCGGGAGAAGCAAGTGAGTGCCCTTACTTTTATGTTTTTTCTTTATGTTTGAATTCTAGCATAATGTACAAATTAATCTTAATTTGTTAGTTTTTATCATGAATTATAGGCACCAATAGGTAGCTAGAGAACTAGCTCTAGCCATCTATTGAAATAAAAACACCGAAAATACTGGTAAAGCACCTGAATCAGTAGGTGAGGGAGGAAAGAACTAGGCGAGATTGCATTCTGCTCTGCTGCTCTGAGAAGCGAACGCCCGTTTGCTTATATCACCAGGCCATGGCCGTGGCACTTCTGCCACATCCGTTCCTTCCCTCAACATACCAAATCTAGCTAGATGCTTTGCCTAAATATGGAAGGTGTATTAAAATAAGAATAAATGCATTTAATTGGGTATAAACTGCATTGAAGTGCATTTAATTTTGGGAGTGTAATTGTACTGACAGAGAATATTGAGGGAGGCTGTCAGACCTGCAGCCACCATTAAGTCTTGGAAAATTCTTAGATTTGATAGTGCCATGTCCGTTCGGGAAGTGTCACGTTCGTTCCTTCCTTTTCCAAGCAAACGTCCATTCCCTTCTCAACTCGAAGTGAACGTCCGTTCTAGAGTTCAGTTTTGCAAGCGCACAACCATGCGACTTCGTTTGTCACCGATTTTACAAGCAAACGCCCATTCCTTTCTCTTCCGAAAAATGAACGTCCGTTCCATTCTGCTTTTTGAAGCAAATTTCCATGGCAAGTTCGCCACGCCCACTCCCTTGTGATCCGAAGCGAATGTCTGTTCCATTCTGCTTTTTGAAGCGAATGTCCATGGCAAGTTCGCCATGCCCACTCCCTTGTGATCCGAAGCGAATGTCTGTTCCATTCTGCTTTTTGAAGCGAACGTCCGCGGCTTCTTAGCAACACCCATTCCACACAAGCATCCAACTTTGAACGTTCGTTCCCTTCAGCTCCGAAGCGAATGCCCGTTCCATCTTTTGACTTCTGAGGAAGCGCACATCATGCCACATTGCGAGCGAACGCCCGTTCCTCGTCAGCTTGAGAAGCAAATGCCCATTCGTTCCGCATTCTAAAAGTGTACACCTGTTTGTTTTAAAGCGTACGACCGTTCCTTTAAAAAAACATCTTTTCTCAGAGGGTTTCTACTATGTAGTTCCGTATTTCCATGCACCTACCGTCGAGAAGCCCGGTGCAAAATAACCCTCTTTTCGATGAAGCGAACCCTCCAGAAGCTCCTTCGCTCATAAGATCGGACCCATCGGATCAATACCGACGAGTGGAGTCAAATGGTGCTTGTCTTTGACAGTACCAGTGAAAGCGAAGATCACCCAAGAACGAGACGAGGGACACCAGACCTCGAAACAAGAGAGTCAAAACTCCAGTTCATGGACAGACCATCTGTCCAAGAGCAAGCCCCAACCTCTCCCACAAATTTGCAAAGAAGACTTGCTTTGAGGCTTCGTAATTTTATCCTATGAAACACATAGTCAAGAAGAACCTCAACCCAGGGTGAGAGGCATGGATCAACCCCAAGAAAGCGAGCCAACTCTGTCTTTAGACCCTAAAGCAGTAGGGAAAAGTGAAAGCCAACAAACCCAAAGAGAACCATCCGTTGGAGAGTCGTACCTGTTTCAGTAAAGCTAATCAATATAGGGCCCATGGAACAGTGCAAAACCCTGGGCCAAGGCCAGGACCATCGCTATCAAGGGGAAAGGGTCTATCCCAACCTTTCACATCAACCCAGTCCACCTGTATATCAACAGTACCCGCCATAGGGAGTTCACCTTGGGTACCACATGGGACCACAAGGGGTGCATTTGAACCCACCAATCAGATAGGGGCCTCCTATGGTATATTATCCTCATGGCCCCGCTCCTCCACCAACCCTTCCACAAACTACTCCTACTCAAAGGACTGACACCAGAAATGCTAAGATTGGCCATGGAAATAGGGAGGGGGGTGGCTGCAGGTATCACACCTCCAACGCCAGTACAACCTGCACCAAGATTAGAGCGGAATAAACCCGCCAACATCTCGAAACTCATCACAAAATTAGATGGGACTGGAGATCCGATCCCATATTTAGAGATGTTTAATCAAATCTACGATGCCTTCGGCCATGTAGAAGATCAAGTCAAGGTGAGTGTCCTCACCCTTGATGGCAAAGCAGGCTATGGTTTTGGTCCTTGAAGACTGAAGCTAAGGCCACCTTTGAAGCTTTGAAAGAGGCTTTCAAGGTTGGATATTCGCACCAAGGTGCCAGGTGGAGTCCAGTTGAGCAGTTGCATAAATGTAAGGTAAAAGGAAGGAGAGACCATCAGAGACTACATTAACAGAGTTAGATATCTCCACTCGCGTTGCAATGCTAAAGACAAGTTCTCTGTGATGAAAGATTAATAGGGAGAGTTCTAGAGGGTCTTGATGACGTGCCCTTACACAACTCATTATATGCCTTAGACCATACCTCCTTTGAGTAATGCTGCAAGAGTGCCATGGATTTCGAAGACAATTTGAAGGGAACACGTTCCTGAGAACTCCACAAAGGCACATCGGAATCTTCCTTCAAGACCACTAGTAAAAAGCGTGATTGGCAAAAGAAAGGAGTCTAAATCTGGACAAAATGTAGAACAATTGGCCACTGCATTAATGCAGCAAATGACCCAGCCATGGAGGAACTAGGGAGGCCAACCTCACCTTTATCCTAGGAGAGAACTTGTATGGTGCCCAACCTACTGAGCCAACCATACCAGAATAGAGTGTCCACACTTGAGACCCCGTGTCCAAGCCTTTACTATACATACTGCGTGAAATGGGGCAATCATGAGGTCTCTAACTACTATCATCAGAAGGCTGCCTTAGCTAGAGCTCTACCTCAAGCATTGCCCACCGACCCTAGGGCTTTGCCAGCACCAGCTCATCATAATGTACATCAACCTGGCCAAGAAGTGGCCCAAAGAGGAATCCTAAGGGTACCTGAAATGCCCTTACCACCCCCGATTCTTCCACCACAGCCCCTAAGAGTTGCACCTGTTGGTCAGCAAACCCTGATGGAAATCTTTGAAGATGGGAACGAGGGGAAAATTTTGGAAGTTCCTATTTACAAAATCCAAGAGCCTACAAGCCCACCCTCTCAACTCCTTAGTCACTCTATGATTAAATGTACCCCGTGTAGTACTTAATAGCCCTAGCACCAGATCCCCTCCCACCAGATGGCATGCTCATTCTCTACCAATGGTGTTTCGAGCAGCTGGAGGTCATGGCAGCCACTAGCATCTGCCAGTTTGATGATGCCTATGTAGCCTTTCCCTACTAGGAGTTCTCCACACCGATGAGGCTGCTGCTACCATCGCATTTTTTTACGGCCCACGCCCCTCCCGATGCTGCTGCAACTAACCCTTCCTTGGATGACAATGACGGAGGTGATGACGGATAGGGCATCTTTCCACCTTTGCCCCCAAGATCCTCTTCTCTCCCCCACCTCCCCCACCCCACCCCAGCTCCTCTTTTTTTCGAATCTCCAAGCCACCAACCCCCACCATCACCCCCCCTCTGGCAGCACTACCCTCCCCCTACTTCATGAACAAGCCTCTTCTCCCCCTCTCCATTTTCCCACCTCACCCCCATCACCCACACCAACTTCACTACCTTTCCTATCCTTCCACTTAGGAATGCACACGACATTCAGGGATATCCCCTCCACCTCCACCAAGCCCCCACCAATCCTCAATACCTCCCTTGCCATGGGACCCTCCACACATCAACAACCAGGGGAGATCCCGCGCTGCCACCATCTGAGCATGAGGAAGTCGGAACCCCCTAAATTGGCATGATCTCCTTGACCGAACGAAGTTTGAGTAGGCCATAGCCATCCTGCTCGGTCGACATCTCCAGGTTGAGCCACTTACCCACCTCATAGATCGCCCTCGATGATGTCAACCTCCTTCGCCCCTACCACAACGCAAAGCACCAGTAATGGTGACGCGACCACCCACCCCGAACCCGCGGTGGCTACACCAGCCACCCGTTGTTTGCTGCTCGCCCCATAACGTTCGATCTTATGGGCGAGTAGCCGGCCTAGCGTGGCAACCCTTCCCTGCAGAACCCTTCATATGGGAGTAATATTGTCATGCACCTCACACACTCTGGATCAGCCCCTGACTACCTCTCGATTCGCCACCACCGGTGGGCCTGGGCAGTCATGAGGAGCAAGCGAAGAACCCTCGCCTCAAGTTCAACTTCCCATGGTTCGCTCCCCCGCCGACCGCCCAAAATCTTTGCACACAAAAGAAAGTATGGTCTGGTGCTTCCACGACTTTACCCACCGTTACGATGACCAAGTCCCCGACCCAGTCGTGATTGCAACCATTTGCTTCTTTAACCTCATCATCAAGCTGCTAGAGTTGTTCCCAGACTGGGACCATTACTTTGAAGGCGCTCAAGGTCTCACTTTCGACATCAAAAAAGGGCCCACTCTCAACAAGCAAATCTTTGGCTACTATGAGCGTGTAATGTGGATGCCCGCTTGGTGCCTTCAAACATTTGAAGATATGATGGAGACCACTTTTTGGACTAGCTATCGGGTCTTCCATTGAGCCCCTCCTGCTCCTACCTTGCACTTACTTGATCTACTTTTAGATAAATCCGGCCAGCTTCGAGGATAGATCTACATTAGGGAGGGGGTATGTTAACCACTCCGGTTAACATTACCTTTCACGCTGCTACACCCTTTGTAATTTATCTTTTTGTAACCATGCTAAGCACTAATTGTAAAAGAGACTAGGGATGACCAAGATTACGGCTTGTGTAATGTTGGTCATGAGGAATAAATGTACATAGAGCTAGAGAAACTAGAAATACTAGTTTTGGGCCCCCACTTATAAATGGGCGGCCATACATAGTAATTATGAGCTCATGTATATAAGACATTTTATGGAATATGAGAAGGGACCATCCGGTTAGTCTCATTAGAGTTTTTCCTTCTCTCTCTCTCTCTCTCTCTCTCTCTCTCTCTCTCTCTCTCTCTCTCTCTCTCTCTCTCATTTTTAGCTTGTGTTGATGCTTGCTTGCATGTTTGATTGTCGGTCACATGTGAGTAGGAATGGTAATGCTCTCCTTTCTGTCCTTCTCTACCTTCTCTACCTTCTCTTTTCGATCTACCATGTCCCATTTGTATACTTGTGGCATGAGGTAGAGGTTGATCTCTCCATAGCTCCTTCCCTCTTACTCTCTACCTAGCATTGGATCTCTTCTTAGGTGACACAAGGAGAGTGTGGAGTGAGCTCCTAGCGGCTTCACATCAAGGAGTTATTCCTCATAGGATTGGCCAAGTGCTATTCAATGGATTTGACTCTTGCATGTGTCTTTCTCTTCTTCTTTCTTCCGTGTGTGTGCAAGGTAGCATGTTATCCTTAATAGTGCTATAAGTGTTAATAAAATTGGATTTGAATAGGGTATGAGTGCATAAACATAGGAAAATGAGAGCCATGGTGGATGAAAGATGGAAGAAAACATACTTAGAGCATAGTATTGACACTATGAAGTTAACCAAGATATGAATTAGGGCTAATCACATACTCACATTTTTGCATTAAGAGAATGAGTTTGTTACATCCATTTATAGTTCTTATAGAGCTCTCATCCACATGCTCCATGCACCCTTGTGCCATCCATGTGTTTATAAATGCCCACATGCCTTGTGCACCCTTGCGTTTTCCATGTGCCTACTTTTTGACCACTGATCACCTTTTACATTCATCCATTCACATCCTCTAATAACCTTAGCCTTCATCCATTCTAATTTCATAGCATCCTAGGCTCCATCTACCTTAATCCCACATATGTGGCATGACATGAAATGCACTATATTTCAACACCCATCCTTGGTGCCCAAATGGGTCTCATCATCCTAGGAAGGTATTGTGACATACATAGACATGACATTTCCCCCCCCCTAATGTGGGACATATACATACATCACTTAGCCTACCTCATCGATGTCTAGAGGTGATTACATCATGGAAATGAACATAGACATCATCACATCCACATAGATATGTGCACATCTTCACCAAGGGTTGCCAATCCCAAGGTTGACATCAACATAAGACATGATATCACATACCTCTCATCACACCTAGAAAAGGTGTTCTTGTGTAGAATCCTCATGAGTTGCTTCCACTATCAAGTTACTTTTTTGCTTCTCCTTTGACTATATCAATTCTTCTCAAGGTGGTCTACCTTGAGACATGTATCACATACAAGTTTAGGCTTGTTTCAATGATGACATTGGGCCATTACATGCCCAATCCTTCCACAATGGTTACATTTGATACTGGATTTGTTAAAGGATGAAATTTCCCTATTGCTGTTGTGTACCTTTTACTTTCTTATCTTCATGAAAAAAAGATGATTCAACACTTTCAAGAGTAAGATTTGGAAGATTTGTAAGAGTTGTTTACCACTGAAGAAAACTCTTGAGGTGTGCTCTTGATTAAGACCACAACTACATCTTTCTCATCCACTATGGGTGCCTTGATACCTACAAGATGAATCATAATGCTCTTCATCTTACCTTCATGCTCCACAAATGAGTTTTTAAACTCAATATCAAGCCCATAGAATTATATTTTGAGATTTATTATGAATTTTTACCCTAGCTCCAAATACTGCCTCTAGCTCATCCCAAGCTGCTTTTGCATGCTCTTTGTTTATTGATGTTATCCTCATGACTAAATCTAATGATGGCCATGGATTTTCTATCCTTTTTATCCATGCTTTGACTTCATCATCACTCCCTTCCTCAATCTCATCTCCATTTACTACCCCCCAAAGCTCCTTTTGCATGAGTAGATATATGACTTTTGTTTGCCATCTATGGAATCCATCACCACTAAATTTATCCACCAAGATTTGCATGGCCATGGCTTAATGAGGAAGATCTTACCAAGATTTTAACTATATCTCAATAGTGTCTAATCCTCTAATAATGATTTGAATAAATTTAGCTCAGATTTGGGTGCTAAACAAGATTGACTCACTAAATCACTCACTAATCTCAAGGGAAAAATAGGTAGCTTTGAGTGATCAATTGAGATAGTTGTTCTCCCATTTAAGCTAAATAGTTTTGAGAGAGTAAAAAAGCAATGAATAAAGAGAAAGTTCAGCTATTAAGAATTCATATTAATACCTTTTAATCAGATATTAGTGAGCTTAACAAATCCTTAATGATAAGAGAGGTTTAGGACTGAATCTCCATTTCTACTTCACCATTCACGAGAATCCGACACCACTAGTGTGTTTAGCATGCTCAAAAACCCCTAAGTATTAACGGAATCGACGAATCTCTACTCGCGATGACTGTAAATTTGTGATTTTCCCCAAAATATTTGGCATCAAGATCACGATGGTAGATAGATGAGTCACGATTGAAGCTTCATCTCCATAATCTAGCCACCAATGTAAACAAGTAGATGTAACCAGAATTTTACAGTTTTCAATCAACCAAATTGTGCTAGTTAGGTCAGCTCTGCAGAATTGCCTCCTGAGAATACTGTGACTTGCGAGTTCTCTTGTGATGTAGGAATCACTTTCCACCAAACTAGCACGTGTCATGTGCACATTTTCCAAAGGCTTTGCATACATTAGAGGCGATGTGAGATTTCATATTTCAACACCTTTTCTCAAGATCAGCACAGCAACATCTCTGAACCATTGTTCAGATGGTGGCTGACTCCACAGGTCAAAAGCTGACTTCAACATTGGGTTCAGATAATTGATCGGTCAGCTAATTTAGATAGCTATGGTTGCAATAGACTCCATAGGTTAGAAGAAGCTGACTCTGACAAACTGATTTAGACACCTGACTTTGAGAGCTAACTCAGACCTACAAAATGAAAAATGTAAAAAATCTAAAACATGTTTTTATTATGGAAGACTAATGAGTCTTTCCTTGCATGGAGCAACTATGAGAGCCTTCCCTTACTCCTCAAACATATTCCCTTTTAGGGAAGCTCCATCATGCCAAGGCCTACTCTATGCTTGAAAAAGAGCTCTTTGCTAAGAGCTTTAGTGAAGATATCTCCAATATTCTCTTTAGTATTGTAATGTTGCAACATTATGTCACCTGAGTGTATCTTCTCCTTGATGAAATGTTCTCTCACTTCAATACGCTTGGTTATTTGATGCATTATTGGATACTTGGATAAGGATTTGCTGATATTTTATCACAAAAGAATAGGAGTAGGACCATCAACTCCAAAAAGACCAAGTTCTTACAAACATCTTTTTCAGCTAGATAGCTTCACAGGTTGAGGTGGTTAAAGCTTTATATTCAGCTAGATAGCTTCACAGGTTGAGGTGGTTAAAGCTTTATATTCAGCCTCTATAAAGGAAAGGTTGACTATCTTCTAAGAACACTATGAAATGGCTCTTGCACCAAGGAAGAATGCATTTCCACTAATGCCCTTCTGTCTATTTGACTGGTTGTATAGTCAAAATCACTAAATACATGTAGACTTAGTGTGTCACCTGTATATGTAAGATACCCCAACGTTGAGTGCCTTTTAAGTACCTGAGAACTCTTTTGGATACACTCCAATGAGATAATTTGAGGTTCTGTATAAACTGAGCAAGACTATTTAACTGTAAAACAGAGGTCAGGCCTACTAGTGATAGTCAAATAAATAAGAGAACCATGAGTTGCCTATATAAAGTAGTATCATAAGGTTGACCTGTTTCATCCTTCATTAGCTTAAGATTTGATCCCATTGGTGTAAAAATTATCTTGTAAGTCTCCATACTAAAATTCTTGAGGATAGTATGTAGGTACTTTTACTGAGAAATGAAGATAACAACTGGTATAGTCCTTGCTACTTCAATCCCAAGGATATAGTGTAGGTATCCAAGGTCTTGTATCTAAAAAGCAATTGAGAGTTTGGATTTGACATCTGCAACCATAGCTGCATTGCTTTGTGTCAAAATTAGATTATCAACATAAAGAAGAACAAGAACAATGTCCTTCCCGTTCACCATGTAGTAGAGAGTATAATCTGAATTACTCTCCTTGAAGCCTTGATCTTTGAGATGCTCATCAATTCTGCCATACCAGGCTCTTGGAGCTTGTTTCAGACCATAAAAGCTCTTCTGCGTCTTGCAGACAAGATGCTCTATTCGTGTTTTGACATAACCTTCAAGCTTCTACATGTAGACTTCTTCCTCAAGATGACCATTCAGGAAGGCATTGTTGACATCCATTTTCCATAATTTCGACTTATGAAGAGAGGATAAAGAAAGTATTAAGCAAATGGAATTCATCTTGGCTACTAGTGCAAAGGTTTCTTCATAATCAACTCCCTCCTTTTGAGCAAAACCTTTAGCCACAAGTTTTGCTTTGTACCTATCTATCTTCCCTTGTTGTACTTCAACTTGTAGATCCATTTGCATTCTATTAATTTCTTGTTGGGTGGAAGCTCACACAAGTTCCAAGTGTGATTCTTGTGAAATGTATTCATTTCTTTATCTAGTGCATCTGTCCATTCCTTCTTATCACAGGCATCCTCATAGAAAAGGGGTTCATTATGTTGCATGAGTAATGTTAAGAGAGCATAATTGGTTTGTTCAAAATCTGAATCGTTACCTTTGTGATATGTTAACCTTTGGAGGTGCCTTCTCCCTCTTGTAGACATCCTGATGACGGCTGCTTGGTGGGCATCATCGTCTTCCTCTAGTTCTTTAATGGAGTCTTCCAAAGTCTACATCTAATGGTGGATGAGCTGATGTCCAGCTTCTTGCAGACTCATCAAATATCACATCCCTTGGCACAATTGTTTCCTTCTTGATTGGATCACGGAGTTTATAAACCTTATGCTCACTACTATAACCAACAATCACATACTTTCTTGACTTATCATTAAGCTTCTTCCTATGTGCATTTGGAATATGAGAAAAAGATAAGTAACCAAATAATGTGAGATGATGTACTCGAGGCTTGAGTCCATGAAAAGTTGTATATGGGGTGATTTCTTGTAGTGCTTCAGTTGAGTATCTCTTCATCAAGTAGCATGTTGTGCTGATAGCTTTAGCCCATTAGGTGTTGGAGAGGTTCTTCTCCTTTAGCATACTCCTAGCCTCCTCAAACAAGACTCTATTCTTCCTCTTAGAAACTCTATTTTGCTGAGGTTAGCTATTGGTAAGTTGCCTTCTTATGCCATGCTAAAGAAGGTATTTGCTAAAATCACTTGAGAGATATTTTCCTCCATTTTCATACTTGAGAGCCTTGATTCTTCTACCTATCATGTTCTCAACCATAACATGAAACTCTTCAAAAATGCCAAAGACTTTAGCTTTGGATTTCATGAAGAAAACCCAAGTATATTGGAGTAATCATCTATGAAGGAAACATAATATGTATTACAAAACGAAGTGAAGGAGTGTGGGCTGATTCACAAACATCTATGTGAATGATGTCAAGAACCCCTATTGCTCTGCTTATGCTTCTAGAAAATTGTGTTCTAGATTGCTTGCCAATACAACATGCTTCACATACTTTATCAACTTTTGTAAAAATGGTATGCCCAAAACCATTCCTTTTGATGTTAGTAGACACATGCTATTGAAATTCAAGTGGGGCCATACCTTTTATGCCATAATTATGAGGAAGGTAAGGAGGCTGACCTATCAGTGTTTCTATTGATCCACTCAAATTGAAGAGTTTTTCATGCTTCTGACCTCTTTTGTAAGATTCCTCCCCAAGCCCTCAAGATGTCCAGTTTCTTCCCCTGTAATCAATCCCCTTTTCAGAATAATAAAAGATCTTGTTTCTACTTGTTTTGGCCTAGAGAGAGAAAATATTCTAGAGAGAGATAATTTAGTTCTTAGATCTCTTTCGATGGAGAAATATCCCTTCTTATTAAAATAAATTCTCCCAAAACAGAAGTTTAAAAAGACATTCCTAAGGTGCATTAGAAATAAATTATAATGTGCGCAAGACCTTAGGGTCAAAATTTTCTAAAATTTTTGGATTATGGTCCAATTAAGGTTCTTATGGACCAATAAGATTAATCCAAATGTAGGGAGGAGATAAATTGAAGAATAAAAGAAAACCCCCCCAAATATAAGTAAATGCTCACATAAGATGAAGAGTGGACTAAGGACCAAAGAAAAGAATTAAAAAATTGAATTTTGACACCTCAGAGTGGGGATCTCCCCTTATGAAGTAGGCACCTTTTTCTCATCATTACCCCAAATTATTAATCAATAAAATGAGATATTTTCATCTGTCCTCTCTCCTGTTTCAAAACTATATCCAAAAAGTAAGCTGAACTGACCCAAAAATCAAACATTGACCAAACTGATCTGGAAAATTCTAGAATCAGTTTGCTTGGTTAGAGACTCACTTTTTCCTAAAAATAGAAGCCTCCCCCTTTGTAAAAGCTTAATGGTGTTTATGCAATGTTACTCTACTCCTGTCTTGAGCCATCTACATTGCATTTCTTAATAATTCAATTGTTTCTGGCCTAATCCTCTCCAAAGTGAATTGGTGGCCACTCTTGCTTCAAACAAGAGTAGAACCCTCAATCCCTCAAGCCAAAGGAGAGCTTACAAGCTCCATGTAAGCTAATTTTCTTACTTTGTTTAATGAAAAATCTATGGTTTTCTTTATTTTTATGTTTTACAAATAATTGAATTAAATTCAAATGCTATGCCTTTGATGAAAAGGCCACCCCCTTCTCTTATTTACATTCCAACCTTTAAATTAAATTCAAATGCTATGCCTTTGATGAAAAGGCCACCCCCTTCTCTTATTTACATTCCAACCTTTCTTAATTCTAGAAAGATTAACTAAATGATTAATTAAACTCTTCTTATTGTTTACTCTCTTGAATTTAGAAAATTGTGTAGATTAGAGTTCTATAATTCTAAATTGGGTTAAGTAAGTTAAGTAATGAAAGATAAAAATGAGAAATGGTCAGCCATACAAAGGAGGTTATGACAAAATTTTCCAGAATTCTATGAAAAAGAAAGTTTGTTTTTATGTTATTCCAAAAGAGTAATTCCCACATTTTTGCATGTAAAATAAATATTCTAATTACTCCATGTATATATTCACTTATTAATATGCATGGATATCACTAATATTAATTATTAAATTTGATTTGTATGCAAAGAAAGATGCATAAAGGAAATTTTTTTATTACAAAAGTGTTATTCTTATTAAATTTGATTTCTATGCATAGAAAGATGCATAAAGGAATTTTTTTCAAAAGTGTTATTCTTATTAAATTTGATTTCTATGCATAGAAAGATGCATAAAGGAATTTTTTTAATTACAAAAGTGTTATTCTTATTATATTTGATTTCTATGCATAGAAAGATGCATAAAGAAATTTTTTTATTACAAAAGTGTTATTCTTATTAAATTGGATTTCTATGCATAGAAAGATGCATAGAGGAATTTTTTTAACTATAAAAGTGTTATTCTTATTAAATTTGATTTCTGTGCATAGAAAGATACATGAAGAAATTCTTTTTATTTTAAAAGTGTTATTCCTATTAAGTTTGATTTTATGCATAAATAGTTGCATAAAAGGATTTTTTTTAATAAAAGTGTTATTCCCATTGAAGTTGATTTGTATGCATAAATAGATTTCTAAAGAATTTTTATATCAAAATTAGAATTCTCTTAAATTCTATGTTTAAATTCTATGAGTATTTGATAAATGAATAATTAAATACTCTAAGAGAGAAATTTCTATCGTTTTATATTCACACGCATTGTAAAAAGAAAATTCAAGAAATCTATCGAGATCGAAATATTCAGATAAAGGATTAATTTACTCCTCATTGGAATAAATTAAATTTTTCCAATGAGGAATAAATTAATTTATTCCTCATTGGAATTCGTAGCTAATTTAGAAATCAGTTAAATGAATATTCAAAGAAAAAAATTCAGTAAAATAGTAACTGAATTATCAAACCTTATCGAGAAAGGTAGTTCAGGAAAAATCATATCCGACTCGAACCTTGAATCAGACTATGATCAAGACCAAACTCTTTTGTCAATTTCGAGGAAGGTGTGACCAATTTAGAAAAATACACTCAAAACTCTTGCCAAATCTGAAACTAAGTTTGAGACCCTTCGAATTAATCTGTGGATCAAGGTTATAGAATTTGAGGAATTCTGCATGAAATTCAGAATTTCGATCAAGAAGTTTTGGGGATACTGATTCAAGAAATACTCCTTGTATTCAAAAGAAAATCAAACTAAAAACTTGCATAGAAACCCTGTTTTCTTAAAGGACTGTCTTACGCCAGAATGCTGGAGGGAGCATTTAGTATATGTTTTTCCAAGGAAAGTTCGATTGCAACAGCTAGCGGGGAGTGTTCAAAGGACGGCTCATGCGGCGCAAAGCCTGCCCAAGTCTTGACCAACCTCGGTATGGTTGAAAAATGGTGCGCTTCCCGTACGATGGGCGATGACCGACAAAGCGATCCCTGAGTGAAGTGCCAGGACACCTAAGGAGGATCCTGGAGGGTTCTGACCAGGCGATGCACGGGCTCGTGGTGCTTATGACACCCATGCGTATGCCGCGGAAGATATGTATGATGGACGAAATGATTATTGTAATCTGTTACTAGATCTTGTTGTTGTTGACTAGTTGGTCTCAATGGAGAGTCCAGAGTGATACTGTTTATTGAGAAACAAGGGACTGGATGGAATTTTTGAGTTGTGACATTTGTAACCAATAAGTATTTGTCAATGGATTAATTTATATGTTAAAGTTTTAAAGAGGAGTGTGTGTGTATCTATATTTGAAAGCAAAACTTAAAAAGGCATTCAATTATGGGTGGGTGAGTAATTGTCTGGTTCTACCGATTCGAGTGGTTGGGTGTTGGCTAACCCATGGGCCAGATGGGGTTAGTCTGGAATGAGTGGAGTTTTAATAATTAAATTGAAATAATAGGAATACGTTTAGAATTCGAGTAGTTAAATAAAAACCTGAAGAATTTCTCAAATGAGTAGATCAATGACTGTGCCTGACTTCAGTTAAGAAAAAAGAGTTGATTTCCTTAAATGATTTGATCAACGGCTGTGCCTGATTTTGGTTAGGAAAAAAGCGTTGATTTCTTCAAATTAAGTCAGTGATAGTTTTCCTTCTATCTGGTGATAGTTTTCCTTCTATCTGGTTTAATGAGGTGAAGGATAGTTTAGTCTCTTGACCTCGTTTTAGAAAATTCGTTTAAGAAAATCAAAAAGGTGGAATCGTCCTCGTTTTTCGGGCAAGGAAAATTTTCTCGGTTTCGGTTTCAGAATGACAACCAGATTAGTCTCGTGTCCGGACATTCGGGCGAGGCCCCGAGTGGGAAACCCTACCTCGCGCGGAGGGGGCAGAGGGGTCTCATAGCTGGTATCAAAGCGCTGTTGTAAACTTACAAAACAGCAGCATAAATTTCCTAAAATTTTAAAGTAAATCTAGGAAATAATGTTTTCACTTGTTAAGATTATGTTTGAAATGAACTTCATAAATTGAATTGGATTTTTAGATGGATACCCCAAATCTGTCTAGCATTCCTGGACTCTCCCAGAGTCAGGATATGATGCCCTTTGCCTTCGAAAATCTCATCAACTCCACTACAACTCGAGAAAGCAGAGTGAGACTCGCTCGTCACTTTGAGGATCTATACTTTCGTGATCCCCAGTAGAGCGACGTCAACATATGTGGTTCTCTGGAGGGCAAAGTATTTGCGTCAATACCAGACTTGTCGAGAAGCCCGGTGCAAAATAACCCTCTTTTTGATGAAGCGAACCCTCCAGAAGCTCCTTCGCTCATAAGATCGGACCCATCGGTCAATACCGAGTGGAGTCAAATGGTGCTTGTCTTTGACAGTACCAGTGAAAGCGAAGATCACCCACGAACGAGACGAGGGACACCAGACCTCGAAACAAGAGAGTCAAAACTCCAGTTCATGGACAGACCATCTGTCCAAGAGCAAAGCCCTAACCTCTCACACAAATTCGCAAAGAAGCCTTGCTTTGAGGCTTCGTAATTTTATCCTATGAAACACACAGTCAAGAAGAACCTCAACCCAGGGTGAGAGGCATGGATCAACCCCAAGAAAGCGAGCCGACTCTGTCTTTAGACCCTAAAGCAGTAGGGAAAAGTGAAAGCCAACAAAGCCAAAGAGAACCATCCGTTGGAGAGTCGTACCTGTTTCAGGTAAAGCTAATCAATATAGGGCCCATGGAACAGTGCAAAACCCTGGGCCAAGACCAGGACCATCGCCATCAAGGGGAAAGGGTCTATCCCAACCTTTCACATCAACCCAGTCCACCTGTATATTAACAGTACCCGCCATAGGGAGTTCACCTTGGGTACCACATGGGACCACAAGGGGTGCATTTTGAACCCACCAATCAGATAGGGGCCTCCTATGGTATATTATCCTCATGGCCCCGCTCCTCCACCAACCCTTCCACAAACTACTCCTACTCAAAGGACTGACACCAGAAATGCTAAGATTGGCCATGGAAATATGGAGGGGGGTGGCTGCAGGTATCACACCTCCAACGCCAGTACAACCTGCACCAAGATTAGAGCGGAATAAACCCGCCAACATCTCGAAACTCATCACAAAATTAGATGGGACTGGAGATCCGATCCCATATTTAGAGATGTTTAATCAAATCTACGATGCCTTCGGCCATGTAGAAGATCAAGTCAAGGTGAGTGTCTTTGGCCTCACCCTTGATGGCAAAGCAGGCTATGGTTTTGGTCCTTGAAGACTGAAGCTAAGGCCACCTTTGAAGCTTTGAAAGAGGCTTTCAAGGTTGGATATTCGCACCAAGGTGCCAGGTGGAGTCCAGTTGAGCAGTTGCATAAATGTAAGGTAAAAGGAAGGAGAGACCATCACAGACTACATTAACAGAGTAAGATATCTCCACTCGCGTTGCAATGCTAAAGACAAGTTCTCTGTGATGAAAGATTAATAGGGAGAGTTCTAGAGGGTCTTGATGACGTGCCCTTACACAACTCATTATATGCCTTAGACCATACCTCCTTTGAGTAATGCTGCAAGAGTGCTATGGATTTCGAAGACAATTTGAAGGGAACACGTTCCTGAGAACTCCACAAAGGCACATCGGAATCTTCCTTCAAGACCACTAGTAAAAAGCGTGATTGGCAAAAGAAAGGAGTCTAAATCTGGACAAAATGTAGAACGATTGGCCACTGCATTAATGCAGCAAATGACCCAGCCATGGAGGAACTAGGGAGGCCAACCTCACCTTTATCCTAGGAGAGAACTTGTATGGTGCCCAACCTACTGAGCCAACCATACCAGAATAGAGTGTCAAAACTTGAGACCCCGCGTCCAAGCCTTTACTATACATATTGCATGAAATGGGGCAATCATGAGGTCTCTAACTACTATCATCAGAAGGCTGCCTTAGCTAGAGCTCTACCCCAAGCATTGCCCACCGACCCTAGGCAACTGCTGGCTTGCCAGCACCAGCTCATCATAATGTACATCAACCTGGCCAAGAAGTGGCCCAAAGAGGAATCCTAAGGGTACTTGAAATGCCCTTACCACCCCCGATTCTTCCACCACAGCCCCTAAGAGTTGCACCTGTTGGTCAGCAAACCCTGATGGAAATCTTTGAAGATGGGAACGAGGGGAAGATTTTGGAAGTTCCTATTTACAAAATCCAAGAGCCTACAAGCCCACCCTCTCAACTCCTTAGTCACTCTATGATTAAATGTACCTCGTGTAGTACTTAATAGCCCTAGCACCAGATCCCCTCCCACCAGATGGCATGCTCATTCTCTACCAATGGTGTTTCGAGCAGCTGGAGGTCATGGCATGCTCATTGTCTACCAATGGTGTTGCGAGTAGCTGGAGGTCATGGCAGCCACTAGCATCTGCCAGTTTGATGATGCCTATGTAGCCTTTCCCTACTAGGAGTTCTCCACACCGATGAGGCTGCTGCTACCATCGCATTTTTTTATGGCCCATGCCCCTCCCGATGCTGCTGCAACTAACCCTTCCTTGGATGACAATGACGGAGGTGATGACGGATAGGGCATCTTTCCACCTCTTCCCCCAAGATCCTCTTCTCTCCCCCACCTCCCCCACCCCACCCCAGCTCCTCTTTTTTTCGAATCTCCAAGCCACCAACCCCCACCATCACCCCCCCTCTGGCAGCATTACCCTCCCCCTATTTCATGAACAAGCCTCTTCTCCCCCTCTCCATTTTCCCACCCCACCCCCATCACCCACACCAACTTCACTACCTTTCCTATCCTTCCACTTAGGAATGCACACGACATTCAGGGATATCCCCTCCACCTCCACCAAGCCCCCACCAATCCTCAACACCTCCCTTGCCATGGGACCCTCCACACATCAACAACCCTTCCACCCCCGTCTCACCGAATCAGCAACCCCTCACTAGAACCTTAAAGAAGGGGAGATCCCGCGCTGCCACCATCTGAGCATGAGGAAGTCATCGCTGAACCCCCTAAATTGGCATGATCTCCTTGACCGAACAAAGTTTGAGTAGGCCATAGCCATCCTGCTCGGTCGACATCTCCAGGTTGAGCCACTTACCCACCTCATAGATCGCCCTCGATGATGTCAACCTCCTTCGCCCCTACCACAACGCAAAGCACCAGTAATGGTGACGCGACCACCCACCCCGAACCCGCGGTGGCTACACCAGCCACCCGTTGCTGCTCGCCCCATAACGTTCGATCTTATGGGCGAGTAGCCGGCCTAGCGCGGCAACCCTTCCCTGCCGAACCCTTCATATGGGAGTAATATTGTCATGCACCTCACACACTCTGGATCAGCCCCTGACTACCTCTCGATTCGCCACCACCGGTGGGCCTGGGCAGTCATGAGGAGCAAGCGAAGAACCCTCGCCTCAAGTTCAACTTCCCATGGTTCGCTCCCCCGACCGCCCAAAATCTTTGCACACAAAAGAAAGTATGGTCCGGTGCTTCCACGACTTTACCCACCGTTACGATGACTAAGTCCCTGACCCGGTCGTGATTGCAACCATTTGCTTCTTTAACCTCATCATCAAGCTGCTAGAGTTGTTCCCAGACTAGGACCATCACTTTGAAGGCGCTCAAGGTCTCACTTTCGACATCAAAAAAGGGCCCACTCTCAACAAGCAAATCTTTGGCTACTATGAGCGTGTAATGTGGATGCCCGCTTGGTGCCTTCAAACATTTGAAGATATGATGGAGACCACTTTTCGGACTAGCTATCGGGTCTTCCATTGAGCCCCTCTTGCTCCTACCTCGCACTTACTTGATCTACTACCAGATAAATCCGGCCAGCTTCGGATAGATCTACATTAGGGAGGAAGTATGTTAACCACTCCGGTTAACATTACCTTTCACGCTGCTACACCCTTTGTAATTTATCTTTTTGTAACCATGCTAAGCACTAATTGTAAAAGAGACTAGGGATGACCAAGCTTACCGCTTGTGTAATGTTGGTCATGAGGAATAAATGTACATAGAGCTAGAGAAACTAGAAATACTAGTTTTGGGCCCCCACTTATAAATGGGCGGCCATACATAGTAATTATGAGCTCATGTATATAAGACATTTTATGGAATATGAAAAGGGACAATCCGGTTAGTCTCATTAGAGTTTTTCCTTCTCTCTCTCTCTCTCTCTCTCTCTCTCATTTTTAGCTTGTGTTGATGCTTGCTTGCATGTTTGATTGTCGGTCACATGTGAGTAGGAATGGTAATGCTCTCCTTTCTGTCCTTCTCTACCTTCTCTACCTTCTCTTTTCGATCTACCATGTCCCATTTGTATACTTGTGGCATGAGGTAGAGGTTGATCTCTCCATAGCTCCTTCCCTCTTACTCTCTACCTAGCATTGGATCTCTTCTTAGGTGACACAAGGAGAGTGTGGAGTGAGCTCCTAGCGGCTTCACATCAAGGAGTTATTCCTCATAGGATTGGCCAAGTGCTATTCAATGGATTTGACTCTTACATGTGTCTTTCTCTTCTTCTTTCTTCCGTGTGTGTGCAAGGTAGCATGTTATCCTTAATAGTGCTATAAGTGTTAATAAAATTGGATTTGAATAGGGTATGAGTGCATAAACATAGGAAAATGAGAGCCATGGTGGATGAAAGATGGAAGAAAACATACTTAGAGCATAGTATTGACACTATGAAGTTAACCAAGATATGAATTAGGGCTAATCACATACTCACATTTTTGCATTAAGAGAATGAGTTTGTTACATCCATTTATAGTTCTTATAGAGCTCTCATCCACATGCTCCATGCACCCTTGTGCCATCTATGTGTTTATAAATGCCCACATGCCTTGTGCACCCTTGCACTTTCCATGTGCCTACTTTTTGACCACTGATCACCTTTTACATTCATCCATTCACATCCTCTAATAACCTTAGCCTTCATCCATTCTAATTTCATAGCATCCTAGGCTCCATCTACCTTAATCCCACATATGTGGCATGACATGAAATGCACTATATTTCAACACCCATCCTTGGTGCCCAAATGGGTCTCATCATCCTAGGAAGGTAATGTGACATACATAGACATGACATTTCCCCCCCCCTAATGTGGGACATATACATACATCACTTAGCCTACATCATCGATGTCCAGAGGTGATTACATCATGGAAATGAACATAGACATCATCACATCCACATAGATATGTGCACATCTTCACCAAGGGTTGCCAATCCCAAGGTTGACATCAACATAAGACATGATATCACATACCTCTCATCACACCTAGAAAAGGTGTTCTTGTGTAGAATCCTCATGAGTTGCTTCCACTATCAAGTTACTTTTTTGCTTCTCCTTTGACTATATCAATTCTTCTCAAGGTGGTCTACCTTGAGACATGTATCACATACAAGTTTAGGCTTGTTTCAATGATGACATTGGGCCATTACATGCCCAATCCTTCCACAATGGTTACATTTGATACTGGATTTGTTAAAGGATGAAATTTCCCTATTGCTGTTATGTACCTTTTACTTTCTTATCTTCATAAAAAAAAGATGATTCAACACTTTCAAGAGTAAGATTTGGAAGATTTGTAAGAGTTGTTTACCACTGAAGAAAACTCTTGAGGCGTGCTCTTGATTAAGACCACAACTGCATCTTTCTCATCCAATATGGGTGCCTTGATACCTACAAGATGAATCATAATGCTCTTCATCTTACCTTCATGCTTCACAAATGAGTTTTTAAACTCAATATCAAGCCCATAGAATTATATTTTGAGATTTATTATGAATTTTTACCCTAGCTCCAAATACTACCTCTAGCTCATCCCAAGCTGCTTTTGCATGCTCTTTGTTTATTGATGTTATCCTCAAGACTAAATCTAATGATGGCCATGGATTTTCTATCCTTTTTATCCATGCTTTGACTTCATCATCACTCCCTTCCTCAATCTCATCTCCATTTACTACCCCCCAAAGCTCCTTTTGCATGAGTAGATATATGACTTTTGTTTGCCATCTATGGAATCCATCACCACTAAATTTATCCACCAAGATTTGCATGGCCATGGCTTAATGAGGAAGATCTTACCAAGATTTTAACTATATCTCAATAGTGTCTAATCCTCTAATAATGATTTGAATAAATTTAGCTCAGATTTGGGTGTTAAACAAGATTGACTCACTAAATCACTCACTAATCTCAAGGAAAAAATAGGTAGCTTTGAGTGATCAATTGAGATAGTTGTTCTCCCATTTAAGCTAAATAGTTTTGAGAGAGTAAAAAAGCAATGAATAAAGAGAAAGTTCAGCTATTAAGACTTCATATTAATACCTTTTAATCAGATATTAGTGAGCTTAACAAATCCTTAATGATAAGAGAGGTTTAGGACTGAATCTCCATTTCTACTTCACCATTCACGAGAATCCGACACCACTAGTATGTTTAGCATGCTCAAAAACCCCTAAGTATTAACGGAATCGACGAATCTCTACTCGATGACTGTAAATTTGTGATTTTCCCCAAAATATTTGGCATCAAGATCACGATGGTAGATAGATGAGTCACGATTGAAGCTTCATCTCCATAATCTAGCCACCAATGTAAACAAGTAGATGTAACCAGAATTTTACAGTTTTCAATCAACCAAATTGTGCTAGTTAGGTCAGCTCTGCAGAATTGCCTCCTGAGAATACTGTGACCTGCGAGTTCTCTTGTGATGTAGGAATCACTTTCCACCAAACTAGCACGTGTCATGTGCACATTTTCCAAAGGCTTTGCATACATTAGAGGCGATGTGAGATTTCATATTTCAACACCTTTTCTCAAGATCAGCACAGCAACATCTCTGAACCATTGTTCAGATGGTGGCTGACTCCACAGGTCAAAAGCTGACTTCAACATTTGGTTCAGATAATTGATCGGTCAGCTAATTTAGATAGCTATGGTTGCAATAGACTCCATAGGTTAGAAGAAGCTGACTCTGACAAACTTATTTAGACACATGACTTCGAGAGCTAACTCAGACCTACAAAATGAAAAATGTAAAAAATCTAAAACATGTTTTTATTATGGAAGACTAATGAGTCTTTCCTTGCATGGAGCAACTATGAGAGCCTTCCCTTACTCCTCAAACATATTCCCTTTTAGGGAAGCTCCATCATGCCAAGGCCTACTCTATGCTTGAAAAAGAGCTCTTTGCTAAGAGCTTTAGTGAAGATATCTCCAATATTCTCTTTAGTATTGTAATGTTGCAACATTATGTCACCTGAGTGTATCTTCTCCTTGATGAAATGTTCTCTCACTTCAATACGCTTGGTTATTTGATGCATTATTGGATACTTGGATAAGGATTTGCTGATATTTTATCACAAAAGAATAGAAGTAGGACCATCAACTCCAAAAAGACCAAGTTCTTACAAACATCTTTTTCAGCTAGATAGCTTCACAGGTTGAGGTGGTTAAAGCTTTATATTCAACTAGATAGCTTCACAGGTTGAGGTGGTTAAAGCTTTATATTCAGCCTCTATAAAGGAAAGGTTGACTATCTTCTTAGAACACTATGAAATGGCTCTTGCACCAAGGAAGAATGCATTTCCACTAATGCTTCTTCTGTCTATTTGACTGGTTGTATAGTCAAAATCACTAATACATGTAGACTTAGTGTGTCACCTGTATATGTAAGATACCCCAACGTTGAGTGCCTTTCAAGTACCTGAGAACTCTTTTGGATACACTCCAATGAGATAATTTGAGGTTCTGTATAAACTGAGCAAGACTATTTAACTGTAAAACAGAGGTCAGGCCTAGTGATAGTCAAATAAATGAGAGAACCATGAGTTGCCTATACAAAGTAGTATCATAAGGTTGACCTGTTTCATCCTTCATTAGCTTAAGATTTGATCCCATTGGTGTAAAAATTATCTTGTAAGTCTCCATACTAAAATTCTTGAGGATAGTATGTAGGTACTTTTACTGAGAAATGAAGATAACAACTGGTATAGTCCTTGCTACTTCAATCCCAAGGATATAGTGTAGGTATCCAAGGTCTTTTATCAAAAAAGCAATTGAGAGTTTGGATTTGACATCTGCAACCATAGCTGCATTGCTTTGTGTCAAAATTAGATCATCAACATAAAGAAGAACAAGAACAATGTCCTTCCCGTTCACCATGTAGTAGAGAGTATAATCTGAATTACTCTCCTTGAAGCCTTGATCTTTGAGATGCTCATCAATTCTGCCATACCAGGCTCTTGGAGCTTGTTTCAGACCATAAAAGCTCTTCTGCATCTTGTAGACAAGATGCTCTATTCATGTTTTGACATAACCTTCAAGCTTCTACATGTAGACTTCTTCCTCAAGATGACCATTCAGGAAGGCATTGTTGACATCCATTTTCCATAATTTCGACTTATGAAGAGAGGATAAAGAAAGTATTAAGCAAATGGAATTCATCTTGGCTACTAGTGCAAAGGTTTCTTCATAATCAACTCCCTCCTTTTGAGCAAAACCTTTAGCCACAAGTTTTGCTTTGTACCTATCTATCTTCCCTTGTTGTACTTCAACTTGTAGATCCATTTGCATTCTATTAATTTCTTGTTGGGTGGAAGCTTACACAAGTTCCAAGTGTGATTCTTGTGAAATGTATTCATTTCTTTATCTAGTGCATCTGTCCATTCCTTCTTATCACAGGCATCCTCATAGAAAAGGGGTTCATCATGCTGCATGAGTAATGTTAAGAGAGCATAATTGGTTTGTTCAAAATCTGAATTGTTACCTCTGTGATAGGTTAACCTTTGGAGGTGCCTTCTCCCTCTTGTAGACATCCTGATGATGGCTGCTTGGTGGGCATCATCGTCTTCCTCTAGTTCTTCAATGGAGTCTTCCAAAGGTGATATCTCTCCTTTAAGGGTAGCTGATGATGAAGAAGGGGTGTCTACATCTAATGGTGGATGAGCTGATGTCCAGCTTCTTGCAGACTCATCAAATATCACATCCCTTGGCACAATTGTTTCCTT
This sequence comes from Cibotium barometz, assembly GCF_041138505.1. Lineage (NCBI taxonomy): Eukaryota > Viridiplantae > Streptophyta > Polypodiopsida > Cyatheales > Cibotiaceae > Cibotium > Cibotium barometz. The sequence goes on along the minus strand of NC_141046.1, from coordinate 81,785,161 downwards.
CTTGATTGGATCACGGAGTTTATAAACCTTATGCTCACTACTATAACCAACAATCACATACTTTCTTGACTTATCATTAAGCTTCTTCCTTTGTGCATTTGGAATATGAGAAAAAGATAAGTAACCAAATAATGTGAGATGATGTACTCGAGGCTTGAGTCCATGAAAAGTTGTATATGGGGTGATTCCTTGTAGCGCTTTAGTTGAGTATCTCTTCATCAAGTAGCATGTTGTGCTGATAGCTTTAGCCCATTAGGTGTTGGAGAGGTTCTTCTCCTTTAGCATACTCCTAGCCTCCTCAAACAAGACTCTATTCTTCCTCTCAGAAACTCTATTTTGCTGAGGTTAGCTATTGGTAAGTTGCCTTCTTATGCCATGCTAAAGAAGGTATTTGCTAAAATCACTTGAGAGATATTCTCCTCCATTTTCATACTTGAGAGCCTTGATTCTTCTACCTATCATGTTCTCAACCATAACATGAAACTCTTCAAAAATGCCAAAGACTTTAGCTTTGGATTTCATGAAGAAAACCCAAGTATATTGGAGTAATCATCTATGAAGGAAACATAATATGTATTATGAAACGAAGTGAAGGAGTGTGGGCTGATTCACAAACATCTATGTGAATGATGTCAAGAACCCCTATTGCTCTGCTTATGCTTCTAGAAAATTGTGTTCTAGATTGCTTGCCAATACAATATGCTTCACATACTTTATCAACTTTTGTAAAAATGGTATGCCCAAAACCATTCCTTTTGATTTTAGTAGACACATGCTATTGAAATTCAAGTGACCATACCTTTTATGCCATAATTATGAGGAAGGTAAGGAGGCTGACCTATCAGTGTTTCTATTGATCCACTCAAATTGAAGAGTTTTCCATGCTTCTGACCTCTTTTGTAAGATTCCTCCCCAAGCCCTCAAGATGTCCAGTTTCTTCCCCTGTAATCAATCCCCTTTTCAGAATAATAAAAGATCTTGTTTTTACTTCTTTTGGCCTAGAGAGAGAAAATATTCTAGAGAGAGATAATTTAGTTTTTAGATCTCTTTCGATGGAAAAATATCCCTTCTTATTAAAATAAATTTCCCCAAAACAGAAGTTTAAAAAGACATTCCTAAGGTGCATTAGAAATAAATTATAATGTGCGCAAGACCTTAGGGTCAAAATTTTCTAAAATTTTTGGATTATGGTCCAATTAAGGTTCTTATGGACCAATAAGATTAATCCAAATGTAGGGAGGAGATAAATTGAAGAATAAAAGAAAACCCCCCCAAAAATAAGTAAATGCTCACATAAGATGAAGAGTGGACTATGGACCAAAGAAAAGAATTAAAAAACTGAATTTTGACACCTCAGAGTGGGGATCTCCCCTTATGAAGTAGGCACCTTTTTCTCATCATTACCCCAAATTATTAATCAGTAAAATGAGATATTTTCATCTCTCCTCTCTCCTGTTTCAAAACTAGATCCAAAAAGTAAGCTGAACTGACCCAAAAATCAAACATTGACCAAACTGATCTGGAAAATTCTAGAATTAGTTTCCTTGGTTAGAGGCTCACTTTTTCCTAAAAATAGAAGCCTCCCCCTTTGTAAAAGCTTAATGGTGTTTATGCACTGTTACTCTACTCCTGTCTTGAGCCATCTACATTGAATTTCTTAATAATTCAATTGTTTCTGGCCTAATCCTCTCCAAAGTGAATTGGTGGCCACTCTTGCTTCAAACAAGAGTAGAACCCTCAATCCCTCAAGCCAAAGGAGAGCTTACAAGCTCCATGTAAGCTAATTTTCTTACTTTGTTTAATGAAAAATCTATGGTTTTCTTTATTTTTATGTTTTACAAATAATTGAATTAAATTCAAATGCTATGCCTTTGATGAAAAGGCCACCCCCTTCTCTTATTTACATTCCAACCTTTCTTAATTCTAGAAAGATTAATTAAATGATTAATTAAACTCTTCTTATTGTTTACTCTCTTGAATTTAAAAAATTATGTAGATTAGAGTTCTATAATTCTAAATTGGGTTAAGTAAGTTAAGTAATGAAAGATAAAAATGAGAAATGGTCAGCCATACAAAGGAGGTTATGACAAAATTTTCCAGAATTCTGTGAAAAAGAAAGTTTGTTTTTATGTTATTCCAAAAGAGTAATTCCCACATTTTTGCATGTAAAATAAATATTCTAATTACTCCATGTATATATTCACTTATTAATATGCATGGATATCACTAATATTAATTATTAAATTTGATTTATATGCAAAGAAAGATGCATAAAGGAAATTTTTTTATTACAAAAGTGTTATTCTTATTAAATTTGATTTCTATGTATAGAAAGATGCATAAAGGAATTTTTTTGATTACAAAAGTGTTATTCTTATTAAATTTGATTTCTATGCATAGAAAGATGCATAAAGGAATTTTTTTAATTACAAAAGTGTTATTCTTATTATATTTGATTTCTATGCATAGAAAGATGCATAAAGGAATTTTTTTATTACAAAAGTGTTATTCTTATTAAATTGGATTTCTATGCATAGAAAGATGCATAAAGGAATTTTCTTAATTATAAAAGTGTTATTCTTATTAAATTTGATTTCTGTGCATAGAAAGATACATGAAGAAATTCTTTTTATTTTAAAAGTGTTATTCCTATTAAGTTTGATTTTATGCATAAATAGTTGCATAAAAGGATTTTTTTTAAATAAAAGTATTATTCCCATTGAAGTTGATTTGTATGCATAAATAGATTTCTAAAGAATTTTTATATCAAAATTAGAATTCTCTTAAATTCTATGTTTAAATTCTATGAGTATTTGATAAATGAATAATTAAATACTCTAAGAGAGAAATTTCTATCGTTTTATAAAAAGAAAATTCAAGAAATCTATCGAGATCGAAATATTCAGATAAAGGATTAATTTACTCCTCATTAGAATAAATTAATTTTTTCCAATGAGGAATAAATTAATTTATTCCTCATTGGAATTCGTAGCTAATTTAGAAATCAGTTAAGTGAATATTCAAAGAAAAAAATTCAGTAAAATAGTAACTGAATTATTAAACCTTATCGAGAAAGGTAGTTCAAGAAAAATCTTATCCGACTCGAACCTTGAATCAGACTATGATCAAGACCAAACTCTTTTGTCAATTTCGAGGAAGGTGTGACCAATTTAGAAAAATACACTCAAAACTCTTGCCAAATCTGAAACTAAGTTTGAGACCATTCGAATTAATCTATGGATCAAGGTTATAAAATTCGAGGAATTCTGCATGAAATTCAGAATTTCGATCAAGAAGTTTTGGGGATACTGATTCAAGAAATACTCCTTGTATTCAAAAGAAAATCAAACTAAAAACTTGCATAGAAACCCTGTTTTCTTAAAGGATTGTCTTATGCCAGAATGCTGGAGGGAGCATTTAGTATATGTTTTTCCAAGGAAAGTTCGATTGCAACAGCTAGCGGGGAGTGTTCAAAGGACGGCTCATGCGGCGCAAAGTTTGCCCAAGTCTTGACCAACCTCGGTATGGTTGAAAAATGGTGCGCTTCCGGTACGATGGGCGATGACCGACAAAGCGATCCCTGAGTGAAGTGCCAAGACACCTAAGGAGGATCCTGGAGGGTTCTGACCAGGCGATGCACGGGCTCGTGGTGCTTATGACACCCATGCGTATGTCATGGAAGATATATATGATGGACGAAATGATTATTGTAATCTGTTACTAGATCTTGTTGTTGTTGACTAGTTGGTCTCAATGGAGAGTCCAGAGTGATACTGTTTATTGAGAAACAAGGGACTGGATGGAATTTTTGAGTTGTGACATTTGTAACCAATAACTATTTGTCAATGGATTAATTTATATGTTAAAGTTTTAAAGAGGAGTGTGTGTGTATCTATATTTGAAAGCAAAACTTAAAAAGGCATTCAATTATGGGTGGGTGAGTAATTGTCTGGTTCTACCGATTCGAGTGGTTGGGTGGTGGCTAACCCATGGGCCAGATGGGGTTAGTCTGGAATGAGTGGAGTTTTAATAATTAAATTGAAATAATAGGAATACGTTTAGAATTCGAGTAGTTAAATAAAAACCTGAAGAATTTCTCAAATGAGTAGATCAATGACTGTGCCTGACTTTAGTTAAGAAAAAAGAGTTCATTTCCTTAAATGATTTGATCAACAGCTGTGCCTAATTTTGGTTAGGAAAAAAGCGTTGATTTCTTCAAATTAAGTCAGTGATAGTTTTCCTTCTATCTGGTGATAGTTTTCCTTCTATCTGGTTTAATGAGGTGAAGGATAGTTTAGTCTCTTGACCTCGTTTTAGAAAATTCGTTTAAGAAAATCAAAAAGGTGGAATCGTCCTCGTTTTTCGGGCAAGGAAAATTTTTCCGGTTTCAGTTTCGGAATGACCACCAGATTAGTCTCGTGTCCGGACATTCGGGCGAGGCCCCGAGTGGGAAACCCTACCTCGCGCGCGGAGGGGGCAGAGGGGTCTCATAGCTGGTATCAAAGCGCTGTTGTAAACTTACAAAACAGCAGCATAAATTTCCTAAAATTTTAAAGTAAATCTAGGAAATAATGTTTTCACTTGTTAAGATTATGTTTGAAATGAACTTCACAAATTGAATTGGATTTTTAGATGGATACCCCAAATCTGTCTAGCATTCCTGGACTCTCCTAGAGTCAGGATATGATGCCCTTTGCCTTCGAAAATCTCATCAACTCCACTACAACTCGAGAAAGCAGAGTGAGACTCGCTCGTCACTTTGAGGATCTATACTTTCCTGATCCCCAGTAGAGCGACGTCAACATATGTGGTTCTCTGGAGGGCAAAGTATTTGCGTCAATACCAGACTTGTCGAGAAGCCCGGTGCAAAATAACCCTCTTTTCGATGAAGCGAACCCTCCAGAAGCTCCTTCGCTCATAAGATCGGACCCATCGGTCAATACCGAGTGGAGTCAAATGGTGCTTGTCTTTGACAGTACCAGTGAAAGCGAAGATCACCCAAGAACGAGACGAGGGACACCAAACCTCGAAACAAGAGAGTCAAAACTCCAGTTCATGGACAGACCATCTGTCCAAGAGCAAGCCCCAACCTCTCCCACAAATTTGCAAAGAAGCCTTGCTTTGAGGCTTCGTAATTTTATCCTATGAAACACACAGTCAAGAAAAACCTCAACCCAGGGTGAGAGGCATGGATCAACCCCAAGAAAGCGAGCCGACTCTGTCTTTAGACCCTAAAGCAGTAGGGAAAAGTGAAAGCCAACAAAGCCAAAGAGAACCATCCGTTGGAGAGTCGTACCTGTTTCAGGTAAAGCTAATCAATATAGGGCCCATGGAACATTGCAAAACCCTGGGCCAAGACCAGGACCATCGCCATCAAGGGGAAAGGGTCTATCCCAACCTTTCACATCAACCCAGTCCACCTGTATATCAACAGTACCCGCCATAGGGAGTTCACCTTGGGTACCACATGGGACCACAAGGGGTGCATTTGAACCCACCAATCAGATAGGGGCCTCCTATGGTATATTATCCTCATGGCCCCGCTCCTCCACCAACCCTTCCACAAACTACTCCTACTCAAAGGGCTGACACCAGAAATGCTAAGATTGGCCATGGAAATAGGGAGGGGGGTGGCTGCAGGTATCACACCTCCAACGCCAGTACAACCTGCACCAAGATTAGAGCGGAATAAACCCGCCAACATCTCGAAACTCATCACAAAATTAGATGGGACTGGAGATCCGATCCCATATTTAGAGATGTTTAATCAAATCTACGATGCCTTCGGCCATGTAGAAGATCAAGTCAAGGTGAGTGTCTTTGGCCTCACCCTTGATGGCAAAGCAGGCTATGGTTTTGGTCCTTGAAGACTGAAGCTAAGGCCACCTTTGAAGCTTTGAAAGAGGCTTTCAAGGTTGGATATTCGCACCAAGGTGCCAGGTGGAGTCCAGTTGAGCAGTTGCATAAATGTAAGGTAAAAGGAAGGAGAGACCATCACAGACTACATTAACAGAGTTAGATATCTCCACTCGCGTTGCAGTGCTAAATACAAGTTCTCTGTGATGAAAGATTAATAGGGAGAGTTCTAGAGGGTCTTGATGACGTGCCCTTACACAACTCATTATATGCCTTAGACCATACCTCCTTTGAGTAATGCTGCAAGAGTGCTATGGATTTCGAAGACAATTTGAAGGGAACACGTTTCTGAGAACTCCACAAAGGCACATCGGAATCTTCCTTCAAGACCACTAGTAAAAAGCGTGATTGGCAAAAGAAAGGAGTCTAAATCTGGACAAAATGTAGAACAATTGGCCACTGCATTAATGCAGCAAATGACCCAGCCATGGAGGAACTAGGGAGGCCAACCTCACCTTTATCCTAGGAGAGAACTTGTATGGTGCCCAACCTACTGAGCCAACCATACCAGAATAGAGTGTCCACACTTGAGACCCCACGTCCAAGCCTTTACTATACATACTGCATGAAATGGGGCAATCATGAGGTCTCTAACTACTATCATCAGAAGGCTGCCTTAGCTAGAGCTCTACCTCAAGCATTGCCCACCGACCCTAGGCAACTGCTGGCTTTGCCAGCACCAGCTCATCATAATGTACATCAACCTGGCCAAGAAGTGGCCCAAAGAGGAATCCTAAGGGTACCTGAAATGCCCTTACCACCCCCGATTCTTCCACCACCACAGCCCCTAAGAGTTGCACCTGTTGGTCAACAAACCCTGATGGAAATCTTTGAAGATGGGAACGAGGGGAAAATTTTGGAAGTTCCTATTTACAAAATCCAAGAGCCTACAAGCCCACCCTCTCAACTCCTTAGTCACTCTATGATTAAATGTACCCCGTGTAGTACTTAATAGCCCTAGCACCAGATCCCCTCCCACCAGATGGCATGCTCATTCTCTACCAATGGTGTTTCGAGCAGCTGGAGGTCATGGCATGCTCATTCTCTACCAATGGTGTTTCGAGTAGCTGGAGGTCATGGCAGCCACTAGCATCTGCCAGTTTGATGATGCCTATGTAGCCTTTCCCTACTAGGAGTTCTCCACACCGATGAGGCTGCTGCTACCATCGCATTTTTTTATGGCCCACGCCCCTCCCGATGCTGCTGCAACTAACCCTTCCTTGGATGACAATGACGGAGGTGATGACGGATAGGGCATCTTTCCACCTCTGCCCCCAAGATCCTCTTCTCTCCCCCACCTCCCCCACCCCACCCCAGCTCCTCTTTTTTTCGAAACTCCAAGCCACCAACCCCCACCATCATCCCCCCTCTGGCAGCACTACTCTCCCCCTATTTCATGAACAAGCCTCTTCCCCCCCTCTCCATTTTCCCACCCCACCCCCATCACCCACACCAACTTCACTACCTTTCCTATCCTTCCACTTAGGAATGCACACGACATTCAGGGATATCCCCTCCACCTCCACCAAGCCCATGGGACCCTCCACACATCAACAACCCTTCCCCCCCGTCTCACCGACTCAGCAACCCCTCACTAGAACCTTAAAGAAGGGGAGATCCCGCGCTGCCACCATCTGAGCATGAGGAAGTCGAACCCCCTAAATTGGCATGATCTCCTTGACCGAACGAAGTTTGAGTAGGCCATAGCCATCCTGCTCAGTCGACATCTCCAGGCTGAGCCACTTACCCACCTCATAGATCGCCCTCGATGATGTCAACCTCCTTTGCCCCTACCACAACGCAAAGCACCAGTAATGGTGATGCGACCACCCACCCCGAACCCGCGGTGGCTACACCAGCCACCCGTTTCTGTTCACCCCATAACGTTCGATCTTATGGGTGAGCAGCCGGCCTAGCGCGGCAACCCTTCCCTGCTGAACCTGTCATATGGGAGTAATATTGTCATGCACCTCACACACTCTGGATCAGCCCCTGATTACCTCTCGATTCGCCACCACCATCGGTGGGCCTGGGCAGTCATGAGGAGCAAACGAAGAACCCTCGCCTCAAGTTCAACTTCCCATGGTTCGCTCCCCCGACCGCCCAAAATCTTTGCACACAAAAGAAAGTATGGTCCGGTGCTTCCACGACTTTACCCACCGTTACGACGACCCAGTCGTGATTGCAACCATTTGCTTCTTTAACCTCATCATCAAGCTGCTAGAGTTGTTCCCAGACTGGGACCATTACTTTGAAGGCGCTCAAGGTCTCACTTTCGACATCAAAAAAGGGCCCACTCTCAACAAGCAAATCTTTGGCTACTATGAGCGTGTAATGTGGATGCCCGCTTGGTGCCTTCAAACATTTGAAGATATGATGGAGACCACTTTTTGGACTAGCTATCGGGTCTTCCATTGAGCCCCTCCTGCTCCTACCTTGCACTTACTTGATCTACTTTTAGATAAATCCGGCCAGATTCGAGGATAGATCTACATTAGGGAGGGGGTATGTTAACCACTCCGGTTAACATTACCTTTCACGCTGCTACACCCTTTGTAATTTATCTTTTTGTAACCATGCTAAGCACTAATTGTAAAAGAGACTAGGGATGACCAAGATTACGGCTTGTGTAATGTTGGTCATGAGGAATAAATGTACATAGAGCTAGAGAAACTAGAAATACTAGTTTTGGGCCCCCACTTATAAATGGGCGGCCATACATAGTAATTATGAGCTCATGTATATAAGACATTTTATGGAATATGAGAAGGGACCATCCGGTTAGTCTCATTAGAGTTTTTCCTTCTCTCTCTCTCTCTCTCTCTCTCTCTCTCTCTCTCTCTCTCTCTCATTTTTAGCTTGTGTTGATGCTTGCTTGCATGTTTGATTGTCGGTCACATGTGAGTAGGAATGGTAATGCTCTCCTTTCTGTCCTTCTCTACCTTCTCTTTTCGATCTACCATGTCCCATTTGTATACTTGTGGCATGAGGTAGAGGTTGATCTCTCCATAGCTCCTTCCCTCTTACTCTCTACCTAGCATTGGATCTCTTCTTAGGCGACACAAGGAGAGTGTGGAGTGAGCTCCTAGCGGCTTCACATCAAGGAGTTATTCCTCATAGGATTGGCCAAGTGCTATTCAATGGATTTGACTCTTACATGTGTCTTTCTCTTCTTCTTTCTTCCGTGTGTGTGCAAGGTAGCATGTTATCCTTAATAGTGCTATAAGTGTTAATAAAATTGGATTTGAATAGGGTATGAGTGCATAAACATAGGAAAATGAGAGCCATGGTGGATGAAAGATGGAAGAAAACATACCTAGAGTTGTTCCCAGACTGGGACCATTACTTTGAAGGCGCTCAAGGTCTCACTTTCGACATCAAAAAAGGGCCCACTCTCAACAAGCAAATCTTTGGCTACTATGAGCGTGTAATGTGGATGCCCGCTTGGTGCCTTCAAACATTTGAAGATATGATGGAGACCACTTTTTGGACTAGCTATCGGGTCTTCCATTGAGCCCCTCCTGCTCCTACCTCGCACTTACTTGATCTACTACTAGATAAATCCGGCCAGCTTCGAGGATAGATCTACATTAGGGAGGGGGTCACGCTGCTACACCCTTTGTAATTTATCTTTTTGTAACCATGCTAAGCACTAATTGTAAAAGAGACTAGGGATGACCAAGCTTACGGCTTGTGTAATGTTGGTCATGAGGAATAAATGTACATAGAGCTAGAGAAACTAGAAATACTAGTTTTGGGCCCCCACTTATAAATGGGCGGCCATACATAGTAATTATGAGCTCATGTATATAAGACATTTTATGGAATATGAGAAGGGACCATCCGGTTAGTCTCATTAGAGTTTTTCCTTCTCTCTCTCTCTCTCTCTCTCTCTCTCTCTCTCTCTCTCTCTCTCTCTCTCTCTCTCTCATTTTTAGCTTGTGTTGATGCTTGCTTGCATGTTTGATTGTCGGTCACATGTGAGTAGGAATGGTAATGCTCTCCTTTCTGTCCTTCTCTACCTTCTCTACCTTCTCTTTTCGATCTACCATGTCCCATTTGTATACTTGTGGCATGAGGTAGAGGTTGATCTCTCCATAGCTCCTTCCCTCTTACTCTCTACCTAGCATTGGATCTCTTCTTAGGTGACACAAGGAGAGTGTGGAGTGAGCTCCTAGCGGCTTCACATCAAGGAGTTATTCCTCATAGGATTGGCCAAGTGCTATTCAATGGATTTGACTCTTGCATGTGTCTTTCTCTTCTTCTTTCTTCCGTGTGTGTGCAAGGTAGCATGTTATCCTTAATAGTGCTATAAGTGTTAATAAAATTGGATTTGAATAGGGTATGAGTGCATAAACATAGGAAAATGAGAGCCATGGTGGATGAAAGATGGAAGAAAACATACTTAGAGCATAGTATTGACACTATGAAGTTAACCAAGATATGAATTAGGGCTAATCACATACTCACATTTTTGCATTAAGAGAATGAGTTTGTTACATCCATTTATAGCTCTTATAGAGCTCTCATCCACATGCTCCATGCACCCTTGTGCCATCCATGTGTTTATAAATGCCCACATGCCTTGTGCACCCTTGCACTTTCCATGTGCCTACTTTTTGACCACTGATCACCTTTTACATTCATCCATTCACATCCTCTAATAACCTTAGCCTTCATCCATTCTAATTTCATAGCATCCTAGGCTCCATCTACCTTAATCCCACATATGTGGCATGACATGAAATGCACTATATTTCAACACCCATCCTTGGTGCCCAAATGGGTCTCATCATCCTAGGAAGGTAATGTGACATACATAGACATGACATTCCCCCCCCCCCTAATGTGGGACATATACATACATCACTTAGCCTACATCATCGATGTCTAGAGGTGATTACATCATGGAAATGAACATAGACATCATCACATCCACATAGATATGTGCACATCTTCACCAAGGTTTGCCAATCCCAAGGTTGACATCAACATAAGACATGATATCACATACCTCTCATCACACTTAGAAAAGGTGTTCTTGTGTAGAATCCTCATGAGTTGCTTCCACTATCAAGTTACTTTTTTGCTTCTCCTTTGACTATATCAATTCTTCTCAAGGTGGTCTACCTTGAGACATGTATCACATACAAGTTTAGGCTTGTTTCAATGATGACATTGGGCCATTACATGCCCAATCCTTCCACAATGGTTACATTTGATACTGGATTTGTTAAAGGATGAAATTTCCCTATTGCTGTTGTGTACCTTTTACTTTCTTATCTTCATGAAAAAAAGATGATTCAACACTTTCAAGAGTAAGATTTGGAAGATTTGTAAGAGTTGTTTACCACTGAAGAAAACTCTTGAGGCGTGCTCTTGATTAAGACCACAACTGCATCTTTCTCATCCACTATGGGTGCCTTGATACCTACAAGATGAATCATAATGCTCTTCATCTTACCTTCATGCTCCACAAATGAGTTTTTAAACTCAATATCAAGCCCATAGAATTATATTTTGAGATTTATTATGAATTTTTACCCTAGCTCCAAATACTGCCTCTAGCTCATCCCAAGCTGCTTTTGCATGCTCTTTGTTTATTGATGTTATCCTCAAGACTAAATCTAATGATGGCCATGGATTTTCTATCCTTTTTATCCATGCTTTGACTTCATCATCACTCCCTTCCTCAATCTCATCTCCATTTACTACCCCCCAAAGCTCCTTTTGCATGAGTAGATATATGACTTTTGTTTGCCATCTATGGAATCCATCACCACTAAATTTATCCACCAAGATTTGCATGGCCATGGCTTAATGAGGAAGATCTTACCAAGATTTTAACTATATCTCAATAGTGTCTAATCCTCTAATAATGATTTGAATAAATTTAGCTCAGATTTGGGTGCTAAACAAGATTGACTCACTAAATCACTCACTAATCTCAAGGGAAAAATAGGTAGCTTTGAGTGATCAATTGAGATAGTTGTTCTCCCATTTAAGCTAAATAGTTTTGAGAGAGTAAAAAAGCAATGAATAAAGAGAAAGTTCAGCTATTAAGAATTCATATTAATACCTTTTAATCAGATATTAGTGAGCTTAACAAATCCTTAATGATAAGAGAGGTTTAGGACTGAATCTCCATTTCTACTTCACCATTCACGAGAATCCGACACCACTAGTGTGTTTAGCATGCTCAAAAACCCCTAAGTATTAACGGAATCGACGAATCTCTACTCGATGACTGTAAATTTGTGATTTTCCCCAAAATATTTGGCATCAAGATCACGATGGTAGATAGATGAGTCACGATTGAAGCTTCATCTCCATAATCTAGCCACCAATGTAAACAAGTAGATGTAACCAAAATTTTACAGTTTTCAATCAACCAAATTGTGCTAGTTAGGTCAGCTCTGCAGAATTGCCTCCTGAGAATACTGTGACCTGCGAGTTCTCTTGTGATGTAGGAATCACTTTCCACCAAACTAGCACGTGTCATGTGCACATTTTCCAAAGGCTTTGCATACATTAGAGGCGATGTGAGATTTCATATTTCAACACCTTTTCTCAAGATCAGCACAGCAACATCTCTGAACCATTGTTCAGATGGTGGCTGACTCCACAGGTCAAAAGCTGACTTCAACATTGGGTTCAGATAATTGATCGGTCAGCTAATTTAGATAGCTATGGTTGCAATAGACTCCATAGGTTAGAAGAAGCTGACTCTGACAAACTGATTTAGACACCTGACTTCGAGAGCTAACTTAGACCTACAAAATGAAAAATGTAAAAAATCTAAAACATGTTTTTATTATGGAAGACTAATGAGTCTTTCCTTCCATGGAGCAACTATGAGAGCCTTCCCTTACTCCTCAAACATATTCCCTTTTAGGGAAGCTCCATCATGCCAAGGCCTACTCTATGCTTGAAAAAGAGCTCTTTGCTAAGAGCTTTAGTGAAGATATCTCCAATATTCTCTTTAGTATTGTAATGTTGCAACATTATGTCACCTGAGTGTATCTTCTCCTTGATGAAATGTTCTCTCACTTCAATACGCTTGGTTATTTGATGCATTATTGGATACTTGGATAAGGATTTGCTGATATTTTATCACAAAAGAATAGGAGTAGGAACATGAACTCCAAAAAGACCAAGTTCTTACAAACATCTTTTTCAGCTAGATAGCTTCACAGGTTGAGGTGGTTAAAGCTTTATATTCAGCTAGATAGCTTCACAGGTTGAGGTGGTTAAAGCTTTATATTCAGCCTCTATAAAGGAAAGGTTGACTATCTTCTTAGAACACTATGAAATGGCTCTTGCACCAAGGAAGAATGCATTTCCACTAATGCTTCTTCTATCTATTTGACTGGTTGTATAGTCAAAATCACTAAATACATGTAGACTTAGTGTGTCACCTGTATATGTAAGATACCCCAACGTTGAGTGCCTTTCAAGTACCTGAGAACTCTTTTGGATACACTCCAATGAGATAATTTGAGGTTCTGTATAAACTGAGCAAGACTATTTAACTGTAAGACAGAGGTCAGGCCTAGTGATAGTCAAATAAATGAGAGAACCATGAGTTGCCTATACAAAGTAGTATCATAAGGTTGACCTGTTTCATCCTTCATTAGCTTAAGATTTGATCCCATTGGTGTAAAAATTATCTTGTAAGTCTCCATACTAAAATTCTTGAGGATAGTATGTAGGTACTTTTACTGAGAAATGAAGATAACAACTGGTATAGTCCTTGCTACTTCAATCCCAAGGATATAGTGTAGGTATCCAAGGTCTTTTATCAAAAAAGCAATTGAGAGTTTGGATTTGACATCTGCAACCATAGCTGCATTGCTTTGTGTCAAAATTAGATCATCAACATAAAGAAGAACAAGAACAATGTCCTTCCCGTTCACCATGTAGTAGAGAGTATAATCTGAATTACTCTCCTTGAAGCCTTGATCTTTGAGATGCTCATCAATTCTGCCATACCAGGCTCTTGGAGCTTGTTTCAGACCATAAAAGCTCTTTTGCATCTTGCAGACAAGATGCTCTATTCGTGTTTTGACATAACCTTCAAGCTTCTACATGTAGACTTCTTCCTCAAGATGACCATTCAGGAAGGCATTGTTGACATCCATTTTCCATAATTTCGACTTATGAAGAGAGGATAAAGAAAGTATTAAGCAAATGGAATTCATCTTGGCTACTAGTGCAAAGGTTTCTTCATAATCAACTCCCTCCTTTTGAGCAAAACCTTTAGCCACAAGTTTTGCTTTGTACCTATCTATCTTCCCTTGTTGTACTTCAACTTGTAGATCCATTTGCATTCTATTAATTTCTTGTTGGGTGGAAGCTCACACAAGTTCCAACTGTGATTCTTGTGAAATGTATTCATTTCTTTATCTAGTGCATATGTCCATTCCTTCTTATCACAGGCATCCTCATAGAAAAGGGGTTCATTATGTTGCATGAGTAATGTTAAGAGAGCATAATTGGTTTGTTCAAAATCTGAATCGTTACCTTTGTGATATGTTAACCTTTGGAGGTGCCTTCTCCCTCTTGTAGACATCCTGATGACGGCTGCTTGGTGGGCATCATCGTCTTCCTCTAGTTCTTTAATGGAGTCTTCCAAAGGTGATATCTCTCCTTTAAGGGTAGCTGATGATGAAGAAGGGGTGTCTACATCTAATGGTGGATGAGCTGATGTCCAGCTTCTTGCAGACTCATCAAATATCACATCCCTTGGCACAATTGTTTCCTTCTTGATTGGATCACGGAGTTTATAAACCTTATGCTCACTACTATAACCAACAATCACATACTTTCTTGACTTATCATTAAGCTTCTTCCTATGTGCATTTGGAATATGAGAAAAAGATAAGTAACCAAATAATGTGAGATGATGTACTCGAGGCTTGAGTCCATGAAAAGTTGTATATGGGGTGATTCCTTGTAGTGCTTCAGTTGAGTATCTCTTCATCAAGTAGCATGTTGTGCTGATAGCTTTAGCCCATTAGGTGTTGGAGAGGTTCTTCTCCTTTAGCATACTCCTAGCCTCCTCAAACAAGACTCTATTCTTCCTCTCAGAAACTCTATTTTGCTGAGGTTAGCTATTGGTAAGTTGCCTTCTTATGCCATGCTAAAGAAGGTATTTGCTAAAATCACTTGAGAGATATTCTCCTCCATTTTCATACTTGAGAGCCTTGATTCTTCTACCTATCATGTTCTCAACCATAACATGAAACTCTTCAAAAATGCCAAAGACTTTAGCTTTGGATTTCATGAAGAAAACCCAAGTATATTGGAGTAATCATCTATGAAGGAAACATAATATGTATTACGAAACGAAGTGAAGGAGTGTGGGCTGATTCACAAACATCTATGTGAATGATGTCAAGAACCCCTATTGCTCTGCTTATGCTTCTAGAAAATTGTGTTCTAGATTGCTTGTTTGCCAATACAACATGCTTCACATACTTTATCAACTTTTGTAAAAATGGTATGCCCAAAACCATTCCTTTTGATTTTAGTAGAGACATGCTATTGAAATTCAAGTGACCATACCTTTTATGCCATAATTATGAGGAAGGTAAGGAGGCTGACCTATCAGTGTTTCTATTGATCCACTCAAATTGAAGAGTTTTCCATGCTTCTGACCTCTTTTGTAAGATTCCTCCCCAAGCCCTCAAGATGTCCAGTTTCTTCCCCTGTAATCAATCCCCTTTTCAGAATAATAAAAGATCTTGTTTCTACTTGTTTTGGCCTAGAGAGAGAAAATATTCTAGAGAGAGATAATTTAGTTTTTAGATCTCTTTCGATAAGAAAAATATCCCTTCTTATTAAAATAAATTCTCCCAAAACAGAAGTTTAAAAAGACATTCCTAAGGTGCATTAGAAATAAATTATAATGTGCGCAAGACCTTAGGGTCAAAATTTTCTAAAATTTTTGGATTATGGTCCAATTAAGGTTCTTATGGACCAATAAGATTAATCCAAATGTAGGGAGGAGATAAATTGAAGAATAAAAGAAAACCCTCCCAAAAATAAGTAAATGCTCACATAAGATGAAGAGTGGACTATGGACCAAAGAAAAGAATTAAAAAACTGAATTTTGACACCTCAGAGTGGGGATCTCCCCTTATGAAGTAGGCACCTTTTTCTCATCATTACCCCAAATTATTAATCAGTAAAATGAGATATTTTCATCTCTCCTCTCTCCTGTTTCAAAACTAGATCCAAAAAGTAAGCTGAACTGACCCAAAAATCAAACATTGACCAAACTGATCTGGAAAATTCTAGAATCAGTTTCCTTGGTTAGAGGCTCACTTTTTTCTATAAATAGAAGCCTCCCCCTTTGTAAAAGCTTAATGGTATTTATGCACTGTTACTCTACTCCTGTCTTAAGCCATCTACATTGAATTTCTTAATAATTCAATTGTTTCTGGCCTAATCCTCTCCAAAGTGAATTGGTGGCCACTCTTGCTTCAAACAAGAGTAGAACCCTCAATCCCTCAAGCCAAAGGAGAGCTTACAAGCTCCATGTAAGCTAATTTTCTTACTTTGTTTAATGAAAAATCTATGGTTTTCTTTATTTTTATGTTTTACAAATAATTGAATTAAATTCAAATGCTATGCCTTTGATGAAAAGGCCACCCCCTTCTCTATTTACATTCCAACCTTTCTTAATTCTAGAAAGATTAACTAAATGATTAATTAAACTCTTCTTATTGTTTACTCTCTTGAATTTAGAAAATTGTGTAGATTAGAGTTCTATAATTCTAAATTGGGTTAAGTAAGTTAAGTAATGAAAGATAAAAATGAGAAATGGTCAGCCATACAAAGGAGGTTATGACAAAATTTTCCAGAATTCTATGAAAAAGAAAGTTTGTTTTTATGTTATTCCAAAAGAGTAATTCCCACATTTTTGCATGTAAAATAAATATTCTAATTACTCCATGTATATATTCACTTATTAATATGCATGGATATCACTAATATTAATTATTAAATTTGATTTGTATGCAAAGAAAGATGCATAAAGGAAATTTTTTTATTACAAAAGTGTTATTCTTATTAAATTTGATTTCTATGCATAGAAAGATGCATAAAGGAATTTTTTTCAAAAGTGTTATTCTTATTAAATTTGATTTCTATGCATAGAAAGATGCATAAAGGAATTTTTTTAATTACAAAAGTGTTATTCTTATTATATTTGATTTCTATGCATAGAAAGATGCATAAAGGAATTTTTTTTATTACAAAAGTGTTATTCTTATTAAATTAGATTTCTATGCATAGAAAGATGCATAAAGGAATTTTTTTAATTATAAAAGTGTTATTCTTATTAAATTTGATTTCTGTGCATAGAAAGATACATGAAGAAATTCTTTTTATTTTAAAAGTGTTATTTCTATTAAGTTTGATTTTATGCATAAATAGTTGCATAAAAGGATTTTTTTAATAAAAGTGTTATTCCCATTGAAGTTGATTTGTATGCATAAATAGATTTCTAAAGAATTTTTATATCAAAATTAGAATTCTCTTAAATTCTATGTTTAAATTCTATGAGTATTTGATAAATGAATAATTAAATACTCTAAGAGAGAAATTTCTATCGTTTTATATTCACACGGATTGTAAAAAGAAAATTCAGGAAATCTATCGAGATCGAAATATTCAGATAAAGGATTAATTTACTCCTCATTGGAATAAATTAATTTTTTCCAATGAGGAATAAATTAATTTATTTCTCATTGGAATTCGTAGCTAATTTAGAATTCAGTTAAGTGAATATTCAAAGAAAAAAATTCAGTAAAATAGTAACTGAATTATCAAACCTTATCGAGAAAGGTAGTTCAGGAAAAATCTTATCCGACTCGAACCTTGAATCAGACTATGATCAAGACACCAAACTCTTTTGTCAATTTCGAGGAAGGTGTGACCAATTTAGAAAAATACACTCAAAACTCTTGCCAAATCTGAAACTAAGTTTGAGACCCTTCGAATTAATCTGTGGATCAAGGTTATAGAATTCGAGGAATTCTGCATGAAATTCAGAATTTCGATCAAGAAGTTTTGGGGATACTGATTCAAGAAATACTCCTTGTATTCAAAAGAAATACTCCTTGTATTCAAAAGAAAATCAAACTAAAAACTTGCATAGAAACCCTGTTTTCTTAAAGGACTGTCTTACGCCAGAATGCTGGAGGGAGCATTTAGTATATGTTTTTCCAAGGAAAGTTCGATTGCAACAGCTAGCGGGCGGGGAATGTTCAAAGGACGGCTCATGCGGCAGAAAGCCTCGGTATGGTTGAAAAATGGTGCGCTTCCGGTACGATGGGCGATGACCGACAAAGCGATCCCTGAGTGAAGTGCCAGGACACCTAAGGAGGATCCTAGAGGGTTCTGACCAGGCGATGCACGGGCTTGCGGTGCTTATGACACCCATGCGTATGTCGTGGAAGATATGTATGATAGACGAAATGATTATTGTAATCTGTTACTAGATCTTGTTGTTGTTGACTAGTTGGTCTCAATGGAGAGTCTAGAGTGATGATGTTTATTGAGAAACAAGGGACTGGATGGAATTTTTGAGTTGTGACATTTGTAACCAATAACTATTTGTCAATGGATTAATTTATATGTTAAAGTTTTAAAGAGGAGTGTGTGTGTATCTATATTTGAAAGCAAAACTTAAAAAGGCATTCAATTATGGGTTGGTGAGTAATTGTCTGGTTCTACCGATTCGAGTGGTTGGGTGGTGGCTAACCCATGGGCCAGATGGGGTTAGTCTGGAATGAGTGGAGTTTTAATAATTAAATTGAAATAATAGGAATACGTTTAGAATTCGAGTAGTTAAATAAAAACCTGAAGAATTTCTCAAATGAGTAGATCAATGACTGTGCCTGACTTCAGTTATAAGAAAAAAGAGTTGATTTCCTTAAATGATTTGATCAACGGCTGTGCCTGATTTTGGTTAGGAAAAAAGCGCTGATTACTTCAAATTAAGTCAGTGATAGTTTTCCTTCTATCTGGTGATAGTTTTCCTTCTATCTGGTTTAATGAGGTGAAGGATAGTTTAGTCTCTTGACCTCGTTAGAAAATTCGTTTAAGAAAATCAAAAAGGTGGAATCGTCCTCGTTTTTCAGGCAAGGAAAATTTTCTCGGTTTCGGTTTCGGAATGACCACCAGATTAATCTCGTGTCCGGACATTTGGGCGAGGCCCCGAGTGGGAAACCCTACCTCGCGACGGAGGGGGCAGAGGGGTCTCATAGCTGGTATCAAAGCGCTGTTGTAAACTTACAAAACAGCAGCATAAATTTCCTAAAATTTTAAAGTAAATCTAGGAAATAATGTTTTCACTTGTTAAGATTATGTTTGAAATGAACTTCATAAATTGAATTGGATTTTTAGATGGATACCCCAAATCTGTCTAGCATTCCTGGACTCTCCCAGAGTCAGGATATGATGCCCTTTGCCTTCGAAAATCTCATCAACTCCACTACAACTCAAGAAAGCAGAGTGAGACTCGCTCGTCACTTTGAGGATCTATACTTTCCTGATCCCCAGTAGAGCGACATCAACATATGTGGTTCTCTGGAGGGCAAAGTATTTGCGTCAATACCAGACTTAGACATAATATCTGGCTAGCCATGATCTTGATAAGGCTAGGAGTTGTTTATAATGTACAACTCTATAATCACTCACCCCAGAATTTTAGAAATTCTTGCCGTATTTTTAGACTTCTTAGCCACTTTATTCCTAGGAGAAGAATTATAGCACCATTATCAGTGATGAATTATGTATATCATAGCATGTCTCCATTGCAGTATCGCCTTTTTATGTGTACGCGATTGAGGCAGTGACTTTTGGAGCCGAGACGCTCTTTGTATATATTAAAAACTTTTGATAATAAATGATGTTTTGTAAAACATTCCAAATTGTTTTCGTGGTTGTGAATATTGGTTAATTTTATCAGAGTTAATCTTGTTTTCAAGAATTATGATGGAATATTTATTTGTTCAAGAAATAAATCTCAAAAATTAAATAGTCATAAATCTGATGACAAAGTTAAGTTGACAAAAATGTCGTTTTGTCAGAATCATGAGGTGCACGGCTCGTGGTATAGGCAGTCGGATCCTCTTTTCGATGATGAAGAGTTAGATCCGGACGTTTGTAAAGCCCTACACCGATCCCAACCTGGTCCTTTCAAGGGTGAAGGGGAACAATTAGGAGAAGTAGTGGAAAAATGGATCGAGGTAATGGAAAAGTATTTTGATGTAACCGGTTATAACGAGAAGAGCAAGGTGGCTCTCGTCAAATTGAAAATTGTGGAAACGGCCAGGGTCGCATTGAGGAACCATTGTGAGACAAACCGTCTCGACCGAAATACCCACACCTGGTCATATCTTAAAGCTTACCTCAGGAAGAGGTTATGTTCTTTGTGGAAACCAAAATGAATGAGTTCTTGAAATTGAAGTAGGATAGCCGCACGATTGAAGAATACCATCAGGCATTTGCCCTTCTTTACAAATATTCTCCACTTTTGGATGAAGAGCAGCTGATGGCTAGATTCATTCAAGGGATGAACGCGCCATTGGACAAAAAATGCCAAACTAGCCTCAATGGGGCAGAAGCTGTTAGAATGGCAAAGGACTTTGCCAAAGCATTTGTTGTTAAGGTCCTGCTGCTGAAGCCTACACACTCAAACTTTAAAAGGTTCCAAACCCTGGGAAGTGCTTCAAACTTTCCACCCCCAAAGAGGCAGCAAGGCCCTAATCAGAATAAAGATACTGGGAGATTTAGAAGTGAAGGAAGACCCTTCCCTTAAAACACTTTCTCAGGAGCCCCACCTTTTTCAAGGATTCAGAGAGATGAGCTTAGAAGTGAGAATAGGTGTTTTTGGTGTCAGGGTTTCGGTCACCAGCTTAAAGACTACCCGACTCCTGCCATGTCAAGAGGACAAGGAAGTCAAGGACCCAGAGTGCAGAGACCAGCCCCTTCGTATCAGTCAAATCAGGTCTCGCCAAAATCAGGGCAATCCCTGGAGGACTCCAGCTCAACCATCTGCCTATGTTTTCAGAGTAATCTCAGAACTCCCTCCCAGAACTGGGGTAACCAAAGAGAAAGAGTTCCACCCCAATCTGTAGCACCCAGAGTTATTACAATAGCAGAAGTAGTGAAAGAGGAAAGAGGTCAGATTTATGCCGTGATTGAAAACCAAGGGCCAAATCGTCAATTCTGTCATCCATGCTCCAGCTGAGTATAAGGGTAAGCCATTTAAGTTTTTGATTGATTCAAGCAGTACTCATTCATTTATTTCCCCACGATGCTTGCGTAAGCTAGTCTTAGAAAACAGAAATCAGGGAAACCTATGCAAGTTGAATTGGCTAGTGGGAAGATTCTTTTCACTCACCATGAGACAGATCATATTTAGTTTAATCTAGAAGATGGGAATATAACTGACTGCCAGTTTTCAGAGTCTTACCTTCAGGAGTTTTTGACAGAATCCTTGGAATTGGCTAGTCGGAAGATTCTTTTCACTCACCATGAGACAAATCATATTCAGTTTAATCTAGAAGATGGGAATATAACTGACTGCCACTTTTCAGAGACTTACCTTTGGGAGTTTTCGACGGAATCCTTGGAATTCATTGGCTCCACAAAAATCAAGCTGACATTCACTGTCATAAACAGAACCATTTCCTTCCATGACCTTCACGGGGGAACAAAGTTCAAGGAACTGGAATTTTCGGATCCCCAGATCTATAATTAGTAAAAGCTTCTAGGTTACTGAAAGGACTTACAAAGAAGCAGCTCATTTATGTTGTCAAAATGAATCCGATAGACACAAAGTTAAAGGCTAAATAACCAGAATGGTTAAATGAGTATGATGATTTATTCCTAGCAGAGCTAACTGAGATGCCTCCGATTCGTGAAGTAGATCATGAGATAGAATTGACCCCTGGAGCTCAACTAGTAGCCCAGCGCACGTACAAAATGCCAGTCCATGAAGCCATTGAACTCAAGGAACAGCTTAGGTAGCTGTTAGAACAAGGGTTTGTAAGACCCAGTGTTTCACCTTGGGAGTGCCAGCTCTCTTTTAGAAAAAGAAGGATTGAACGTTAAGACTCTGTGTGGATTACAGAGGTCTCAATCAGCTGACAGTTAAGAATAAGTATCCTATCCTCCCTAGAATTGATGAGCTTCTGGACAGGCTAAATGGAGCCCAAATCTTCACAAAGATAGATCTCAAATCAGGGTATTACCAGATCAGGATTAATGATCAAGATATCTCGAAGACAGCCCCATCAATACTCGCTATGGGCACTATGAATTTACTGTCATGCCGTTTGGATTTACAAATGCCCCAGCTACATTCAATCGCCTAATGCAGGACATTCTCAGAGAATACTTGGATGATTTTGTTTTTATTTTCTTTGATGATATTCTGATTTACTCAAAGAATACAGCGGATCATGAAGCTCACGTCTGTAAAGTTCTTGAGATTCTAAGGAAGCACCAACTCTTTGCAAAAAAGAGCAAATACACTTTCTCTGTCGACCATGTTGAATACTTGGGCTTTCTGGTATCCAAAGACGAAATTTCTCCAGATTCTACAAAAGTCCAAGCAGTCATAGATTGGCCTGAACCAAAGACAGTGAAAGAAGTCAAGGAATTCTTGGGATTAACTGGTTGGTATAGAATTTTTATACCTAAGTATGCTCTCATAGCTTTCCCCTGACTAATCTTCTCAAGAAGAATACCCCGTTTCAATGGTCTGCCAGGTGTCAGAGCGCTTTTGAAAAGCTGAAGACCGCCTTGGTAACCAATCGCATTCTAAAGTTGCCAAATTTCTCTCTACCCTTTAAGGTAGTAACTGATGTCAATGGTTTTGCCATGGGAGGTGCGCTCATGCAAGAAGGTCATGCAGTGGCCTATGAATCCCGAAAACTCAGAACACATGAGAGAAATTATGATGTCCATGACCTGGAGCTCCTTTCAGTAGTCTATGCCCTAAAGTTGTGGAGACATTACCTACTGGGTCAAAGATTCACTTTGATGACAGATCATCAGAGCTTAAAGTGGATCTTCACTCAGAAGGATCTCAACATGCGCCAAATAAGGTGGATGCAAACCCTGTAGGAATTTGATTTTGAAATCAAGTACTGCCCAGGCAAAGAAAATATGGTAGCAGATGCCCTCAGAAGAAAAGCCTCCTTGCGATCACAGTGGTGTCAAATCCATTGATTATTATTGAAGCAAGAGAATCATGCAGGATAGATTCTTTGGCCCTATTGCTACCCTACTTATGCAAGAAAGAAAAACTCCTCAGGAGTTTAACCGAGTTCAAGGGTACAGCTTGGATGAAGGATTATGTATTATAATAGCAGGCTATGCAATGATGAGGAAACTAAGGGTCAAATTCTGAATGAAGCCCATGATAGCCTTATAGCAAGACATCCAGGTTTCATCAAGACCTACATGTCTGTAAAAGAAAAGCTTCTTTTGGCCTGGACTAAAAAAGGATGTACTTAATCATGTACGTTAATGCCTGATATGTCAAAAAGTCAAAGCCGAGAGAGTAAAAATGCCTAGGAATTTACATCCATTAGACATCCCCCAGATGAAGTGGAAATGTATCAGTATGGATTTTATTACTGGACTACCTTTAGTGCAATCAAGTTACAACTCCATCTTCGTGGTAGTTGACAGACTAACCAAAGTTGCCCATCTAATTCCAGTAAAAGAAACCTACACTGCAGTGGATGTGTGGCCAGAGTGTTCCTCAAGGAAATCTTCAGATTGCATGGCCTACCCAGGAGAATAGTAAGTGATCGAGATCCCAAATTCACGTCAAGATTCTAGACTACATTCTTCGAAGCAGTAGGAACTTTCTTGGATCTCAGCACAGCTCACCATCCCGAGACCGATGGTCCAAACAGAAAGGGTGAACCAAGTAATCGAAGATATACTTCGGTCATGCTATGCAGGGAACCCAAGAAGTGGCTAAGCTATCTGCACCTAGTCGAATTCGCCTACAATGCTTCTTATTACCGAAGTATCGGGATGCGGCCTTTCAAAGCTCTGTATGGAAAGACTGTCCTAACACAATTAACTTGGTCCGACCCATTAGGGTCGAGATGTCCACATAGATGCTTGATGACATGGAGCAACAGATGTAGTCAATCTGCAAGGATATAAAAGCTGCCCAAGGTAGACAGAAGCAGTATGCAGATAAAAAGAGGTCAGACAGAAAATTCGAAGAAGCAGATATGGTCTTCATTCGAGTACACCCCAAAAGAAGTTCTCTATCTCTTGGGAAGTACAAGAAGTTATCCCCTAGTACAAGAAGTTATCCCCTAGATACTGTGGACCATATCTGATTACAAAGAAAGTAGGTGACAGCCTTGTTGAAATTTGAGCAAAATGATGAGCTATGGTGGATCATACACTAGAATCAACATGATTAACAAAGTGATTAAGAAATGATTAAGATGTAATTAGTGAATAATTAAGAAATAGATTAATGTAGGCATGGATACTCAAAAACCAGCAAATTCTCATTAGGGCT
Organism: Cibotium barometz; assembly: GCF_041138505.1. Taxonomy (NCBI): domain Eukaryota; kingdom Viridiplantae; phylum Streptophyta; class Polypodiopsida; order Cyatheales; family Cibotiaceae; genus Cibotium; species Cibotium barometz. The sequence goes on along the minus strand of NC_141046.1, from coordinate 81,760,668 downwards.
ATGCCTCAATTTATAGAGTTTACATCAAGCATCAAATCCCATTGATTTCTCTATGATTCACTCCCAGAATATCTCCACCTTTTGCCTGATTCTCTCCACCTCTTCTCTTTTCCCTGATTATCTCCCAGAATAACTCCACACTCCTAAATTCCCTCATGCTACCATTATTCTCTCCCAGTAGATTCTTCTCACCTTTTCACAGGTTCTTTCACAATTACATCTTCTCTTTTACAGCCTCTATCCAAGAGCTTGTTCCCACACACACCCTATTCACTTGTATATTTCAACACCTCCCCTCAAGTGAATACTCCTAGAACACCTAGACCCTATACCAAGTTTGCCTCCCCTTACTTGGCAGTCCGCGACCAGTGTCTACTCCTCCCCTCAAGTTATCTCAGCACACCTGGACCCTGTATCAAGTTTCTTTCTTACTTGACAGTCCGCGACCAGTGCCTCAAGTCCCTAAACTCCATAGTCCTTGACACTCTCTCTCTCTATGTGTCCAAGGCTACTATAAGTGCCCGCGACCTTGACTAAAGTGCTCACACATACATCTACCACGTGGCCTACATCATCGGTGGCTCAGAGGTGGTTTTACTTTATTGGGGCAGGTTACATTGGGTTGTGGGTTCTCTCTCTCTCTCTCTCTCAGAGATTTTCACATGGCTCCTCACTCTTTGGAGCCTCACATCTTCTCTTGTCTTCAGTCTTCTTGTCGTGGCAGCTTCTCTCCACGCGTTCGTCTCTTCTTCCAGTCTTCTCGGGGCAGCTTCTCTTCTTGTGGCAGCTTCTCTTCTCGTGTCCATGTCTTCCTTCAGATCTTCTTCTCGGTGTGGATCCTCTTCTTGGGAAGAGATATTCTTCTTCTTTCATGGCTGGGGCCATGAGCTCGTCTGTCTCAGGTCTTTTTGCTCCATGTGAGCAACATGTTTCAATGTTTTGCTGACAGTTCCTTTGGGCTTTTTATGTTTATTTTGTATCATTATGCAATGCAAACCCAAATTTATGCGGGAGGTCTTACCTCTTGCCTTAATCTGGACAAGGGCAGTGTCTGTTCCCATTTTTACACTGATAAAATGTGCCCAATACATAATGCGTATAGCATTCATTCTCATGCACATTCCAAATGCAACTCTGGCTGTGAATAATCTTGTATTTGAGTGAGATTTACAGGCATTAACCAAGGGTTGAATGCAAAATGATGATTTTCACAAATTTTATCAGCACAATTTTCCAGAAATTACACTAAATTAAGGGTAACCAATTTGTACGGGATGGTTGGAGTATCAAACCAACTCCGAATTGCAATCTGAAACTTTAGGGATCTGCAGATTTGATGAAGAGCTTTGATTTCTCTGTAGACTTGATGAAATTGATTTCTGTCTTCACCAGCTTGTAGAGCATGCTTGATTACCCCTTGGGCTAGGAGGAATTAGAAGGATTTGAACTGATGAGCTCAAGATCTGCAGAATACTCAGAAAAATCAGCGCTGAAGAAAACGGCGATTTCTCCTCAACGCTTTCGCGTTTTGCTGCGCCGTTTGATGAGCTTGTAGCTAGGGCTAATGACTAGCTTGTGTTAGAAGGGCATAGCCTAATGTTGACTGTGCATGGAGAATGGAGTCCTCCACTGACTGGGGGTGAAGGGGAAGATGAAGAACTCACTAAAAAATTAATTTTTTGCTAATTATCTTACTAATCCTGATTAATTCACTAATGGGCTCATAAATCTGGTGGATTCTAGCATGGCTCTGATACCATGTTGAAATTTGAGCAAAATGATGAGCTATGGTGGATCATACACTAGAATCAACATGATTAACAAAGTGATTAAGAAATGATTAAGATGTAATTAGTGAATAATTAAGAAATAGATTAATGTAGGCATGGATACTCAAAAACCAGCAAATTCTCATTAGGGCTATGCCTCAATTTATAGAGTTTACATCAAGCATCAAATCCCATTGATTTCTCCATGATTCACTCCCAGAATATCTCCACCTTTTGCCTGATTCTCTCCACCTCTTCTCTTTTCCCTGATTATCTCCCAGAATAACTCCACACTCCTAAATTCCCTCATGCTACCATTATTCTCTCCCAGTAGATTCTTCTCACCTTTTCACAGGTTCTTTCACAATTACATCTTCTCTTTTACAGCCTCTATCCAAGAGCTTGTTCCCACACACACCCTATTCACTTGTATATTTCAACAAGCCTATGAACTTCTTTTGTCTCCTCATCTCAAAGTACATAATGTATTTCATGTCAGCCTACTTAAGAAGTATGTACCGAGCCCGAATCATGTGCTTAATGATCAACTCTTAACTTCTTCAACCCAAGGGCAGATGGAACTCCAACCTAAATAAATCCTTGATGTTTGCTGAGAGAAGGTTCTCATGAACAGAATTCTGAGAGAATTATTAGTCAAATGGAAGTTCTATCCTTTTGAAGACGCCACCTGGGAGAAAGAAGCCAAACTGATGCAAGATTACTCCCCCAATTTTTGCGAGATGAAGACATCTCACGTTTTTCAAGTGGGAGAGGATGTAAGATTCCTCCCCAAGTCCTCGAGATGTCCAGTTTCTAACCCTATAATCAATCCCCTTTTCAGAATAATAAAAGATCTTGTTTCTACCTGTTTTGGCCTAGAGAGAGAAAATATTCTAGAGAGAGATAATTTAGTCTTTAGATATCTTTGGATGGAAAAATATCCCTTCTTATTAAAATAAATTCCCCCAAAACAGAAGTTTAAAAAGAAATAAGGTGCATGAGAAATAAATTATAATGTGCACAAAAGACGACACCCTAAGGGTCAAGATTTTCTGAAAATTTATGATTATGGTCCAATTAAGGTTCCTATGGACCAATAAGATTAATCCAAATGTAGGGAGGAGATAAATTAAAGAATAAAAGAAAAACCCCCCAAAAATGAGTAAATGCTCACATAAGATGAAGAGTGGACTATGGACCAAAAAAAAGAATTAAAAAACTGAATTTTGACACCTCAGAGTGGGGATCTCCCCTCATGAAGTAGGCACCTTTTTCTCATCATTACCCCCAATTCCTAATCAATAAAATGAGATATTTTTATCTCTCCTCTCTCCTGTTTCAAAACTAGATCCAAAAAGTAAGCTGAACTGACCCAAAAATGGTTAAAAATTAACCAAACTAATCTGGAAAATTCTAGAATCAGTTTGCTTGGTTAGAGGCTCACTTTTCCTATAAATAAAAGCTTCCCCCTTTGTAAAAGCTTAATGGTGTTTATGCACTGTTACTCTACTCCTATCATGAGCCATCCACATTGAATTTCTTAATAATTCAATTGTTTTTGGCCTAATCCTCTCCAAAGTGAATTGGTGGCCACTCTTGCTTCAAACAAGAGTAGAACCCTCAATCCCTCAAGCCAAAGGAGAGCTTACAAGCTCCATGTAAGCTAATTTTCTTACTTTGTTTAATGAAAAATCTATGATTTTCTTTATTTTTATGTTTTACAAATAATTGAATTAAATTCAAATGCTATGCCTTTGATGAAAAGGTCACCCCCTTCTCTTCTATACATTCCAACCTTTCTTAATCCTAGAAAGATTAACTAAATGATTAATTAAATTCTTCTTATTGTTTACTCCCTTGAATTTAGAAAATTGTATAGATTAGAGTTCTATAATTCTAAATTGGGTTAAGTAAGTTAAGTAATGAAAGATAAAAATGAGAAATGGTCAGCCATACAAAGGAGGTTATGGTAAAATTTTCCAAAATTCAGTGAAAAAGAAAGTTTTTATGTTATTCCAAAAGAGTAATTCCCGTATTTTTGCATCTAAAAGAAATATTCTAATTACTCCATGTACATATTCACCTATGAATATGCATGGATATCACTGATATTAATTATTAAATTTGATTTCTATACAGCATAGAAAGATGCATAAAGGAATTTTTTTAATTACAAAAGTGTTATTCTTATTAAATTTGATTTCTATGCATAGAAAGATGCATAAAGGAAATTTTTTAATTACAAAAGTGTTATTCTTATTAAATTTGATTTCTATGCATAGAAAGATGCATAAAGGAATTTTTTTAATTCAAAAGTTTTATTCTTATTAAATTTGATTTCTATGCATAGAAAGATGCATAAAGGAATTTTTTTATTTTAAAAGTGTTATTCTTATTAAATTTGATTTCTATGCATAGAAAGATACATAAAGAAATTCTTTTTATTTTAAAAGTGTTATTCCTATTAAATTTGATTTTATGCATAAATAGTTGCATAAAAGGATTTTTTTTATAAAAGTGTTATTCCCCTTGAAGTTGATTTTTATGCATAAATAGATGCATAAAGAATTTTTATATCAAAATTAGAATTCTCTTAAATTCTATGTTTAAATTCTATGAGTATTTGATAAATGAATAATTAAATACTCTAAGAGAGAAATTTCTATCGTTTTATATTCACACGAATTGTAAAAAGAAAATTCAAGAAATCTATCGAGATCAAAATATATAGATAAATGATTAATTTATTCCTCATTGGAATTCGAAGCTAATTTAGAAATCAGTTAAGTGAATATTCAAAGAAAGAAATTCAGTAAAATAGTAACTGAATTATCAAACCTTTTCGAGAACAATAGTTCAGGAAAAATCTTGTCCGACTCGAACCTTGAATCAGACTATGATCAAGACCAAACTCTTTTGTCAATTTCAAGGAAAGAAGGTGTGACCAGTTTAGAAAAATACACTCAAAACTCCCGCCAAATCTGAAACTAAGTTTGAGACCCTTCGAATTAATCTGTGGATCAAGGTTATAGAATTCGAGGAATTCTGCATGAAATTCAGAATTTCAATCGGGGGATACTGATTCAAGAAATACTCCTTGTATTCAAAAGAAAATCAAACTAAAAACTTGCATAGAAACCCTGTTTTCTTAAAGGACTATCTTACGCCAGAATGTTGTGGAGGGAGCATTTGGTATATGTTTTTCTAAGGGAAGTTCGGTTGCAACAGCTGGCGGGGAGTGTTCAAAGGACAGCTCACACGGCAAAGCCTGCCCCGGTCTTGACCAGCCTCGATATGGTTGAAAAATGGTGCGCTTCCGATACGATGGACGAGGGCCGACAAAGAGGTCCCTGAGTGAAGTGCCAAGACACCTAAGGAGGATCCTGGAGGGTTCTGACTAGGCGATGCACGGGCTCATAGTGCCTATGACACCCATGCGTATGCCATGGAAGATATGTATGATGGACAAAATGATTATTGTAATCTGTTAGTGGATCTCGTTGCTAACCAGTTGGTCTCAACGAGAGTCCAGAGTGATACTATTTTTTGTAATCTGTTAGTGGATCTCGTTGCTGACCAGTTGGTCTCAACGGAGAGTCCAGATACTATTTTTTGAGAAACAAGGGACTGGAAGAAATTTTTGAGTTATGACATCTGTAACCAATAACTGTTTATCAATGGATTATTTTATGTGTTAAAGTTTTAAAGAGAAGTGTGTGCATATCTGTATTCGAAAGCAAAACTTAAGAAAGGCATTCAATTATGGGTGAGTGAGTAATTGTTTGGTTCTACCGATTCCAGTGGTTGGGTGGTGGCTAACCCGTGGGCCGGATTAGGTTAGAATCAGTTGGAGTTTTAATAATTGAATTAAAATAATAGGAATACGCTTAGAATTCGAGTAGTTAAATAAAAACTTGAAGAATTTCTTAAATGAGTAGATCAATGGATGTGCCTGACTTCGGTTAAGAAAAAAGCGTTGATTTCCTCAAATGATTAGATCACCGAATGTGCCTGATTTTGGTTAGGAAAAAAGCGTTGATTTCTTCAAATTAAGTCAGTGATAGTTTTCCTTCTATCTGGTTTAATCAGGTGAAGGATAGTTTAGTCTCGACCTCGTTATAAAATTCGTTATTAAGAAAATAAAAAAGGTGGAATCATCCCTGTCTTTCGGGCAAGGAAAATTTTTCCGATTTCGGTTTCGGAATGACCACCAGATTAGTCTCGTGTTCGGACATTCGAGGGCGAGTCCCCGAGTGGGAAACCCTGCCCTGCACAAGAGGAAGCTACTTCCACTACTAGAGCAACCGGGAATCCGATGCGCGGAATGGGCAGAGGGGTCTCACATCTTTTGAGATGACCTTGTAGCTATGTTGAGGATCGATCAGGCATTGTTGACCTTCAAATTTCACTTTAAAGCCTTTAGCAATGGAAAAAGATCAAAATTCACACTTTACCTTACAAATTACTTGATTCTTTGATCACAGTAGAGGCCCCAACCAATAAATTGGTTTGGTATGCTGATGGAGCCACCAACGGAGATTGAAGAAGGAGGGAAGCTCCAATTTCTTCAATTTGGAGAGAATTTTAGAGAATAGTAAAAATTATCATTATTTCAGCATAATTCTGGCATAGTATAATTCTCCTATTTTTTTGCAAAGGACTTAGGTTCTATTTATAGGAGAGGGAGGCTCTAACCAAGACCAACTGATTTCTAGAATTTTCTAGATTCAATTTGGTTGAATTTGGACCAGATTTGAACCTAGTTTGGTTTCTTTTTTATTCGGTTTGGTACTTTTTTGATTCGGTTTGATCCAAGAGAGAGGAGAGATAAAAATATCACATTATTTTTGGGTTTAAAACTCATTCAAGAATGTGAAGTAGGCGCCTCCTTGAAGGGACTCCCCTTCCTTACACATGTGTCAAAATGGAATCATTATACCCAAAATATCTCATTTTTTTAGTAATACTCATAGTTTTTTACTCTAATAAACCTTGTACATGGTCAACTCTTCATCTTATGTGAGCATTTACTCATTTTTGGGAGGATTTTCTTTATTTCTTCCATTTTTCTCCTCCACACATTTGGATGAATCTTATTGGCCCATAGGAACCTTAATTTAAAATTTCGAAAAAATCTTGACCCTCAAGATAAGACCTCTTGAACAGATTATACTTGATTTCTAATGCACCTTTTGAAAATCTTTCTGAACTTCTGTTTCGGGGGAACTTATTTTAATAAGAAAAGATATTTTTCCATCCAAAAATATTTAAAAACTGAATTACCACTCTCTAGAAGATTTTCTCTCTCTAGGTCAAAACTAGTAGAAACAAGATCTTTTATATTTTTGAAGAGGGATTTGACTACAGGGGACGATACTGGACATCCTGAGAGGCTGGGGAGGAATCTTACATTCTACCCCACTTAAAAAATGCGAGATGTCCTCATCTCGCACGTGGAGTATGATCTCTTTCATCTTCTTCTTCTTCTTCAATCACTTCCAACGTTACTGCCTTGGAAGTGGATGGACGATTTGGGAACAACTCTCTTTGACTTCCTCTATTCTGAGGTGGAGGTCTTGCATTACCTTGGATTGAAACTGCAGGTTTGATAGAGGGTCTACCTCTGGGATTTCCGTGATTTTGGCAGATAGAACCCTCATTACTCTGGACGGAAGAAGGGACTGGATTCTGGAATCTTGATCCTTGATTTTCCTACCCTGAAAACCTTGATCCAAAAGCAGTTGGGCAATCCATGCTGCGATGTCCAAACCCTTGACACTTATAGCATTTCACTCTCTTGTTCAAGGGTGGAACTTTTGAAGTTGAAATCTAGGGGATTGAGTTTCGGGAAAAGGACATTTCTTCGATTCTGGAACTTCCCATATCTTGGGTTTGACCCTGATATCTCTTAGGCGGAGGAAGGTTGGAATCACCTTCTGGGAATAAAAACCTTTTGAAAGGTGATGGTGCTGGCTTTGGCGGAACTTTGACATCAAAGGCCTTGGCGAATTCCTTCGCCATCCGAACTGCTTCGGCCATGGAAACTAGCTTGGCATTCTTCACGAGGATATTCAAAAAGGTTCGTTCAGTCCCCGAATGAACTTGGCCATCAGCTGTTCTTCATCCACCGGAGGCGAGTATTTGAAGAGGAGGGCAAATGCTTGGTGATATGCTTCAACAGTTCTACTCCCCTGGGTTAACTCTAAGAATTCGTTCATCTTTGTTTCTAAAAAGCCGGGAGGACAGAACCTCGTCCTTAGGTAAATTTTGAGATCAGTCCAGGTTTGGGTATTTTGGTCGAGACGGTTTGTCTCACAGTGGTTTCTCCATGCCACTCTAGTTGACTCCACTATCTTTAGCCTTGCAAGAGCCATTTTGCTCTTCTCATTGTACCCGGTGACATCGAAGTATTCTTCCATTGATTCAATCCACTTCTCCACAGCCTCGCCCAAGTTTTCCCCTTCTCCCTTGAAAGGTCCAGGATGCAAACTATGAAGAGTTTTACGAACATCCAGGTCGAGCTCTTCTTCATCGAGTTGGGGGTTAACATTTCTACCACGACAACCTCGATCCATGTTCCTATCAATACGAAAATTCTTGTTAAGTCTCTTTATTTATGATTCAATCCGATTTTTGATTCAACTAATTCCGGGGTTCTCTAAATAGGTCGGCTCTCCAAAGAATCAAGGGATAAAGATACTCATATAGAACGTATTATGAGTTAAAAATTCATTCAAAATATTTCATTCAAAATATTTCATTCAAAATATTTCATTCATATCTTTAACACAATAATGGTCCATCAGACTGAATTTTTCCATCTGAACAGTCCTCCATGGGGATTTCAATTTTTCAGATTTTTAATTTATCATCCCTTAACTTGATCCACTGATCAAAAGTTAACAGTAGTATTCTACCAGCACAATCCACTAATCTCATAGTGATTTGCTGTAGTCATTAACGTCATTCTAGTTATGAACATCATCACAGGGACTCATCCCATTCATCCTCATTGTGATTTTGCTCACTTTATTACATTTCAACTAAATTTCAAGAATCATCATTTTTCAATCAGAATCCAAATCAACTCATCAGTTCACAACAAGAATTTAAAAATCATATCAACCACATTCGAATTCATCATTTGGATAGCATTAATGCTTATAATTTCAAGTCTTAGATTTACTCGTATATACTGCCAGTAATTAAAGAGCTGCAGTTATACCCTCAATATATACGGGTAGTCACAGTTCTTGGAACTATAAGGTAAATACCATCATGTCTAGGCCTCAAGCAGTCAGGGATTCCATACAATTGCGGTACTTCCATCTGAAGACCCAATTACCAATTTACGAATTTCAGTTTGAATATCAAATTGTATGAATTTTATCACACAATTATAACCTTTTAGTGCTTCTTGATAAATTTTTGATATATTTGGCTTCTCGGGTGATCCTCATTAGCCAAATAGCTCTGAGACCAAATAGCTCTAAGACCAAATAGCTCTGAGACCACCAACTGTGAGATCCCTGTCCCCACCGCGCAACAATTTCAGGGGTACTAATAGCGGAAGTAGCACTTCTTGCGCGGGGCAGGGTCCCACACTCGGGGCCTCTCACCCACGGATATCCGGACAAGAGACTAATCCATTGATTTTTCCAAAACCGAACCCGAAAAAACTTCCTTTGCCCGAAAAGCACGGGCGATTCCACCAAGATAACTTTTTCCTAACGTAGTCAAAAGCCTTAACTAACTGAGCTCATCTGACCGAACCCGCCGTAAGTCCCATAGTCAGATCAGGGAAAAAGACTGTACTTGAATCATAGAGACCAATGCTTTTTTCCTCATTGTTGAGAGGCACAACCGTTGATTCTTTTCCATGATTCTTTTCCATAGAACAATTTTTGTCCGGGATTTACTTCATCTATCGAACTAAACAGAAATTGAGTCTCGATTTACGGATCCATCAGTCCAGCCTAACCCCATCCAGTCCCATGGGTTAGCCAACCGCCCAACCACTGTAGTGATGGGATCCAATTAGGAATTGGTAGGTTTTGTCCCGAGTACCAGGGAAAAGAGTTCCCAGACCCCCTAGCCGGATGTTCATGCAAACATAAAACTAGTCACACCACTTACACACCCAATATGAAATTGCCTTTTTTCTCAGCATCAGCTATCTTTAAAACAATCCTTTAATGAAACCATTGTATCACTGATCACAATCCTCCAAAATATCCAATTGAATCTTAATTTCCAATCATCCTTCATCGGAGTATCTATGGCATCATTGGCAACCAGAACGCTCACCACCTGTCCACTCAGGGGCCTTTTCAATAGTTCCTAGCTCATAGTACCCGACAATATAATCACTTATAAAAATCAAGATGGAATCTCCATTTGAAGATCAGCAAGATCAACCACAACAGATCCATATAAAAGAACCATGGACTCATCCGTTGAGGACCAGCAAGGTCAATTAACCAGATCCATGCCCAGTTTTAGAAAACAACTCTTACACCTTGATTCAATATCCTCCACCACGATGCACATGTGGGTATCTTCGGCGACCCAGAGCCCAAGCACCGTATGGTCAACACCCTCTAGGATCCTTTGCAGGTCACCTAGCGCTTCACTCATAGGCCGCTTCCTTGGTCCCTCATCCACCGTACCGGAAGCTCACCATTTAAATCGAACCGAGGCTGGTCAAGACCTCGGCCGACCATGCTACGTGAGATGTCCTCCGTTGACTCTCCGTCAGCTGTTGTAACTTTATCAGTTAGGTCTCCATCTCACAAGATGGTCAAAATGATTCCCTAGCATTCTTGACATAAAACAGTCATTTACAAACAAGTCACAAATACAGTTTCTATAATGAACTCTCATCTTTCCACATTATCCCTCAATCAGTCCACATTACTTATTCCACATTCCATTCATATGTGTACTCATTCTCATCCAATCACATCATTTTCCATCTCATCACATAAGATTCATTTACATCACATATCATTTATTCACATCCCAATTCACATGTCATCACATCTCATCCATTCACTCATATCGACGTCTCATCATTTCACTTACACATTCGCATTCATTATTCCACATACACATACACATTCGTACATCCACATCCATACATCCAATTCCACATCCGCATTCATACATATACATCCATATCCAAATCCATACATCCACATCCACATTCATGCATCCATATCCACATCCACATCCATACATTCATTTCCACATCTACATCTACATCCACATCCATACATCCATTTTCACATCCACATTCATACATCCAATTCCACATCCGCATTCATACATATACATCCATATCCAAATCCATACATCCACCTTCCACATTCATGCATCCATATCCACATCCACATCCATACATTCATTTCCACATCTACATCCACATCCATACATCCACATTCATACATCCATATCCACATCCACATCCACATTCCATATTTACATCCATACATCCACATTCATACATCCATATCCACATGCCACATTCATACATCCACATCCACATTCACATCCATACATCCATATCCACATTCCACATTCATACATACACATCCATATCCACATCCATACATCCACATCCATATCCACATTCATACATCCACATCCATACATCCATATCCACATTCCACATTTATACATCCATATCCACTTTCCACATTCATACATCCATATCCACATTCTACATTCATACATCCACATCCACATCCACATTCATACATCCACACATCCATTTTCACTTCCACATTCATACATCCACTTCCACATCCTCATTCATACATCCATATCCACATTCCACATTCACATTCACAAACATCCTCATCCATTCATCCATTTACATTTATCTGATTCATATCACTTCCATCCATCCATTTACATCTATCTGATTCCTATCACATCTCATCACATCTATCTATTAAATGTAACAGAATTCTATTTTTTTTATATAAAGATTCTTTACGCAATAAAGACAACTTTAGTAGGAATAACACTTTTATAAAAATCCTTTTATGCATCTATTTAGGCATAAGTTCAATTTTAAGGAAAATAACACTTTCGAATTAAAAATAAACCTTTTATGCATTTTACTATGCATAAATTCCATTTTAATGAGAATAACACTTTCAAAATAAAAATAAATCTTTTATGCATTTTACCATGCATAAATTCCATTTTAACGAGAATAACACTTTCAAAATAAAAATAAATCTTTTATACATCTAACTATGCATAAGTTTAATTTCAATGAAAATAATACTTTCGAAATAAAATAAATCTTTTATGCATCTTTCTATGCATAAAATCAATTTTGATAAGAATAACTCTTTTGAATTAAAAATAAAATTCTTTATGCATCTTTCTATGCATAAAATCAAAATTGATGAAAATAACTCTTTTGAAATAAAAATAAAATTCTTTATGCATCTTTCTATGCATAAAAATGATGAAAATAACTCTTTTGAATTAAAAATAAAATTCTTTATGCATCTTTCTATGCATAAAATCAAAATTGATGAGAATAACACTTTTGGATTAAAATAAATTCTTTATGTATCTTTCCATGCATAAATCCAATTTAGTAGGAATTATACTTTTAGAATAAAAGAATTTCTCTTATGCATCTAATTTATGCATAAAATCCATTTATGATGAAAATCACACTTTTAATATAAAAAAATATCTTTTATGCATATGTTTATGCATACAAATTATTTATGATGAAAATCACTCTTTTAATATAAAAGAATTTCTTTTATGCATCTATTTATGCATAACAATTATTTATGATAAAAATCACACTTTTAATATTAAAAAAATATTTTTAGTATGCATTTTCTTATACCTAGGATGAAAATTAACACTTTAGGAATACATATATGATGGGAATTACTCTTTTTGAATAAAAAAATTTAAAACTTATTTTTCACAATTTTAGAAAATTTTGCCATAACCTCCTTTGTATGGCTGACCATTTTTCAAATTTTAATTCTCAAAAATTAATTGGAAGTTCACCAAGAGTATTTAAATCATTCTAATGTAAACATTTTCTACTTATCAAAGCAAAACATTATGAAAAACTTGATTTTATCCATTAATCATTCATCTAGGATAAAGAATGGTTGGATTTACTAAAGAAGAGAGAGCATTTTTTCAATGAGGCATAACATCATATTCAATTTAGAGAAGATAAAAATCATTAAAAAAACCATAAAAATTAAGCATACATGGAAATTTATGTATTTCCTTACTTCCATTCATCAATTAACTTCAATAGCATTAAAAAGCCATTCCAATTAAGCTTCTTAAGCTTGAGAGGGGTTAAGAAGAAAGAAACATTGAGAAATTATGAAAAAAGATCAAAATTCACACTTTACCTTACAAATTGCTTGATTCTTTGATCACGGTAGAGGCCCCTAACCAATCAATTGGTTTGGTATGCTGATGGAGCCACCAATGGAGATTGAAGAAGGAGGGAAGCTCTAATTTCTTCAATTTGGAGAGAATTTTAGAGAATAGTAGAAATTATCATTATTTCAGCATAATTCTGGCATAGTATAATTCTCCTATTTTTTTTACAAAGGACTCAGGTTTTATTTATAGGAGAGGGAGGCTCTAACCAAGACCAACTGATTTCTAGAATTTTCCAGATTCAGTTTGGTTGAATTTGGACCAGATTTGGACCTAGTTTGGTTCCTTTTTTATTCGGTTTGGTTCCTTTTTGATTCGGTTTGATCCAAGAGAGAGGAGAGATAAAAATATCACATTATTTTTGGGTTTAAAACTCATTCAAGAATGTGAAGTAGGCGCCTCCTTGAAGGGACTCCCCTTCCTTACACATGTGTCAAAATGGAATCATTATACCCAAAATATCTCATTTTTTTAGTAATACTCATAGTTTTTTACTAATAAACCTTGTACATGGTCAACTCTTCATCTTATGTGAGCATTTACTCATTTTTGGGGCGATTTTCTTTATTTCTTCCATTTTTCTCCTCCACACATTTGGATGAATCTTATTGGCCCATAGGAACCTTAATTTAAAATTTCGAAAAAATCTTGACCCTCAAGATAAGTCTCTTGAACAGATTATACTTGATTTCTAATGCACCTTCTGAAAATCTTTTTGAACTTCCATTTCGTGGGAACTTATTTTAATAAGAAGAGATATTTTTCCATCCAAAAATATTTAAAAACTGAATTACCACTCTCTAAAAGATTTTCTCTCTCTAGGTCAAAACTGGTAGAAACAAGATCTTTTATATTTCTGAAGAGGGATTTGACTACAGGGGATGATACTGGACATCCTGAGAGGCTGGGGAGGAATCTTACATTCTACCCCACTTAAAAAACGCGAGATGTTCTCATCTCGCAGGTGGAGTATGATCTCTTTCATCTTCTTCTTCTTCTTCAATCACTTCCAGCGTTACTGCCTTGGAAGTGGACGGCCGATTTGGGAATAACTCTCTTTGACTTCCTCTATTTTGAGGTGGAGGTCTTGAATTACCTCGGATTGAAACTGCAGGTTGGATAGAGGGTCTACCTCTAGGATTTCCCTGATTTTGGCGGATAGAACCCTGATTACTCTGGACAGAAGAAGGGGCTGGAGTTTGGAATCTTGATCCCTGATTTTCTTACCCCTGAAAACCTTGATCCAAAAGGAGTTAGGCAATCCATGCTGCGATGTCTAAACCCTTGACAGTTATAGCATTTCACTCTCTTGTTCAAGGGTGGAACTTCTGAAGTTGAAATCCAGGGGATTGAGTTTCGAGAAAAGGACATTTCTTCCATTCTGGAACTTCCCACATCTTGGGTTTGACCCTGATATCTCTTAGGCGGAGGAAGGTTGGAATCACCTTCTGGGAATAAAAACCTTTTGAAAGGTGATGGTGCTGGCTTTGGCGAAACTTTGACATCAAAGGCCTTGGTGAATTCCTTCGCAATACGAACTGCTTCGGCCATGGAAACTGACTTGGCATTCTTCACCAAGATATTCAAAGGTTCGTTCAGTCCCCGAATGAACTTGGCACCATCAGTTGTTCTTCATCCAACGTAGGTGAGTATTTGAGGAGGAGGGCGAATGCTTGGTGATATGCTTCAATAGTTCTACTCCCCTGGGTTAACTCTAAGAATTCGTTCATCTTTGTTTCTAAAAAGCCGGGAGGACAAAACCTCGTCCTTAGGTAAATTTTGAGATCAGTCCAGGTTTGGGTATTTTGGTCAAGACGGTTTGTTTCGCAGTGGTTTCTCCATGCCACTCTAGCTGACTCCACTATTTTGGTCAAGACGGTTTGTTTCGCAGTGGTTTCTCCATGCCACTCTAGCTGACTCCACTATCTTTAGCCTTGCAAGAGCCATTTTGCTCTTCTCATTGTACCGGGTGACATCGAAGTGTTCTTCCATTGATTCGATCCACTTCTCCATAGCCTCGCCCAAGTTTTTCCCTTCTCCCTTGAAAGGTCCATGTTGCGAACTATGAAGAGTTTTACGAGCATCGAGTTGGGGGTTAACATTTCTACCACGATGACCTCGATCCATGTTCCTATCAATACGAGAATTCTTGTTAAGTCTCTTTATTTATGATTCAATCCAATTTTTGATTCAGCTGATTCTGGGGTTCTCTAAATAGGTCGGCTCTCCACAGAATCAAGGGATAAAGATACTCATATAGAACACATTATCAGTTAATAATTCATAAATATTTCATTCATATCTTTAACACAATAATGGTCCATCAGATTGAATTTTTCCATCTGAACAGTCCTCCATGTGGATTTCAATTTTTCAGATTTTTAATTTATCATCCCTTAACTTGATCCACTGTGATGGAAACTGACTTGGCATTCTTCACCAAGATATTCAAAGGTTCGTTCAGTCCCCGAATGAACTTGGCACCATCAGCTGTTCTTCATCCAACGTAGGTGAGTATTTGAGGAGGAGGGCGAATGCTTGGTGATATGCTTCAATAGTTCTACTCCCCTGGGTTAACTCTAAGAATTCGTTCATCTTTGTTTCTAAAAAGCCGGGAGGACAAAACCTCGTCCTTAGGTAAATTTTGAGATCAGTCCAGGTTTGGGTATTTTGGTCAAGACGGTTTGTTTCGCAGTGGTTTCTCCATGCCACTCTAGCTGACTCCACTATTTTGGTCAAGACGGTTTGTTTCGCAGTGGTTTCTCCATGCCACTCTAGCTGACTCCACTATCTTTAGCCTTGCAAGAGCCATTTTGCTCTTCTCATTGTACCGGGTGACATCGAAGTGTTCTTCCATTGATTCAATCCACTTCTCCATAGCCTCGCCCAAGTTTTTCCCTTCTCCCTTGAAAGGTCCAGGCTGTGAACTATGAAGAGTTTTACAAGCATCGAGTTGGGGATTAACATTTCTACCACGATGACCTCGATCCATGTTCTTATCAATACGAGAATTCTTGTTAAGTCTCTTTATTTATGATTCAATCCAATTTTTGATTCAGCTGATTCTGGGGTTCTCTAAATAGGTCGGCTCTCCACAGAATCAAGGGATAAAGATACTCATATAGAACACATTATCAGTTAATAATTCATAAATATTTCATTCATATCTTTAACACAATAATGGTCCATCAGATTGAATTTTTCCATCTGAACAGTCCTCCATGTGGATTTCAATTTTTCAGATTTTTAATTTATCATCCCTTAACTTGATCCACTGATCAAAAGTTAACAGTAGTAATCTGCCAGCACAATCCACTAATCTCATAGTGATTTGCTATAGTCATTGACGTCATTCCAGTTATGAACATCATCACAGTGACTCGTCCCATTCATCCCCATTGTGGTTTTCCTCAGCTTATTACATTTCAACTAAATTTCAAGAATCATCATTTTAGTTCACAACCAGAATTTAAAAATCATATCAACCACATTCGAATTCATCATCTAGATAGCATTAATGCTTATAATTTCAAGTCTTAGATTTACTCGTATATATTGCTAGTAAAGAGTTACAGTTATACCCTCGGTATATACGGGTAGTCACGGTTCTTGGAACTATAAGGTAAATACCATCATGTCTAGGCCTCAAGCAGTCAGGGATTCCATATAATTGCGGTACTTCCATCTGAAGACCCAATCACCAATTTACGAATTTTAGTTTGAATATCAAATTGTATGAATTTTATCACACAATTACAACCTTTTACTGCTTCTTGATAAATTTTTGACATATTTAACTTCTCGGTTGATCCTCATTAGCCAAATAGCTCTGATACCAACTGTGAGATCCCTGTCCCCACCGCGCAACAATTTCAGGGGTACTAGTAGCGGAAGTAGCACTTCTTGCGTGGGGCAGGGTCCCACACTCGAGGCCTCTTACCCATGAATATCCGGACAAGAGACTAATCCATCAGTTTTTCCAAAACCGAACCCGGAAAAACTTCCTTTACCCAAAAAGCACGGGTGATTCCACCAGGATAACTTTTCCCTAACGTAGTCAAAAGCCTTAACTAACTGAGCTCATCTGACCGAACCCGTAAGTCCCATAGTCAGATTAGTGAAAAAGATTGTACTTGGATCATAGAGACCAACGCTTTTTTCCTCATTAAGAGGCACAACCGTTGATTCTTTTCCAATAAACAATTTTTGTCCGGCATTTACTTCATCTATCGAACTAAACAAAAATTGAGTCTCGATTTACGGCGGATCCATCAGTCCAGCCTAACCCCATCCAGTCCCATGGGTTAGCCAACCGCCCCCAACCACTGTAGTGATGGGATCCAATTAGGAATTTGGTTAGGTTTTTTCCCGGGTACCAGGGAAAAGAGTTCCCAGGCCCCCTAGCTGGATGTTCATGCAAACATAAAACTAGTCACACCACTTACACACCCAATATGAAATTACCTTTTTTCTCAGCATCAACTATCTTTAAAACAATCCTTTAATGAAACCATTGTATCATTGATCACAATCCTCTAAAATATCCGGTTGAAAACAATCCTTTAATGAAACCATTGTATCACAATCCTCTAAAATATCCGATTGAATCTTAATTTCTAATCATTCCTTCATCGAAGTATCTATGGCATCATTGGCAACCAGAACGCTCACCACCTGTCCACTCAGGGGCCTTTTCAATAGTTCCTAGCTCATAGTACTGTGACACAAAGTTGGGGTTTTGACTTCGGTCACTTCTTAGAATCAAAACACACTTGTATGAAACCTCACAGCCTCCTCACCTCCCTTTCTCTCCCTAGGTTAAGATAAAGATATACACATCAAAGGTGGGGATAGGGTTTAAGGGTCCGGGAACCAATTGCTTATGCCCATATGCCTGGCATACTTCACAGCTTCTGCACCACTCACATAGACATCTTTGCTGAGTCGAGGCCAATAATACCCTGTGTTAAGGATCCTCCGAGTTGTGCTGGCTGAGGCAAAGTGACTTGAACATTCATGACATAATTCCATAATCCTTTTAGATTCTTTCGGCTCACTACCCTCCTAAGAATCTTATCCTTACCTTGCTTGTAAAGAACATCCCCTAGAATTGTGTAAGGATGAGCTTTCCTTGTAAGCCTTTGCTTCTGTTGAGGATTCAATCCAAGAGGGAAGTATCCTGTATCTAAATAGTGTTGAACATCTTGCAGCTCAGGCCAACCTGTATCCATTAATGCAAGAACAGCTACTTTGAAAGAAGCCAAAGTTTTAGTAGCCAATTCATCAGCCTTTTGATTATCCTTCCTGTTAACATGCATAAACTTACAAAACTCAAAAGCTTCTTTTAACTCCATTGCCCTTTTATACAATTCTTGGAGATTAGGACTCCTTGCCTTATATTCTCCTTTCATTTGACGGATGACCAATTGCGAATCCCCTTTAACCTCTACCTCTTTAATTCCATCTTTTATGCAATCTTCTAGATCAAATAAAACTATCCCCCTAGCCCCACATTGCCTGGAAGGGCTAAAGGCTCCATCAAAATGCATAGTGAAAGCAGTTGGTGGTGTCTCCAAATCTTCATATACTTCTTTTCTTGCTCCTGTTCCTTCTTCCTCTTCCTTCTTGGTAAGCGAATCTGCAAGAGAGGCCCTAGTGGTGTTTTCTGTAATAAAAGTGAAAGAGAATTCTTGAAGCTCACAAATCCACTTTGCAAACTTCTCTCCTGCAGGATTGGGTTTGCGGACCAAGAATTGTAAAGAAGGTTGAGATGTGAGGAAGAAAAAAGGGCAAGGTAACAAGTATGACCTGAAAAAACAAGAGACAAACCACCTTTCTCCATTTCACCATACCTCTCCTCGTCGGCATCAGTGAGTTGTCGGCTTGCATAATACACTGGTTGCATGCGCCCTTGCTCTCCCTTTTGCAAGAGTATAGCACCCACTAAATGTGATAAGACACTTGGGTTCACATAAAAGTCCTCCCCCCACCTAGGAGGCTGCACAATTGGACTTTGACTCATGCATTCCTTGAGCAAACAAAAAGATTGAATTTGATCGGGCCCCCATTGGAAAGAAACATTCTTCTTTGTCAACAGATTTATAGGATACATCTTCTCAGAGAACATGTCAACAAAGCATTGGTAATACTTTGTTTTACCCAGAATTCTCCTTACCTCCCTTACATTGGTAGGTGGTGGGAGGGCCACAATTGCCTACACCTTCTCAGGATCCATCTGTATGCCTTCTTCAAAGATAACATGTCCCAAGAGAACCACCTTCCTTCGTGCCAAGCGGCATTTTCCAGGATTAAGACACCCTTTTGCATCATCAATACTTTGCAAGGCCAACCTCAACTTTTCCAAGTGATCCATGCGGCTTGAATAAATGCAAAAATCATCCAAAAAGACCCTTATAAACTTTCCCAAGTAAGGTGCAAATACCTGACTCATGAAGCGTTGAAAAGTTGCTGGTGCATTGATCAAGCCAAATGGCATCACCCTATAGGCATACACTCCCCCCAAGGAGTGATAAATGAGGTTTTCCTTTGATCTTCTTCACAAATCCGGATTTGAAAGTATCCAGAGTATCACACACTGAATACAACTCATGACCTGCAACTTGATCCAAAATCTCATTCTGAAAGGGTAGAGGATAATAATCCCTCTTTGTGCATGCATTCAGAGGGCGAAAGTCCACACACACACACGCCATTTTCCACCCTTTTTGGGAGTGACTACAATTGGGGAAATCCACTCTGAATTCTCTACTGGAAAAATAAATCCAGCTTCAAGAAAATTAGTTACCTCCTTCTTAAGCACCTCTGCTTGCACTACTCCCAAACGCCTTAGCCACTGTACCACTGGCTTAGTTTGGGGCTTGAGATCAATCTTGTGCTCTACTAGGGTAACTTGGCGTACTTGTGAGTAGCTGTTTGCAAAAAGGTTAGGAAATCCATCCAACATTTTTAAGTAATTCTCCCTTTCAGTACTTGCTACTATGGACTCATCAAGAAGTTCATTTTGTTGGTGAAGACTAGTGAGGTCCACATCTTTTTTCTTGCACATGGTTGAAGAAGCTTCCCCTTCCAAGGCTCCATTGTCTTCAGCATCCCCTCGATCCCTTCCTAGGGAAAGACCAAATGCAACTCCCTCCACCTCCCCTTCTAAGATGGAATCCTTGGAGCTACCACTTGTCTCCTCTTCATCGGATGACTTTGACTCTGAACTTTTGGAAGTTGAAGGTTCACCTCTTACCACTTTCTTACGACGACTCTTGATATTGTAGTGGACCTTCTTATTCTCACCTTGTAGAATAAGATCACCTGTCTCCCACTTTTGAATTGCCTTTACTTGGCGAAGCCATGGCCTACCCAATATCAATGGGTAAGCCCTAGCATCAGGCTTTGTAGGAATGACCTGAAAAGTTGTAGGCACAGAAATACCACATACATCCACTCCCAAATTCCTGACAATTCCTAAGGTTTTCACCCTAGTATTATCAGCAAGTTTGATGCGATAGGGAGAGTTGGTAGAAGACAACTTTAAATCAGCACCTTTCATTGTTTTTTCACTCATGACATTGATTGACGCACCTCCATCAATGTATGCATTAGAAATTGTTTGCCCCTCAATGATGACATCAATCACAGGCACATCATCTCCTACATCAATATCCACATTTTGAGCCATAGGAGTCCCATTATCCCTCTTCTTCTTTTTCTTAGATTCCCTTGTGCTAGCCAGCTTACCCCATTCCTTTCTAAGCTTTGGAGAGAGTGCCAAAAGCTACCCAAATGTGATTTGTGTTGTTTTCTCCCTAAGATCTGTTAAGAGGTCATAACTAAGAGATCCTTGTCCAAGAGGAAAGTCAGATTGTCCAATTTTTCTCCTAGATGACTTCTTCTTCTTCTTATTTTTCTCCTCTTCTTCAGATTTATCTTCTTGTTCTTCTGACTCCTAGTTTTACGACCCCTTTTTGCCATTGATGGCATCAATGTTTCCTCTTCTTCTTTTGAGCATGTTTTCTCTAAAAGTGCTAAACTTTTATCCTCTCTTTTTCTCAACTTTGGACACTCAGTGGGATAGTGCCCCTTCTCTTGACATTCATGGCATGTGACACTACTTCTATCCCTAGGTTTATCCTCAGCTCGTGGAACCCTAGGTGGCCTTGCATTGACTAAGTGTAACTTCAAATCAGCAAATTCTGCCATAAGTTGTGCAATGTTATGATCCAAGGATGGAGCTTGTACCTGAGATGTTGAGGCTATCTCTACTCGTGGTGGGGTTGGCACACTCAGAGAAGATTGGAATGTGGACTCAATATGAAGAGTGGTCTCCTTCTTCAAAGCAACACGAAGAGCCTCTTTAAAATTAGTGGGATCTTTGCTAAGAACTTTTCCATGCAAGCGGGGATCCAAAGCCCTGATAAACTTGCTCATCTTAAGGTGCTCCATTTTGCTAAAGAACTCTTTGAATCTTCCATAGAAGGTGAAGATAGAAGGTGAAGAAGAAGAAGCAACAACATGTAAAGCAGCTTGTTGATATTTGAATAAGGCTTCATACCTCACTGAAAAGGCAGAAACTGACTCTCCTTCCTTTTGGAAAATTTGATCCGATTGCAATAGTAAAGCATTTGGTGACTCCACTGTCCCAAATCTCTCCTTCATTGCTTTGGTCAACCTTTCCCAATCATTCTTGGACTCCTCTGGCAAAGCCTCATGCCAAGTTAAGGCCACACCCTCCAAGAAATCTGGAAGTATTTCTATCCTCTCCTTCATAGACCAACCCGTCAAGAGGCATGCTCGGTTAAACTCTCGGAGATAACTCCCCGGGTCTTCTCCTTCCGATCCTTGGAACACCGGAATGTTGAACATCTTGCACCAAAAGATGAGTAGCAACAAGGGAAATTTACTTTTTTCAAAATAACTTTTCTTTAATCATGCAGGACCTTGAGGTTAAAATAGAATAATTCTAAGTAAAACCTGCCCGTCAACTCCACCAAAAGATGTGACACAAAGTTGGGGTTTTGACTTCCGTCACTTCTTAGAATCAAAACACACTTGTATGAAACCTCACAGCCTCCTCACCTCCCTTTCTCTCCCTAGGTTAAGATAAAGATATACACATAAAAGGTGAGATCATAATTCATGGAAGGAAGGATGAAAGGCTCAGGAGAATTAAGCATTTCTGCCAGTCTTGCAGCTCCAAACAAGAGGGCAATTCTTTGTTGGAAGAAAATCTTCCGACTCAGGATTATGTGAACGGAAACATACGGGGAATGTTGGTAAGGTTCATCCATTCGAATTGGGCGATTTGGACGAAACATATTAAAGCAAAAGAATATAACAATCACTTACAAGAGGATAAGAGGTTAAGAGGAATTAATCATTATTAAGAAGAAAGAATGGCCAAAAGTCTATAAAAATAGAGATACATAGAGAATTGCAGTTTTAAATCCATATAGATTTGTAAAAGAGGATTACATAGGTGTGTAGAGCTTGAAGAGAGCTTCGTGCCTATATAAAAACTTTCAAAAACGGGCAACCGAGCGAAAAGTTATGAGCATTTTACTACAAGACTATAAAACTACCAAAATTCGCCTAAAAGTTAGCAACTTTGGGAGAAATTGTGATCATCAATGAAGTAAAGGATTAAGAAATTAGTTATATGAGTGGAAAGAGAATATAAAGAGCTTCCTAGCCATATGATCAATTTTAGAAACCAACACCCGAGTGATGAGTAATTACCAGTTGAAATTTGGGTATTGGACCACAAAAACTGCACTTCCCTCTCTTTGCATGAAACCTCAATTTTCACATAGCCTCTTGCCTCTCATCTCCTTCATGATTCAAGCTAGAGGGTAAGGGTTAACATTGCTCAGCGGACAATCGTAAAGATTTACCTATGGTCCCCAAAGTCTTTCCACATTCATTACCGCTAAAACCATTGGTACCTCCAAAGGAGGGCAGCAATAAGGCAAGGGCTACCTTGAGAAGTCACAGGCTCGCCAAGATAATAACTCCTTATCCCACTTATCATGAATCATCAAAGAGGTCCAAAATTGGGCTGAGCATGAGGAGCTAATGCTAAATGAGACATTCACATATGTAAAGAGAGTGTTTGAAATAAGGGTTTGAAGATAAGAGAATGGCAATGACACAAAATGCTCAATTGAGGAGGCTCATTCCTTGATTTGAAAGGGAGAGGAGGGCTCCTTTTATAGGTGGAGAATCACCCTCTCTTCCATTGTTACAAATTACAACATAAAAATCTTCAACCCTTCAGTGACATAAGGGTAGATGTCACCATCAATTGTCCTCTTAGGCTAAGTCTTCTATTGATTATTAAATTGAAGACTTTTTGACTTTGAAAGTGTGATGAGATAATAGCCAAGTCTAAGTGGCATGTAGGTGGAGATCCCACTTACACATGGCGGAATTCTCCTCTTCCATGTAGGCATTCTAGAAGAATCTTTCCCAATTATGCACCTACACACACTCCATGCCTTCCACACTCCCCAACTTGTAGCCTAATGGTGAATACCATATTAATAATACAATAAAAATCCATGTGAGCATGAAGGCCCACTTTTATTTTCCACATCACTAGTCTATCTATCATACCAAAGTATTTATCAAGCATACTTGTGGCATTTACAATGTGTGCACCCTAAATCAAGTAAAACCATTATATTTGAAGATAGAATGTTGTTATCAAGGTAGCCACCAAGCCGCCGCATCACCACGCCGTTATTCCATTGTGGGCGCTGCAATCTTCTTGGACAAGCTTCCACCTTATTACCATTAAGAAAACATCAAAATATGCACAAAATTGAAAATGAAAGATATCAATTTTTCATGTCACAGTACCCTGCAATATAATCACTTATAAAAATCACAGCAAGATCAACCAACAAATCCATATAAAAGAGCCATGGACTCATCCGTTTGAGGATCAGCAAGGTCAATCAACCAGATCCATGCCCAGTTTCAGAAAACAACTCTTATGTCTTGATTCAATATCCTCCACGATGCACATGTGTGTATCTTCGGTGACCCAGAGCCCAAGCACCGTATGGTCACCACCCTCTAGGATCCTTCGCAGGTCACCTAGCACTTCACTCATAGGCCACTTCCTTGGTCCCTCATCCACTGTACCGGAAGCTCACCATTTAAATCGAGGCTGGTCAAGACCTCGGCCGACCATGCTACGCGAAACGTCCTCCGTTGACTCTCCGTGAGCTGTTGTAACTTTATCAGTTAGGTCTCCACAACCTTAATCACAAGACAATCAAAATGCTTCCCCAGCATTCTTGACATAAAACAATCATTTACAAACAAGTCACAAATACAGTTTCTATAATGAACTCTCGTCTTTCCACATTATCCCTCATCAGTCCACATTACTTATTCCACATTCCATTCATATGTATACTCATTCTCATCCAATCACATCATTTTCCATCTCATCACATCAGATTCATTCACATCACATATCATTTATTCACATGTCATCACATCTCATCCATTCACTCATATCGACGTCTCATCATTTCACTTACACATTCGCATTCATTATTCCACATACACATCCACATTCGTACATCCACATCCAATTCCACATCCGCATTCATACATATACATCCATATCCACATCCACATTCATACATCCATATCCACATCCACATCCATACATTCATTTTTGCATCTACATCCACATCCATACATCCATATCCACATCCACATCCATACATTCATTTTTGCATCTACATCCACATCCATACATCCATATCCACATCCATACCCACATTCATACATCCACATCCACATCCACATCCATACATCCATATCCACATTCCACATTCATACATCCACATCCACACATCCATTTCCACTTCCACATTCATACATCCATATCCACATTCCACATTCATACATCCACATCCACATCCACATCCACACATCCATTTCCACTTCCACATTCATATATCCACTTCCACATCCTCATTCATACATCCATATCCACATTCCACATTCCACATTCCACATTCACATTCACATTCACATTCACAAACATCCTCATCCATTCATCCATTTACATTTATCTGATTCATATCACTTCCATCCATCCATTTACATCTATCTGATTCCTATCACATCTTTTTATTGAATGTAAGAGAATTCTAAATTTTTTTTTGATATGAAGATTCTTTACGCATCTAATTAGGCATAAAGATAACTTTAGTAGGAATAACACTTTTATAAAAATCCTTTTATGCATCTATTTAGGCATAAGTTCAATTTTAAGGAAAATAACACTTTCAAATTAAAAATAAACCTTTTATGCATTTTACTATGCATAAATTCCATTTTAATGAGAATAACACTTTTAAAATAAAAATAAATCTTTTATGCATTTTACTATGCATAAATTTCATTTTAACGAGAATAACACTTTAAAAATAAAAATAAATCTTTTATGCATCTAACTATGCATAAATTTAAATTCAATGAAAATAGCACTTTCGAAATAAAAATAAATCTTTTATGCATCTTTCTATGCATAAAATCAATATTGATAAGAATAACTCTTTTGAATTAAAAATAAAATTCTTTATGCATCTTTCTATGCATAAAATCAAAATTGATGAAAATAACTCTTTTGAATTAAAAATAAAATTCTTTATGCATCTTTCTATGGACCATTATTGTGTTAAAGATATGAATGAAATATTTTGAATGAATTACTGATAATGCGTTCTATATGAGTATCTTTGTCCCTTGATTCTGTGGAGAGCCGACCTATTTAGAGAACCCCGGAATCAGTTGAATCATAAATAAAGAGACTTAACAAGAATTTTCGTATTGATAGGAACATGGATCGAGGTCGTCGTGGTAGAAATGTTAACCCCCAACTCGATGAAGAAGAGCTCGACCTGGATGTTCGTAAAACTCTTCATAGTTCGCAGCCTGGACCTTTCAAGGGAGAAGGAGAAAACTTGGGCGAGGCTGTGGAGAAGTGGATCGAATCAATGGAAGAATACTTCGATGTCACCGGGTACAATGAGAAGAGCAAAATGGCTCTTGAAAGGCTAAAGATAGTGGAGTCAGCTAGAGTGGCATGGAGAAACCACTGCGAGACAAACCGTCTCGACCGAAATACCCAAACCTAGACTGATCTCAAAGTTTACCTAAGGACAAGGTTCTGTCCTCCCGCCTTTTTAGAAACAAAGATGAACGAATTCTTAGAGTTAACCCAGGGGAGTAGAACTATTGAAGCATATCCCCAAGCATTCGCCCTCCTCCTCAAATACTCGCCTCTGCTGGATAAAGAACAGTTGACGGCCAAGTTCATTCGGGGACTAAACGAACCTTTGAATATCCTGGTGAAGAATGCCAAGCCAGTTTCCATGGCCGAAGCAGTTCGGATGGCGAAGGAATTCGCCAAGGCCTTTGATGTCAAAGTTCCGCCAAAGCCAGCACCATCACCTTTCAAAAGGTTTTTATTCCTAGAAGGTGATT
The DNA here is from genome assembly GCF_041138505.1 of Cibotium barometz. NCBI lineage: Eukaryota > Viridiplantae > Streptophyta > Polypodiopsida > Cyatheales > Cibotiaceae > Cibotium > Cibotium barometz. Next base: position 81,733,930 of record NC_141046.1, on the reverse strand, counting down.
CCAACCTTCCTCCGCCTAAGAGATATCAGGGTTAAACCCAAGATATGGGAAGTTCCAGAATGGAAGAAATGTCCTTTTTCCGAAACTCAATCCTCTGGATTTCAACTTCAAAAGTTCCACCCTTGAACAAGAGAGTGAAATGCTATAACTGTCAAGGGTTTGGACATCGCAGCATGGATTGCCCAACTCCTTTTGGATCAAGGTTTTTAGGGTAGGAAAATCAGGGATCAAGATTCCAGACTCCAGTCCCTTCTTCCGTCCAAAGTAATCAGGGTTCTATCTGCCAAAATTAGGGAAATCCCAGAGGTAGACCCTCTATCCAACCTGCAGTTTCAATCCGAGGTAATGCAAGACCTCCACCTCAAAAAAGAGGAAGTCAAAGAGATTTGTTCCCAAATCGGCCATCCACTTCCAAGGCAGTAATGCTTGAAGTGATTGAAGAAGAAGAAGAAGATGAAAGAGATCATACCCCACCTGCGAGATGAGGACATCTCATGTTTTTTAAGTGGGGTAGAATGTAAGATTCCTCCCAGCCTCTCAGGATGTCCAGTATTGTCCCCTGTAGTCAAATCCCTCTTCATAAATATAAAAGATCTTGTTTTTACCAGTTTTGGCCTAGAGAGAGAAAATCTTCTAGAGAGTCGTAATTCAGTTTTTAAATATTTTTGGATGGAAAAATATCTCTTCTTATAAAAATAAGTTCCCCCGAAATGGAAGTTCAAGAAGATTTTCAGAAGGTGCATTAGAAATCAAGTATAATCTGTTCAAGAGGCCGTATCCTTAGGGTCAAGATTTTTTCAAAATTTTCAGTTAAGGTTCCTATGGACCAATAAGATTCATCCAAATGTGTGGAGGAGAAAAATGAAAGAAATAAAGAAAATCCCCCCAAAAATGAGTAAATGCTCACATAAGATGAAGAGTTACCCATGTACAAGGTTTATTAGTAAAAAACTATGAGTATTACTAAAAAAAGAGATATTTTGGGTATAATGATTCCATTTTGACACATGTGTAAGGACCCTTCAAGGAGGCGCCTACTTAAAATGCTTGAATGAGTTTTAAACTCAAAAATAATGTGATATTTTTATCTCTCCTCTCTCTTGGATCAAACCGAATAAAAAAGGAACCAAACCAGGTCCAAATCTGGTCGTCCAAATTCAACCAAACTGAATCTGGAAAATTCTAGAAATCACTTGGTCTTGGTTAGAGCCTCCCTCTCCTATAAATAGAACCTCAGCCCTTTGTAAGAAAATAGGAGAATTATACTATGCTAAAATTATGCTAAAATAATGATAATTTTTACTATTCTCTAAAATTATCTCCAAATTGAAGAAATTGGAGTTTTCCTCCTTCTTCAATCTCCATTGGTGGCTCCATCAGCATACCAAACCAATTGATTGGTTGGGGGCCTCTACCGTGATCAAAGAATCAAGCAATTTGTAAGGTAAAGTGTGAATTTTGATCTTTTTCCATAATATTGAAGTTAATTGATGAATGGAAGTAAGGAAATACATAAATTCCCATGTATGCTTAATTTTTATGGTTTTTTTATGATTTTTGTCTTCTCTAAATTGAATATGATGTTATGCCTCATTGAAAAAAGGCATTCTGCTATCTTCTTTAGTAAATCCAACCATTCTTTATCCTAGATGAATGATTAATGGATAAAATCAAGTTTTTTATAATGTTTCGCTTTGAAAAGTAAAAAATGTTTACATTAGAATGATTTAAATACTTTTGATGAACTTTCAATTAATTTTTGAGATTTAAAATTTGAAAAATGTTCAGCCATACAAAGGAGGTTATGGCAAAATTTTCTAGAATTGTGAAAAAAAGATGCATAAAGAATTTTATTTTTAATTCGAAAGAGTTATTTTCATCAATTTTGATTTTATGCATAGAAAGATGCATAAGGAATTTTATTTTTAATTCAAAAGAGTTATTCTTATCAATATTGATTTTATGCATAGAAAGATGCATAAAAGATTTATTTTTATTTCGAAAGTATTATTTTTATTGAAATTAAATTTATGCATAGTTAGATGCATAAAAGATTTATTTTTATTTTAAAAGTGTTATTCTTGTTAAAATGGAATTTATGCATAGTAAAATGCATAAAAGATTTATTTTTATTTTGAAAGTGTTATTCTCATTAAAATGGAATTTATGCATAGTAAAATGCATAAAATGTTTATTTTTAATTCGAAAGTGTTATTTTTCTTAAAATTGAACTTATGCCTAAATAGATGCATAAAAGGATTTTTATTAAAGTGTTATTCCTACTTAAGTTGTCTTTATGCCTAATTAGATGCGTAAAGAATCTTTATATAAAAAACAAAATTTAGAATTCTGTTACATTCAATAAATAGATGTGATGAGATGTGATAGGAATCAGATAGATGTAAATGGATGGATGGAAGTGATATGAATCAGATAAATGTAAATGGATGAATGTATGAGGATGTTTGTGAATGTGAATGTGAATGTGAATGTGGAATGTGGAATGTGGATATGGATGTATGAATGAGGATGTGGAAGTGGATGTATGAATGTGGAAGTGGAAATGGATGTGTCGATGTATGAATGTGGATGTGGATGTGGATGTATGAATGTGGAATATGGATATGGATGTATGAATGTGGAATGTGGATATGAATGTGGATATGGGTGTGGATGTGGATGTATGAATGTGGATATGGATGTGGATGTATGGATGTGGATATGGATGTGTATGTATGAATGTGAAATGTGGATATGGATGTATGGATGTATGGATGTGAATGTGGAATGTGGATATGGATGTATGAATGTGGAAGGTGGATATGGATGTATGGATGTGGAAGGTGGATATGGATGTATGGATGTGGATGTAGATGTGGATGTATGAATGTCGATGTATGGATGTAAATATGGAATGTGGATGTGGATGTATGAATGTGGATGTGGATATGGATGTATGAATGTGGATGTGGAAATGGATGTATGGATGTGGATGTAGATATGGAAATGAATGTATGGATGTGGATGTGGATATGGATGTATGAATGTGGATGTGGATGTATGGATGTGGATATGGATGTATATGTATGAATGCGGATGTGGAATTGGATGTATGGATGTGGATGTACGAATGTGGATGTGTATGTGGAATAATGAATGCGAATGTGTAGGTGAAATGATGAGACGTCGATATGAGTGAATGGATGAGATGTGATGACATGTGAATTGGGATGTGAATAAAGGATATGTGATGTGATGAATGATATGTGATGTGAATAAATGATATGTAAAGTGAATGAATCTGATGTGATGAGATGGAAAATGATGTGATTGGATGAGAATGAGTACACATATGAATGAAATGTGGAATAAGTAATGTGGACTGATGAGGGATAATGTGGAAAGACGAGAGTTCATTATAGAAACTGTATTTGTGACCTGTTTGTAAATGACTATTTTATGTCAAGAATGCTGGGGAAGCATTTTGACCGTCTTGTGATTAAGGTTGTGGAGACCTAACTGATAAAGTTACAAGAGCTGATGGAGAGTCAACGGAGGACGTCTCACGTAGCATGGTCGGCCGAGGTCTTGACCAGCCTCGGTTAGATTTAAATGGTGAGCTTCCGGTACGGTGGATGAGGGACCAAGGATGCCGCCTATGAGTGAAGCGCTAGGTGACCTGCGAAGGATCCTAGAGGGTGCTGACCATACGGTGCTCGGGCTTTGGGTCACCGAAGATACCCACACATGCGTCGTGGAAGATATTGAATCAAGGCGTAAGAGTTGTTTTCTGAAATCGGGCATGGATCTGGTTGATTGACCTTCTGGTCGTCCCAACGGATGAGTCCATGGCTCTTTTATATGGATCTGTTGGTTGATCTTGCTGATCTTCAACGGAGATTCCATCTTGATTTTTATAAGTGATTATATTGCCGGGTACTATGAGCTAGGAACTATTGAAAAGGCCCCTCAGTGGACAGGTGGTGAGCGTTCTGGTTGCCAATGATACCATAGATACTCCGATGAAGGAATGATTGGAAATTAAGATTCCACCGATATTTTGGAGGATTGTGATCAGTGATACAATGCTTTCATTAAAGGATTGTTTTAAAGATAGCTGATGCTGAGAAAAAAGGCAATTTCATATTGGGTGTGTAAGTGGTGTGACTAGTTTTATGTTTGCATGAACATCCGGCTAGGGGGCCTGGGAGAGGCCTGGGAACTCTTTTCCCTGGTACTCGGGACAAAACCTAACCAAATTCCTAATTGGATCCCATCACTACAGTGCTTGGGCGGTTGGCTAACCCATGGGTTTGGATGGGGTTAGGCTGGACTGATGGATCTGTAAATCGAGACTCAATTTCTGTTTAGTTCGATAGATGAAGTAAATCCAGGACAAAAATTGTTCTATGGAAAAGAATCAACGGCTGTGCGTCTCAAACAATGAGGAAAAAAGCGTTGGTCTCTATGATCCAAGTACAATCTTTTTCCCTGATCTGACTATGGGACTTACGGGTTCGGTCAGATGAGCTCAGTTAGTTAAGGCTTTTGACTACGTTACGGAAAAGTTATCCTGGTGGAATCGCCCATGCTTTCCAGGCAAAGTTTTTTCGCGTTCGGTTTTGGAAAAACCGATGGATTAGTCTCTTATCCGAATATCCGTGGGTGAGAGGCCCCGAGTGTGGGACCCTGTCCCATGCAAAAAGTGCTACTTCCGCTGCTAGTACCTCTGAAATTGTTGCGCGGTGGGGACAGGGATCTCGCAGTTGGTATCAGAGCTATTTGGCTAATGAGGATCAACCGAGAAGCCAAATATGTCAAAAATTTATCAAGAAGCACTAAAAGGTTGTAATTGTGTGATAAAATTTATACAATTTGATATTCAAACTGAAATTCGTAAATTGGTAATTGGGTCTTCAGATAGAAGTACCGCAATTGTATGGAATCCCTGACTGCTTGAGGCCTAGACATGATGGTATTTACCTTATAGTTCCAAGAACCGTGACTACCCGTATATACCGAGGGTATAACTGCAGCTCTTTATTGGCAGTATATACGAGTAAATCTAAGACTTGAAATTATAAGCTCTAATGCTATCCAGATGATGAATTCGAATGTGGTTGATATGATTTTTAAATTTTGGTTGTGAACTGGTGTGTTGATTTGGATTCTGATTGAAAAATGATGATTCTTGAAATTTAGTTGAAATGTAATAAAGTGAGTAAAACCACAATGAGGATGAATGCAACGAGTCTCGTTGATGATGTTCATAACTGGAATTCTGATAATGACTACAGCAAATCACTATGAGATTAGTGGATTGTGCTGGCAGATTACTACTGTTAACTTTTGATTCACTGGATTAAGTTAAGGGATGATAAATTAAAAGCTGAAAAATTGAAATCCCCATGGAGGACTGTTCAGATGGAAAAATTCAGTCTGATGGACCATTATTGTGTTAAAGATATAAATGAAATATTTTGAATGAATTATTAACTGATAATGCATTCTATATGAGTATCTTTATCCCTTGATTCTGTGGAGAGCCGACCTATTTAGAGAACCTCAGAATCAGTTGAATCATAAATAAAGAGACTTAACAAGAATTTTCGTATTGATAGGAACATGGATCGAGGTGGTCGTGGTAGAAATGTTAACCCCCAACTCGATGAAGAAGAGCTCGACTTGAATGTTTGTAAAACTCTTCATAGTTCGCAACCTGGACCTTTCAAGGGAGAAGGGAAAAACTTGGGTGAGGTTGTGGAGAAGTGGATTGAATCAATGGAAGAATACTTCGATGTCACCGGGTAGAATGAGAAGAGAAAAATGGCTCTTGAAAGGCTAAAGATAGTGGAGTCAGCTAGAGTGGCATGGAGAAACCACTGCGAGAGACAAACCGTCTCGACTGAAATACCCAAACCTGGACTGATCTCAAAATTTACCTAAGCACGAGATTCTGTCCTCCCGGCTTTTTAGAAACAAATATGAACGAATTCTTAGAGTTAACCCAGGGAAGTAGAACTATTGAAGCATATCACAAAGCATTCGCCCTCCTCCTCAAATACTCGCCTCCGCTGGATGAAGAATAGGTGATGGCCAGGTTCATTTGGGGACTGAACGAACCTTTGAATATCCTGGTGAAGAATGCCAAGCCAGTTTCCATGGCTGAAGCAGTTCGGATGGCGAAGGAATTCGCCAAGGCCTTTGATGTCAAAGTTCCGCCAAAGCTAGCACCATCACCTTTCAAAAGGTTTTTATTCCTAGAAGGTGATTCCAATGGTAATTCAGTTTTTAAATATTTTTGGATGGAAAAATATCTCTTCTTATTAAAATAAGTTCCCCCGAAACAGAAGTTCAAAAAGATTTTTAGAAGGTACATTAGAAAACAAGTATAATCTGTTCAGGAGGCCTTATCCTGAGGGTCAAGATTTTTTTAAAATTTTAAATTAAGGTTCCTATGGGGGCCAATAAGATTTATCCAAATGTGTGGGGGAGAAAAATTGAAGAAATAAAGAAAATCCCCCCAAAAATAAGTAAATGCTCACATAAGATGAAGAGTTGACCATGTACAAGGTTTATTAGTAAAAAAACTATGAGTATTACTAAAAAAACAAGATATTTTGGGTATAATGATTCCATTTTGACACATGTGTAAGGAAGGGGAGTCCCTTCAAGGAGGCACCTACTTCACATGCTTGAATGAGTTTTAAACTCAAAAATAATGTGATATTTTTATCTCTCCTCTCTCTTGGATCAAACCGAACCAAAAAGGAACCAAACCGAATAAAAAAGGAACCAAACTAGGTCCAAATCTGGTCGTCCAAATTCAACCAAACTGAATCTGGAAAATTCTAGAAATCACTTGGTCTTGGTTAGAGCCTCCCTCTCCTATAAATAGAACCTGAGCCCTTTGTAAAAAAATAGGAGAATTATACTATGCTAGAATTATGCTGAAAAAATGATAATTTTTACTATTCTCTAAAATTCTCTTCAAATTGAAGAAATTGGAGTTTCCCTCCTTCTTCAATCTCCATTGGTGGCTCCATTAGCATACCAAACCAATTGATTGGTTGGGGGCCTCTACCGTGATCAAAGAATCAAGCAATTTGTAAGGTAAAGTGTGAATTTTGATCTTTTTCCATAATTTCTCAGTGTTTCTCTCTTCTCAACCCCTCTCAAGCTTGAGAAGCTTAATTGGAATGGCTTTTTAATGCTATTGAAGTTAATTGATGAATGGAAGTAAGGAAATACATAAATTCCCATGTATGCTTAATTTTTATGGTTTTTTTTATGATTTTTGTCTTCTCTAAATTGAATATGATGTTATGCCTCATTGAAAAAGGCATTCCCCTCTCTTCTTTAGTAAATCCAACCATTCTTTATCCTAGATGAATGATTAATGGATAAAATCAAGTTTTTTTTCGCTTTGATAAGTAAAAAATGTTTACATTAGAATGATTTAAATTTTCTTGGTGAACTTCCAATGAATTTTTGAGAATTAAAATTTGAAAAATGGTCAGCCATACAAAGGATGTTATGGCAAAATTTTCTAAATTTGTGAAAAATAAGTTTTTAATTTTTTTTCCACAAAAAGAGTAATTCCCATCGTATATGTATTCTTAAAGTGTTATTTTTCATCCTAGGTATAAGAAGATGCATACTAAAAATATTTTTTTATATTAAAAGTGTGATTTTCATCATAAATGATTTTTATGCATAAATAGATGCATAAAAGAAATTCTTTTATATTAAAAGAGTGATTTTCATCATAAATGATTTGTATGCATAAATATTTTTTAATATTAAAAGTGTGATTTTCATCAAAAATGGATTTTATGCATAAATTAGATGCATAAGAGAAATTCTTTTATTCTAAAAGTATAATTCCTACTAAATTGGATGTATGCATGGAAAGATACATAAAGAATTTATTTTAATCCAAAAGTGTTATTCTCATCAATTTTGATTTTATGCATAGAAAGATGCATAAAGAATTTTGATTTTATGCATAGAAAGATGCATAAAGAATTTTATTTTTAATTCAAAAGAGTTATTTTCATCAATTTTATGCATAGAAAGATGCATAAAGAAATTCTTTATGCATAGAAAGATGCATAAAGAATTTCATTTTTAATTCAAAAGAGTTATTTTCATCAATTTTGATTTTATGCATAGAAATATGCATAAAGAATTTTATTTTTAATTCAAAAAAGTTATTCTTATCAATATTGATTTTATGCATAGAAAGATGCATAAAAGATTTATTTTTATTTCAAAAGTATTATTTTCATTGAAATTAAATTTATGCATAGTTAGATGCATAAAAGATTTATTTTTATTTTGAAAGTGTTATTCTCATTAAAATGGAATTTATGCATAGTAAAATGCATAAAAGATTTATTTTTATTTTGAAAGTGTTATTCTCATTAAAATAGAATTTATGCATAGTAAAATGCATAAAAGGTTTATTTTTAATTCAAAAAAAGTGTTATTTTCCTTAAAATTGAACTTATGCCTAAATAGATGCATAAAAGGATTTTTATAAAAGTGTTATTCCTACTAAAGTTGTCTTCATGCCTAATTAGATGCGTAAAGAATCTTTATATAAAAAACAAAATTTGGAATTCTCTTACACTCAATAAATAGATGTGATGAGATGTGATAGGAATCAGATAAATGTAAATGGATGGATGGAAGTGATATAAATCAGATAAATGTAAATGGATGAATGGATGAGGATGTTTGTGAATGTGAATGTGGAATGTGGATATGGATGTATGAATGAGGATGTGGAACTGGATGTATGAATGTGGAAGTGAAAATGGATGTGTGGATGTATGAATGTGGATGTGGATGTGGATGTATGAATGTGGAATGTGGATATGGATGTATGAATGTGGAATGTGGATATGGATGTATAAATATGGAATGTGGATATGGATGTATGGATGTGGATGTGGATGTGGATGTGGATGTGTGAATGTGGATATGGATGTGGATGTATGGATGTGTATGTATGAATGTGGAATGTGGATATGGATATGGATGTATGGATGTGGATATGGATGTATGAATGTGAATGTGGATGTATGAATGTGGATGTGGATGTATGAATGTGGAATGTGGATATGGATGTATGAATGTGGAAGGTGGATATGGATGTATGGATGTGGATGTATGGATGTGGATGTAGATGTGGATGTATGAATGTGGATGTATGGATGTTAATATGGAATGTGGATGTGGATGTATGAATGTGGATGTGGATATGGATGTATGAATGTGGATGTGGATGTATGAATGTGGATATGGATGTGGATGTATGGATGTGGATATGGATGTGTATGTATGAATGTGGAATGTGGATATGGATGTATGGATGTGGATATGGATGTATGGATGTGAATGTGGATGTGGATGTATGAATGTGGAATGTGGATATGGATGTATGAATGTGGAAGGTGGATATGGATGTATGGATGTGGATGTGGATGTATGGATGTGGATGTAGATGTGGATGTATGAATGTGGATGTATGGATGTTAATATGGAATGTGGATGTGGATGTATGAATGTGGATGTGGATATGGATGTATGAATGTGGATGTGGAAATGGATGTATGGATGTGGATGTAGATGTGGAAATGAATGTATGGATGTGGATGTGGATATGGATGTATGAATGTGGATGTGGATGTATGGATGTGGATATGGATGTATATGTATGAATGCGGATGTGGAATTGGATGTATGGATGTGGATGTACAAATGTGCATGTGTATGTGGAATAATGAATGCGAATGTGTAGGTGAAATGATGAGACGTCGATATGAGTGAATGGATGAGATGTGATGACATGTGAATTGGGATGTGAATAAATGATATGTGATGTGAATGAATCTGATGTGATGAGATGGAAAATGATGTGATTGGATGAGAATGAGTACACATATGAATGGAATGTGGAATAAGTAATGTGGACTGATAAGGGATAACGTGGAAAGACGAGAGTTCATTTTATAGAAACTGTATTTGTGACCTGTTTGTTGTAAATGACTATTTTATGTCAAGAATGCTGGGGAAGCATTTTGACCATCTTGTGATTAAGGTTGTGGAGACCTAACTGATAAAGTTGCAAGAGGTGACGGAGAGTCAATGGAGGACGTCTCACGTAGCATGGTCGGCCGAGGTCTTGACCAGCCTCGGTTAGATTTAAATGGTGAGCTTCCGGTACAGTGGATGAGGGACCAAAGGATGCCGCCTATGAGTGAAGCGCTAGGTGACCTGCGAAGGATCCTAGAGGGCGCTGACCATACGGTGCTCGGGCTTTGGGTCGTCGAAGATACCCACACGTGCGTCGTGGAAGATATTGAATCAAGGCGTAAGAGTTGTTTTCTGAAATTGGGCATGGATCTGGTTGATTGACCTTGTGGTCCTCAACGGATGAGTCCATGGCTCTTTTATATGGATCTGTTGGTTGATCTTGTTGATCTTGTTGATCTTGGTTGAGATTCCATCTTGATTTTTATAAGTGATTATCTGGTTGCCAATGATGCCATAGATACTCCGATGCAGGATTGATTAGAAATTAAGATTCCACCGGATATTTTGGAGGATTGTGATCAGTGATACAATGGTTTCATTAAAGGATTGTTTTAAAGATAGCTGATGTTGCGAAAAAAGGCGATTTCATATTGGGTGTGTAAGTGGTGTGACTAGTTTTATGTTTGCATGAACATCCGGCTAGGGGGCCTGGGAGAGGCTTGGGAACTCTTTTCCCTGGTACTCGGGACAAAACCTAACCAAATTCCTAATTGGATCCCATCACTACAGTGCTTGGGCGGTTGGCTAACCCATGGGTTTGGATGAGGTTAGGCTGGACTGATGGATCCGTAAATCGAGACTCAATTTCAGTTTAGTTCGATAGATGAAGTAAATCCAGGACAAAAATTGTTCTATGGAAAAGAATCAACGGCTGTGCGTCTCAAACAATGAGGGAAAAAGCGTTGGTCTCTATGATCCAAGTACAATCTTTTTCCCTGATCTGACTATGGGACTTACGGGTTCGGTCAGATGAGCTCAGTTAGTTAAGGCTTTTGACTACGTTAGGGAAAAGTTATCCGGGTGGAATCACCCATGCTTTCCAGGCAAAGTTTTTTCGGGTTCAGTTTTGGAAAAACCGATGGATTAGTCTCTTGTCCGGATATCCGTGTGGGTGAGAGGCCCCGAGTGTGGGACCCTATCCCGCGCAAGAAGTGCTACTTCCGCTGCTAGTACCTCTCAAATTGTTGCGCAGTGGGGACAGGGATCTCACAGTTGGTATCAGAGTTATTTGGCTAATGAGGATCAACCGAGAAGCCAAATATGTCAAAAATTTATCAAGAACCACTAAAAGGTTGTAATTGTGTGATAAAATTCATACAATTTGACATTCAAACTGAAATTCGTAAATTGGTAATTGGGTCTTCAGAGGGAAGTACCGCAATTATATGGAATCCCTGACTGCTTGAGGCCTAGACATGATGGTATTTACCTTATAGTTCCAAGAACCGTGACTACCCGTATATACCGAGGGTATAACTGTAGCTCTTTACTGGCAGTATATACGAGTAAATCTAAGACTTGAAATTATAAGCATTAATGCTATCCAGATGATGAATTCGAATGTGGTTGATATGATTTTTAAATTCTGGTTGTGAACTGATGAGTTGATTTGGATTCTAATTGAAAAATGATGATTCCTGAAATTTAGTTGAAATGTAATAAAGTGAGCAAAACCACAATGAGGATGAATGGGACGAGTCCCTGTGTGATGATGTTCATAACTGGAATGATGTTAATGACTACAGCAAATCACTATGAGATTAGTGGATTGTGCTGGCAGATTACTACTGTCAACTTTTGATTCAGTGGATCAAGTTAAGGGATGATAAATTAAAAATCTAAAAAATTGAAATCCCCATGGAGGACTCAGATGGAAAAATTTAGTCTGATGGACCATTATTGTGTTAAAGATATGAATGAAATATTTTGAATGAATTATGAACTGATAATGCGTTCTATATGAGTATCTTTATCCCTTGATTCTGTGGAGAGCCGACCTATTTAGAGAACCCTGAAATCAGTTGAATCATAAATAAAGAGACTTAACAAGAATTTTCGTATTGATAGGAACATGGATTGAGGTCGTCGTGGTAGAAATGTTAACCCCCAACTCGATGAAGAAGAGCTCGATCTGGATGTTCGTAAAACTCTTCATAGTTCGCAGCCTGGACCTTTCAAGGGAGAAGGGGAAAACTTGGGCGAGGCTGTGGAGAAGTGGATCGAATCAATGGAAGAATACTTCGATGTCACCGGGTACAATGAGAAGAGCAAAATGGCTCTTGCAAGGCTAAAGATAGTGGAGTCAGCTAGAGTGGCATGGAGAAACCACTACGAGACAAACCATCTCGACCGAAATACCCAAACCTGGACTGATCTCAAAATTTACCTAAGGATAAGATTCTGTCCTCCCGGCTTTTTAGAAACAAAGGTGAACAAATTCTTAGAGTTAACCCAGGGGAGTAGAACTATTGAAGCATATCACAAAGCATTCGCCCTCCTCCTCAAATACTCGCCTCCGCTGGATGAAGAACAGCTGATGGCCAGCGAGACAAATGGGATTATCCCCTTTTTATATTTCATAAAATGTCTAATATACATGAGCTCATATTTACAATGTCTGGCCACCCAATTACAAGTGGGGGACCAAAACTAGTCTTCCTAGTTTTACTAGCTCTATGTACATCAAATCCTCATGACCGTCGTTACACATGCCGTAAGATCGATCATCCCATGTCTCATATACAATCAGTGCTTAGCGCGGTTACAAAAAGATAAGCTACAAAATGGCGTAGTAGCCGCATGGTGAAAGGTCATGTTAACCGGAGTGTTTAACGCTTACCCACCACGCTTAACCTACCCTGTTCATCACCATGTTGACCTTTGAACCCTTCACCCCAGTATCTCCATTGGTAGGGCAAAAGTACATGCATAGTTGGAGATCATGTGCCTCGCCAAATTCGTCAACATCCCTTGTCACATAGTGATTTGTGCACCCTGACAGATGACCTTGTGTGCCAACTACATGTCGGCACCACAATCACCCTGCGTGGTAATGAAGCCACTCTAACAGAAGCCTGGGTGGCCAACCGCTTGAAGCTGCCCCTCGTTGACCTCACAGAAGTTTCCCCAGCCAAGAATGAGTTCATGGTATGCACCTTTGGTTGCGACCGCATGAGTGGGGAATATAAGCTTGCCAATCACAAGAGCCCCACCCACATTCTATGCTACATAATGTTTTTGGAGACCATCTGGCTTCAGAACAAGATCTATCACATCTTTGCAACCATCATGGGCTGGCTCCACAAGGCGAAGACCTCAGTTGGGTCACTCTCTGCTGCTTCAACAAAGTTCTAAGAAAAGCCAACCACCTATAGAAAAGCAACACCCACACAAAGATGGGACAACTCCCCACCCTCATGTTTCCATGCGACGTAGCGCCTGTACCAAAAACCTGCCCCCGGTTGTAGCACTATCCCCACCTGCCCTGGTGCCTCAGGAAGTGCAAAACCCTTAATAACCCCTGTGAGATTCCTCCCCAGGCCCTCAAGATGACCAGTATCTTCCCCTGTAATCAAATCCCTCTTCAAAAATATAAAAGATCTTGTTTCTACCTGTTTTGGCCTAGAGAGAGAGAAAATGTTCTAGAGAGAGGTTATTCAGATTTTAGATATTTTTGGATGGAAAAATATCTCTTCTTATTAAAGTAAATTCCCCCGATACAGAAGTTCAAAAAGATTTTCAAAAGGTGCATTAGAAATAAATTATAATCTGTTCAAAAGGCCTTATCCTAAGGGTCCAGATTTTCGAAAAAAATTTAATTAAGGTTCTGAGGGGCCAATTAGATTCATCCAAATGTAGGGAGGAGATAAATAGAAGAAATAAAGAAAATCCCCCTAAAAGTGAGTAAATACTCACATAAGATGAAGAGTGGACTAAGGACCAAAGGAAATAAAAATGAATTTTTGACACCTCAGAGTGGGGATTCTCCCTCATGAAGGAGGCGCCTATTTCACATATGTGGTGGAGTTTTAAATTCTTAAATATTGAGATATTTTATATCTCCTCTCTCCTAATTCAAGTCTAGTTCCAAAAAGTAAGCTAAACTGACCCAAAAATGGTCAAAAATTGACCAAACTGATCTGGAAAATTTTAGAATCAGTTTGCTTGGTTAGAAGCTCACTTTTTCCTATAAATAGAAGCCTCCCCCTTTGTTGAAGCTTAATAGTGTTTTATGCACTGTTACTCTACTCCACCCCAGAGCCAAAAACAGTGAATTTATTGATAATTCATTAGTTTTTGACCTTTTCCTCTTCAAAAGAATTGGTGGTCACTCTTGTTGCAATCAAGAGTAGATCCCTCAAACCATCAAGCCAAAGGAAAGCTCACAGAAATTCATGTAAGCTAGAAATCCTACTTTTTCTTTATTCCTTTTAATGGTTTTCTAATTTTTATTTTCTTTAAAATGAAAAAATGATGTTATGCCTTGTTGGAAAGGCTTTCCCCCTCTCTTCATTCTTAAATTCAGCCTTTCTTTATCCTAGATAAGTAATCAAATTGTTAGAATTAAACTTTTCATATTGTTTCTCTTTTAAAAGTGGAATTTGATTAGTTTAGAATGCTTTAAACCATTTGGGATAATTTTTAAGTAACTTGAGGATAGAAAAATTTGAAAAATGGTCAGCCATACAAAGGAGGTTATGGCAAAAGTTTCTTAAATTTTATGAAATAAGTTTTATCTTTTATTATTCAAAAAGAGTAATCCCTACCGTTTGTGTATTCTAAAAGTGTTATTTTCATTCTAGGCATAGAAAAATGCATAGTAGAAATATTTTTATTATAAAAGTGTTATTTCCATTAAAATTAAATTCTATGCATAGAAAGATGCATATTGGATAATTTCTTTTTATAAAACAGTGATTTTCATTAGATTTAAATTCTATACATAGAAAGATGTATATTGGAAATAAATTTTTATTATAAAAGTGTTACTTTCATCAATATTGATTTTTATGCATAAAATGATGCATAAAAGAATTTTTTTATCCCAACTCTTCTTCCTTAAGTCTATTCTAATTTAGATAGTACTGAGTCTGACTCTTTCCCCTTCAGTTAATTGTCTATCTGTTCAGCACTTCTTTTATCAACATTGCTTCAGTCTACACTGATTTTGACAGCTCCTGTGCGCCTGACTCTTCCTCCTTCAATTAGCACCCATTCCGTTAGCTTTGTACCTATCTTTTCCTGCTTTAGCACTGGACCATTCATCAATGATCTAGTCAGCTTTGTACTTATCTCTTCCTCCTTCATAGCATTGAACCTGTCATCTCACTGATCTAGTCGGCTTTGGACTTATCTCTTCCTCCTTTAGTTATTAGTAATGAACCTATCATAGCACTGATCGAGATGTTTCCCCTTTCAATCAGTTCCATATTTGTCAGCATTGACTTAATTCAGCACCTATTCTGACCGACCTAGCTCTAACTAGTCCTACTTCAAACAACTCTTAAAGGAACTTGCCTGCTAAAAGTTCTGACCTAGACAACTCTCTTTTCCTGATTCTGACACTTTTCTTGATTCTGACTAGTCATCCTTGATTCTGTTGGCATTCTTCCTCACTCATCGTATTTCATCCACCCAGCACCAATTTACTTAGCACTGACTCTGACACTTCTTACTTCAATCATCTTTATTTCAAACTACTCCCTAATCTAGATACCTCCTAATCTGAATGTTTTCCTATCGACAAGATATAAAATTTCCTCTCTCTAGACCCCCTTCTCAAACTAAATTGCTTTAATTTCATCCTTCAACAACTGACACCTCTCATA
Organism: Cibotium barometz; assembly: GCF_041138505.1. Classification (NCBI taxonomy): domain Eukaryota; kingdom Viridiplantae; phylum Streptophyta; class Polypodiopsida; order Cyatheales; family Cibotiaceae; genus Cibotium; species Cibotium barometz. Next base: position 81,717,998 of record NC_141046.1, on the reverse strand, counting down.
AAGAAAACTAAAAAAAAGCATAGGAAATTAGGTCCATCCTGACCCAAAATCTCTTGCCTTACAGAAACTCAATGACCAACAATAACTTGACATTCTTGATAACCCAAAATAAATATTCAGTATGAATCAGAGAGATTCTTGGAGAAGGTAAAAAAACATGAAGCACTCCACACTCGTCAACTGGTATAAAGAAGACGTAAACGGAACAAGATTCAACAAATCTTATAAAAAAGAAACCCTTCTTATTGTATTGATCACACAGATCCTATATCTCAAACAAACCCTTACAGTGAAAATAAAGGGACTCTCTCAACATACGTGTTTAAATGTCTTACAAACAAATCTTATAGCTTCTCTCTTGTACTCTCTTTGTCTTCACTCTTTTCTGTGTTTTTTTCTCTAATGCTTGTATCCTATCTTCCCTTCTCCCCTCCACCTTTTTTTAAATCCCAGGTGAAAGACCTTTTCATAGAAAAAATCAAGCTACGCCTCCTACCTTCCTTTCCTTAAGAGACTATCAAACATCACCTTCAACCTTCCCATTCTCTTTCTTTTTTTGTCATCTTCATTATTCAAGAGTCTATCACATGTCATGTTCAACCTCCCCATTCTCTTTCTTTTTTTGTCATCTTCATTCTTTTGGATCTTCCATGTGCATCTTCATGAACAACTTCCCTTTAAAGGAGGCACAAGGCCTTTACATGCGTACACATTTATCTGTGTTTACTTCCCAGTCCACACAAAGGTGTAAAGCTACACATTTATGCTAGCTCCTAGGCACTATCTAAAAGAGAAAAAAAGTTTCCAAAAAAACTGCATCAATATATATATACACGTCACCATTACATTACAAAACCTTATCTATTGCAAAATTTCATGATTCAAACTTTAAAAATAGGCTTAGAAGGCCTAAATATGGTAAAAATGATTATAAACATGAGTATAAATAGCACTTAGAAGCCAGCACTAGTGGTTGCTTTTGAGGGCTTTCCATACCTTTTTTCAACACTCATATGCACATAAGTCATCATTATATTACAAATTATTTTTGAAGTGTACAGTTTCAGAGTTTTATCATAAATAGACTCAAAAGGCCCAAATATGGTAAAAATTATTGAAAACTTGGGTATCTTTTGATGAGTTTTTATGAATTTTTAGTATTGAAAAAAAATCTTCCAAGGCTTTTTTAACAACCATCTTTTCAAGGGAATTTCAAGCTTTTGACATCGTAAATGGACTTAGAAGGCCCAAATATGGTAAAAATGGTTGTAAACTTGGGTACCTTTTGATGAGTTTTATGAATTTCAAATATTGAAAAAAAACTCTGAGAAACCCTCAGAAGCATGCATTGGCTTCAAAGGGATTCGTAGACTTTTTTGTGCAGGCTTCTAAGGGTTTCCCCAGTTTTTTTAAATATTTATGCATTAGCTTCTAAGGGCTTCCTAGACTTTTTTTTCCAATATTTGAAATTCATACAAAAGGTACCCAAGTTTACAACTGTTTTTACCATATTTGGGCCTACTAAGTCCATTTATGATGTCAAAAATCTGAAATTTGGCACTGGAAAAAAAGTTAGTAATATAATGATGAATTGTACATGCATGTGTGTTGTATGAGTTTTTCTTTTAAAAAAAGGTCTAAGGGATTTTCAAACCTTGTTTCTTTAATATTTGAAATCATAAAACTTATTGAAACATATTACCCATTTCTTATGTAAAAAGTCTAAAATTGTGCACTACAAAATATATATATATAATGGTGACATGTGTGTATGTGTCTGTGTAATGAAACAAGCTAGTCTCAGTGTAGACTCAGATGGGGATGGGATATCTTTTTGAGCACGTTCAGTTTGGCCAGCTTTGTGTGGTGGGAGCTTTGAATAATAAAAGACATGGAAGCCCCCATCAAGCAAAGATTTATTGTAACTTATTGCAATCCAACATGCACTATGGTGTATGATTTAGAGAGAGAAAGATGAGAGATAGGGGTGGAGAAGAGAGATACGATTTAGAGAGAGATAGAGAAGAGATATCGGGGAGGAGAGAGAATAATGGATGATAACCTCCAACATAACCTAGTGACAATGTCTTGAAAAAAAACTATAAATTCAAAAGTTCACGAGCTATTCTTGGAATCTCTCAAGGAAAGCTTGCAAAAAAAATCCCTATTATACTTGAGGAGCCATATTGTCCATTTGTTAGATGATTTTTTCCACTTCTGCCTCTAGACATCTGACTACCTTCTATTTACCTCATATGCTCTCTTCTTCTTTAGCTACCATATCATCTTGGCCAATAGCTACTTCCAATAGTTGGGGAGACTAAGCCTAGCCAGTTTTGGCCTAGAGAGAGAAAATCTTCTAGAAAGTGGTAATTCAGTTTTTAAATATTTTTGGATGGAAAAATATCTCTTCTTATTAAAATAAGTTCCCCCAAAATAGAAGTTCAAAAAGATTTTCAGAAGGTGCATTAGAAATCAAGTATAATGTGTTCAAGAGGCCTTATCCTGAGGGGGGTCAAGATTTTTTTAAATTTTAAATTAAGGTTCCTATGGGCCAATAAGATTCATCCAAATGTGTGGAGGAGAAAAATGGAAGAAATAAAGAAAATCTCTCCAAAAATGAGTAAATGCTCACATAAGATGAAGAGTTGACCATGTACAAGGTTTATTAGTAAAAAACTATGAGTATTACTAAAAAAATGAGATATTTTGAGTATAATGATTCCATTGTGACACATGTGTAAGGAAGGGGAGTCCCTTCAAGGAGGCGCCTACTTCACATGCTTGAATGAGTTTTAAACTAAAAAATAATGTGATATTTTTATCTCTCCTCTCTCTTGGATCAAACCGAATCAAAAAGGAACCAAACCGAATAAAAAAGGAACCAAACTAGGTCTAAATCTGGTCCAAATTCAACCAAATTGAATCTGGAAAATTCTAGAAATTAGTTGGTCTTGGTTAGAGCCTCCCTCTCCTATAAATAGAACCTGAGCCCTTTGTAAAAAAATAGGAGAATTATACTATGCCAGAATTATGCTGACATAATGATAATTTTTACTATTCTCTAAAATTCTCTCCAAATTGAAGAAATTGGAGCTTCCCTCCTTCTTCAATCTCCATTGGTGGCTCCATCAGCATACCAAACCAATTGATTGGTTGGGGGCCTCTACCATGATCAAAGAATCAAGCAATTTGTAAGGTAAAGTGTGAATTTTGATCTTTTTCCATAATTTCTCAATGTTTCTCTCTTCTCAACTCCTCTCAAGCTTGAGAAGCTTAATTGGAATGGCTTTTTAATGCTATTGAAGTTAATTGATGAATGGAAGTAAGGAAATACGTAAATTTCCATGTATGCTTAATTTATGATTTTTGTCTTCTCTAAATTGAATATGATGTTATGCCTCATTGAAAAAAGGCATTCCCCTCTCTTCATTAGTAAATCCAACCATTCTTTATCCTAGATGAATGATTAATGGATAAAATCAAGTTTTTCATAATGTTTCGCTTTGATAAGTAGAAAATGTTTACATTAGAATGATTTAAATACTCTTGGGGTGAACTTCCAATTAATTCTTGAGCATTAAAAATTGAAAAATGGTCAACCATACAAAGGAGGTTATGGCAAAATTTTCTAAAATTATGAAAAATAAGTTTTAATTTTTTTTAATTCAAAAAGAGTAATTCCCATTGTATATGTATTCTTAAAGTGTTAATTTTCATCCTAGGTATAAGAAAATGCATACTAAAAATATTTTGTTTTATATTAAAAGTGTGATTTTTATCATAAATGATTTTTATGCATAAAAGAAATTCTTTTATATCAAAAGAGTGATTCTCATCATAAATGATTTGTATGCATAAAAGATATTTTTTTATATTAAAAGTGTGATTTTCATCATAAATGGATTTTATGCATAAATTAGATGCATAAGAGAAATTCTTTTATTCTAAAAGTGTTATTCCTACTAAATTGGATTTATGCATGGAAAGATACATAAAGAATTTATTTTAATACAAAAGTGTTCTCATCAATTTTGATTTTATGCATAGAAAGATGCATAAAGAATTTTATTTTAAATTCAAAAGAGTTATATTCATAAATTTTTTGCATAGAAAGATGCATAAAGAATTTTATTTTTAATTCAAAAGAGTTATTTTCATCAATTTTGATTTTATGCATAGAAAGATGCATAACGAATTTTATTTTTAATTCAAAAGAGTTATTCTTATCAATATTGATTTTATGCAAAGAAAGACGCATAAAAGATTTATTTTTATTTCGAAAGTATTATTTTCATTGAAATTAAATTTATGCATAGTTAGATGCATAAAAGATTTATTTTTATTTTGAAAGTGTTATTCTCGTTAAAATGGAGTTTATGCATAGTAAAATGCATAAAAGATTTATTTTTATTTTGAAAGTGTTATTCTCATTAAAATGGAATTTATGCATAGTAAAATGCATAAAAGGTTTATTTTTAATTCGAAAGTGCTATTTTCCTTAAAATTGAACTTATGCCTAAATAGATGCATAAAAGGATTTTTATTAAAGTGTTATTCCTACTTAAGTTGTCTTTATGCCTAATTAGATGCGTAAAGAATCTTTATATAAAAATAATAATTTAGAATTCTCTTACATTCAATAAATAGATGTGATGAGATGTGATAGGAATCAGATAGATGTAAATGGATGGATGGAAGTGATATGAATCAGATAAATGTAAATGGATGAATGGATGAGGATGTTTGTGAATGTGAATGTGGAATGTGGATATGGATGTATGAATGAGGATGTGGAAGTGGATGTATGAATGTGGAAGTGGAAATGGATGTGTGGATGTATGGATGTGGATGTGGATGTATGAATGTGGAATGTGGAATGTGGATATGGATGTATGAATGTGGAATGTGGATATGGATGTATAAATGTGGAATATGGATATGGATGTATGGATGTGGATGTGGATGTGGATGTGGATGTATGAATGTGGATATGGATGTGGATATGGATGTGGATATGGATGTGTATGTATGAATGTGGAATGTGGATATGTGGAATGTGGATATGGATGTATGGATGTGGATATGGATGTATGGATGTGAATGTGGATGTGGATGTATGAATGTGGAATGTGGATATGGATGTATGAATGTGGAAGGTGGATATGGATGTATGGATGTGGATGTAGATGTGGATATATGGATGTAAATATGGAATGTGGATGTGGATGTATGAATGTGGATGTGGATATGGATGTGGAAATGGATGTATGGATGTGGATGTAGATGTGGAAATGAATGTATGGATGTGGATGTGGATATGGATGTATGAATGTGGATGTGGATGTATGGATGTGGATATGGATGTATATGTATGAATGTGGATCTGGATGTATAGATGTGGAAATGAATTAATGGATGTGGATGTGGATATGGATGTATGAATGTGGATGTGGATATGGATGTATATGTATGAATGCGGATGTGGAATTGGATGTATGGATGTGGATGTACGAATGTGGATGTATATGTGGAATAATGAACGCAAATGTGTAAGTGAAATGATGAGACGTCGATATGAGTGAATGGATGAGATGTGATGACATGTGAATTGGGATGTGAATAAATGATATGTGATGTGAATGAATGTGATGTGATGAGATGGAAAATGATGTGATTGGATGAGAATGAGTACACATATAAATGGAATGTGGAATAAGTAATGTGGACTGATGAGGGATAATGTGGAAAGACGAGAGTTCATTATAGAAACTGTATTTATGACCTATTTGTAAATGACTGTTTTATGTCAAGAATGCTGGGGAAGCATTTTGACCGTCTTGTGATTAAGGTCGTGGAGACCTAACTGACAAAGTTGCAACGCTGACGGAGAGTCAACGGAGGACGTCTCGCATAGCATGGTCGGCCGAGGTCTTGACCAGCCTTGGTTTGATTTAAATGGTGAGCTTCCGGTACGGTGGATGAGGGAGCAAGGAAGCGGCCTATGAGTGAAGCGCTAGGTGACTTGCGAAGGATCCTAGAGGGTGCTGACCATACGGTGCTCGGGCTCTGGGTCACCGAAGATACCCACACGTGCATCGTGGAGGATATTGATTCAAGGCGTAAGAGTTGTTTTCTGAAACTGGGCATGGATCTAGTTGATTGACCTTGCTGGTCCTCAACGGATGAGTCCATGGCTCTTTTATATGGATCTGTTGGTTGATCTTGCTGATCTTCAACACAGATTCCATCTTGATTTTTATAAGTGATTATATTACCGGCGGGTACTATGAGCTAGGAACTATTGAAAAGGTCCCTGAGTGGACAGGTGGTGAGCGTTCTAGTTGCCAATGATGCCATAGATACTCCGATGAAGGAATGATTGGAAATTAAGATTCAATCGGATATTTTGGAGGATTGTGATTAGTGATACAATGGTTTTATTAAAGGATTGTTTTAAAGATAGTTGATGCTGAGAAAAAAGGCAATTTCATATTGGGTGTGTAAGTGGTGTGACTAGTTTTATGTTTGCATGAACATCCGGCTAGGGGACCTGGGAACTCTTTTCCCTGGTACCCGAGACAAAACCTAACCAAATTCCTAATTGGATCCATCACTACAGTGGTTGGGCGGTTGGCTAACCCATGGGACTGGATGGGGTTAGGCTGGACTGATGGATCCGTAAATCGAGACTCAATTTTTGTTTAGTTCGATAGATGAAGTAAATCCCGGACAAAAATTGTTCTATGGAAAAGAATCAACGGCTGTGCCTCTCAATGAGGAAAAAAGCGTTGGTCTCTATGATCCAAGTACAATCTTTTTTCCTGATCTTACTATGGGACGGTCAGATGAGCTCAGTTAGTTAAGGCTTTTGACTACGTTAGGGAAAAGTTATACTGGTGGAATCGCCCTTGCTTTCCGAGCAAAGGAAGTTTTCCCGGGTTCGATTTTGGAAAAATCGATGGATTAGTCTCTTGTCCGGATATCCGTGTGGGTGAGAGGCCCCGAGTGTGGGACCCTGTCCCGCGCAAGAAGTGCTACTTCCACTGCTAGTACCCCTGAAATTGTTGCGCGGTGGGGGGACAGGAATCTCACAGTTGGTATCAGAGCTATTTGGCTAATGAGGATCAACCGAGAAGCCAAATATGTCAAAAATTTATCAAGAACCACTAAAAGGTTGTAATTGTGTGATAAAATTCATACAATTTGACATTCAAACTGAAATTCGTAAATTGGTAATTGGGTCTTCAGAGGGAAGTACCGCAATTATATGGAATCCCTGACTGCTTGAGGCCTAGACATGATGGTATTTACCTTATAGTTCCAAGAACCGTGACTACCCGTATATACCGAGGGTATAACTGTAGCTCTTTACTGGCAGTATATACGAGTAAATCCAAGACTTGAAATTATAAGCATTAATGCTATCCAGATGATGAATTCGAATGTGGTTGATATGATTTTTAAATTCTGGTTGTGAACTGATGAGTTGATTTGGATTCTGATTGAAAAATGATGATTCCTGAAATTTAGTTGAAATGTAATAAAGTGAGCAAAACCACAATGAGGATGAATGGGACGAGTCCCTATGATGATGTTCATAACTGGAATGACGTTAATGACTACAGCAAATCACTATGAGATTAGTGGAGATTAGTGGATTGTGCTGGCAGATTACTACTGTTCACTTTTGATCAGTGGATCAAGTTAAGGGATGATAAATTAAAAATCTGAAAAATTGAAATCCCCATGGTTGGAGGACTATTTAGATGGAAAAATTCTGTCTGATGCACCATTATTGTGTTAAAGATATGAATGAAATATTTTGAAATTATTAACTGATAATGCGTTCTATATGAGTATCTTTATCCCTTGATTCTGTGGAGAGCCGACCTATTTAGAGAACCCTGGAATTAGTTGAATCAAAAATCAGATTGAATCATAAATAAAGAGATTTAACAAGATTTTTCGTATTGATAGGAACATGGATCAAGGTCGTCGTGGTAGAAATGTTAACCCCCAACTCAATGAAGAAGAGCTCGACCTGGATGTTCCTAAAACTCTTCATAGTTCGCAGCCTAGACCTTTCAAGGGAGAAGGGGAAAACTTAGGTGAGGCTGTGGAGAAGTGGATCGAATCAATGGAAGAATACTTCGATGTCACCGGGAACAATGAGAAGAGCAAAATGGCTCTTGTAAGGCTAAAGATAGTGGAGTCAGCTAGAGTGGCATGGAGAAACCACTGCGAGACAAACCGTCTCGACCGAAATACCCAAACCTGGACTGATCTCAAAATTTACCTAAGGACGAGGTTCTGTCCTCCCGGCTTTTTAGAAACAAAGATGAACGAATTCTTAGAGTTAACCCAGGGGTGTAGAACTATTGAAGCATATCACCAAGCATTCGCCCTCCTCCTCAAATACTCGCCTCTGCTGGATGAAGAGCAGCTGATGGCCAGGTTTATTTGCGGATTGAACGAACCTTTGAATATCCTGGTGAAGAATGCCAAACCAGCTTCCATGGTCGAAGCTGTTCGGATGGCGAAAGAATTCGCCAAGGCCTTTGATGTCAAAGTTCCACCAAAGCCACCACCACTGCTCGAAGGCTACAAAAGCTACAATTTCCATGCTCCTCAATGTGAAAAAAAGATAGAAGGATGCAGTAATTGGAGTAGCTTTTTATTCCCAAAAGGTGATTCCAACCTTCCTCCGCCTAAGAGATATCAGGGTCAAAAACCCAAGATATGGGAAGTTCCAGAATGGAAGAAATGTCCTTTTCCCGAAACTCAATCCCCTGGATTTCAACTTCAAAAGTTCCACCCTTGAACAAGAGAGTAAAATGCTATAACTGTCAAGGGTTTGGACATCGCAGAGCATGGATTGCCCAACTCTTCAATTTGGAGAGAATTTTAGAGAATAGTAAAAATTATCATTATTTCAGTATAATTCTAGCATAGTATAATTCTCCTATTTTCTTACAAAGGGCTCAGGTTCTATTTATAAGAGAGGGAGACTCTAACCAAGACCAACTGATTTCTAGAATTTTTCAGATTCAGTTTGGTTTAATTTGGACCAGATTTGGACCTAGTTTGGTTCCTTTTTTATTCGGTTTGGTTCCTTTTTGATTCGGTTTGATCCAAGAGAGAGGAGAGATAAAAATTCACATTATTTTTTAGTTTAAAACTCATTCAAGCATGTGAAGTAGGCGCCTCCTTGAAGGGACTCCCCTTCCTTACACATGTGTCAAAATGGAATCATTATACCCAAAATATCTCATTTTTTTTAGTAATACTCATAGTTTTTTACATCAACTCTTCATCTTATGTGAGCATCTACTCATTTTTGGGGGGATGTTCTTTATTTCTTCCATTTTTCTCCTCCACACATTTGGATGAATCTTATTGGTCCATAGAAACCTTAATTTAAAATTTCGAAAAAATCTTGACCCTCAGGGATAAGGCCTCTTGAACAGATTATACTTGATTTCTAATGCACCTTCTGAAAATCTTTTTGAACTTTTGTTTTGGGGGAACTTATTTTAATAAGAAGAGATATTTTTCCATACAAAAATATTTAAAAACTGAATTACCACTCTCTAGAAGATTTTTTCTCTCTAGGCCAAAACTGGTAGATGTACAAGGTAGCATGTTATTTCTTAACATCTTTGGCACCGTTGTCGGGGAAGGCATTTGGCTTAGGGTTCTCCACTTAATGTTAATGTGGATAACATACTACCTCACACACACAAGACAAAGAAGAAGAAAATGCATGCAGGGGTCAAAACCGGTGAATGGCACTTAGCCAACCCTATGAGGGTTAACTCCCCGATGTGAGGCCGCTAGGGACTCACTCCACACACTCCTTGTATCACCCACGGAGGGATCCAAGTCTAGGTAATATGTAGGAGGGAAGGAGCTATGGAGATCTCAACCTCTACCTCATGCCAATCGTATATGCAAGCAAGACACAGTGGATAGCAAAGAGAAGGTAGAGAAGGAGAGAAGGGAGAGCATCACTATCCTACTCACATATACCAATAATCAAAAGAAAGCAAGCAAGCCACAACACGAGAATTTCCCCACTCTACTCCATCTTTGTTAGCATTACCCCTATACAGTCCCTGGTCAGCTTAGTGGCATTGTTGAGTCTCACATAGGGCTATTACATTGTTGAGTCTCACATAGGGCTATTACATATGGGGGAGTGCCACCACATCTTGCACAGGCTCCATGCTGAGCCGGACTTGGTGTCTTTGCCCCGCGAGATCCAAGACTTCACCTGTGTGCTGATTTGCATCATAAGTTTCTGTGAAGAGTAAAGCATTGTACAAATCCGGCCCCCAAGGCTCTAGGGTAAGCAGTCGTCAATCCGAGTTGCTCTAACTCTTGCACCACAGCTGGGTCTACTGCATAGCTCTATAACATGGACATGTATAGTAAAGGAGCTTGTGCTCAACTTTACGGTTGTTCTTCATGAGTGAATGGACAGTGTGTCCATTGACCTATTTCATCAATGCTTTGCCCAGGTGGGAGAACTGGGTGTGGGACGCCTCGAAGCATGCACCTGCAGGAATTTTCCTTCTCAGAGAGGTGTGGTGGAGCACTTCCCGGGAGGAATTTGAGGCTTTCGACATTTTGCTAGCTAGCAAACTGTGAATGATAAGAGATCGGGGTCAACATCTATAATAGTTTGGTTAAACTAAGAGTGAAAAGTGAGGAAATGGAAGGGGTGGGCCCATTTTTATAGTCCTATGAGGAAGACACGGCCGTGGCATTTATATGGAACAGGCGTGTGAAAAGTGAGGAAATGGAAGGGGTGGGCCCATTTTTATAGTCCTATGAGGAAGACACGGCCGTGGCATTTATATGGAACAGGCGTGTGAACTGCACTAGTGAATGGGCATGCGAAGTCAGACAGTGTGAGCGAATGGGCATGTGAACTGTGCGAACAGCCGTGGGAACTTGCTAGGAGATGCGAACGAGTGTGGCAACTTGCTAGGAGATGCGAACGAGTGTGGCAACTTGCAAAACCAGAACAAACATCCGCGGGCTTGCCAAAACGGGTTGGAATAGCCGGGTGCTTGGGATCAAGAGTTGGTACGGCCATGGCAATAGGTTAAAGAAGGAACAGCCATTTTAGACTTGGAACATCTGTGGCAATTCAGATTCTGAGAAGAGAATGGCCGTGGCAAACTTGGTACGGTTGTGGCATTATTATTATTATTATTATTATTTGTGCACCCTCAAAACAAGTTTTGTACATGGGGTCTACGCTGCCAGCACCCCATTATTACAGGTTTTGTACTGACCGTGTGCCCAGTTCCCCAAGGTGAGGAGTCTATTCCAATTCGGCGATGGCGAAGTAGGGGTTTGCACTTCTTGGAGAGATTCTGATGTGGATGGTGATGAGGAAGGCAAAGGGGGTTGACAGGACTTTGGCAACACTGTGTCGAGCCTCTGGATGATAGGTGTGGGGGTTGCTGATGTTAAAGGTATATATGTCACACAAGACCTTTTGCTTTCCTTTGTTCTAAGAAGTCCTTACCACCACGGATGTGGCCTTGGGTACCCATTTTAGTGTAGGTGGCTATGGTGTGATACGAGGTAGAGGTTTCGATGTGGGAGAGGTTTGGGGATCCATATGGTATGATTGCCTTCATATAAATGTTGGGCACAGAGAAGAGGTTTTGGGATCCACCAAAGGGCTAAGTGTGTGGGTCTAGGGTTTGGTAGAGAGTCAGAACACCGAGGAGAGCGATTAGGTTTTTGCCGATCCTGTACCATGTAGGCTTGAGGTTGGTGAATGGGGGGCCTACGTTGGGGAGACGAGGAGATCTAGATGCAAGTTGGTGAGGGGAATGGTGGGACCTTTTGGGGATCCACAACTGAGATGCTCCCTCATAGTAGCCGTCCTACAAGAAGTTGTTTTTAGGCACCCAATGAGATTTGTTAGTATGGTTAGATTTGTTAGTAGGGTTAGTGTGACTTGGTGGGGTGGCAGAGCTGGTGATTTAGAAGTGCGAAAGTGACTATGCATGGTGGTGGTGTGGGTGTGGGAGGGATTGATGTAGTTGGCATGTTGAGTGGCCTCTTTTCTGGGGGAACGGAGTGAGAAGGGTGAGGTGTTGGGGTGATAGTGGGTGGTGGATTGGGGAGTTTTTGACATGGGGAAGCATCGGGAACTAGCTCTTTGTCCATCATGAGAATAGTAACTCAGCCAGAGGCCAATTGTAAAGTCACCGTCCATGCATCCCAATTAATGTTGCATTTGTTATGGCCCATCCACCCCTTGCCTAGGAGGATTTCTTAATGCATTGTTCCTACAGGCATCACATAAAACTTCCCTTCCAAGGGATTATTTCCAATGTGAAATAAGAGTGTGATTGTGCCTATGCAATGAACATGTTGTGAGAGGCAACAGTTGTGACTGTGGTAGGGGTTACTTTTAGTGTAGGTTCCCCAAGGGAACGCCACGTTTCATATGACATTAGATTGTAACTAGCCCTTGTATCAATAAGAGTAGATCTGACATTAATATTTTTCATCCACATGACCTTAGTTCTGTTATGGAGGACCTCATTTTAAATTTAGAACGTAAAACGTCTATATCTAGAGATTTTAGGATGTAGGATAAATCTTTTACAAAGTCTACTGAATCTTCTTTCCCTTCTAGTGTAACTTTTGATAAATCCAGGATGCAAAAGGGTAAAGATGTGATTAAAGGAGATGTTCGGAATGACAAAAACAACAAACCCTCGAATGGTCAACCAAAGAATCGAATCTTCAGATGTTACAAATGTCACAAGGAAGGACACCTCGCGCAAGACTATCTTGACAAAAAGAAGAATTTCACATCGATGGCTTGACTCAACGTTATTGAAGAAGACGAGACGATGATTATTTCAAGCAAGAGGGTAACTTTGATCCTGACTATCAGATGAAGGTACATTTTCAATTCATGCTTTATTGAGAATTCAAGGGAAAATAAAAGAAAAATCAATTTCTATATTGCATGATGATGGTAGCCCGCATGATTTCATTTTTGAAAAAGCATTGAAAGAACTTAACTTAGATGCATCGTACTCTAGTTACAAAGTAAAAGCTACATTTCAAGGTACTAAGTACAATTGCACAAAAGAGGTTGATTTAGAATTAGAAATAGGTTCACTAAAAGAAAAGAGAACATTCCTAGTGGCTCCTTTGCAAGGTGTGGATGTCATCTTAGGTATGCCATGGAGACATGAGCATAATCCTCAAATTAACTATGAAACCCATACCATGTGGTTGATAAAAGTTGACCAAGAAATTTGTCTTTAATGTCAGACCAAAGGTGAGTTAGCACCATTTTTAACCCATATTGAAGCAAAAAGAGCTGTATGGAAAAAGGAGAAGACATTTTTTATTTTTTTCAACCAGCTTACTGCCCAGGATGACTCTAAATCAAATGTGTCTCATGACCCTTTCATCTCTAAGTTTTCTAATTGCTTCATAGATGATTTATCACCTAGCTTACCCAAACCGCGTCCAGAAGACCATAGAATTGAGATAATTCGTGGTAGCTCACCACCATTTAAAGCTCCTTATAGAATCGGCATGCTTGAGAAAAAGGAGATCCAAAGGCAAGTTGAAGAACTATTAGAGAAAGACTTGATTAGACCCAATAGTTCTCCATTTGGTGCTCCAGTTCTTCTCGTTAAAAAGAAGAATGGCACATATCGATTGTGTATCAATTATCGTGCACTAAATAAGATTACTATCAAGAATTGATATCCGATACCTCGAGTGGATGACTTGCTAGATAAGCTTAAGGGAGCCCAAGTCTTTAGTAAGATTGACCTAAAGTCTGGTTATCATCAAAATCAAATGGACGAAGGGGATATCTTCAAGACTACCTTCAGAACCCAAACTGGTCATTATGAGTTTTTAGTTATGCCATTTGGTTTGACTAATGCTCCGGCTACTTTCAACAGAATGATGAATAGAATATTCTTGAAATATCAAAATTTTGTTGTAGTGTTTTTCAATGATATCTTAGTTTTCAGTAAGAATCGTCAAGAGCACGAACAACATTTAGAAAAAGTGTTCTCACTTCTTCAAGAGAATCAACTCTATGTCAATTATGAAAAGAGAAAATTCTTTCCAGAAGAAATTGAATATCTAGGACACATATATGAGTCATAAACTTATGCAGAAAGAAATTATAGTACATATGACAAAGAATTAGCTGCTGTTATGCATGCTTTAAGACTTTGGAAACATTATTTAATGGGATCTGAATTCTTAATCAAGACAGACTAGCAAAGCACTCGTCATTTGTTAACCCAACCATTGATCTTTGATCGACATATCAAATGGACTTCATTTATCCAAAATTTTCAACCCATGATTCAATATTAACCATGCAAAGAAAATGTTGTGGCAGATGCTTTAAGTAGACATCCTAGTGTTTACAACATTTCTATTATTCAAAGTGAACCTTTGAGTCCTATGAGAGAGTCTTATGATATGGACCCAAATTTTACTGAAGTTTGGACTAAGCTTAGAGATAATAATTGGAACCCTATTGGTGATTATTCATGCCATGATGGTTATCTTTTCTTTCAAAAGAGATTGTGTATTACACAACCTTTCAAATAGTTCATATTGGAGGAAATGCATCATCCACTATATATGGGTCATCGAGGTGTTTCAGGTACTCTACAATTAGTCTCTAGAGAATTCTTTTGGCCTCATCTTAAACAAGATGTAGCAAAATTTATGGTTGAATGTTCTATTTGTCAGAAAATTAAAAGCTACAAAGGTAAGACCCAAGGACTTCTTACTCCTCTACCAATTCTTAATGATACTTGGGAATAGATATCTATGGACTTCATTATAGGTTTGCCTACTACATCGAGTCATAATGATATAATTTGGACTATAGTTGATCATTTAAGTAAGCAAGCATATTTCTTACCTTTTAAGAAAACTTTGACTTCTCAGCAAGCCGCAAATATATTTATCAAACAAATCTTTGTACATCACGGATTGCCAAAGTCATTGTTTCTCATAGAGACTCAATATTTTGTAGTAACTTTTGGAATACTCTATTCTCCAACTTAGGCACTAAAGTAGATTTTTCCACATCTTTCCATCCTGAAACCAATGGACAAACTGAGGTTACTAATAGTACTATCTTGGATCTACTCAGAGCCTATGTTGCCCAACAACCTAATTTATGAGATAAGTACATTCATCTTCTCCAGTTTGCTTATAATAATACTCCTCATTCGGCTCTACTGATCAAGCACCTTTTGAAACTGTGTATGGAAAACCTTTGCCTATTCCAAAAACTAGACTTTCCCATAAAATTGAAGCTGCTGATCAATTCACTATCGATTTTAGTAGCATTTTGAATGATGTAAAACATTCTATTACGTAATATGTTAAGAAAACAAACCGTAAATGTAAAGTGGTATCTTTTGAAATTAGAGATTATGTACTTTTGAGAATTGAAAAGCGTCAACTTAAGGGTGTTCAACTGTTAAGATTTCCCCAAGATTTTATGGACCTTTTAAGGTGATTCAAAAAATTAATGATGTTGCATATAAAATTCAATTACCTTCTCATTGGCAGATTCATAACTCATTTCATGTTAGCTTGTTAAAACCTTTCAAGGGATCACTTCCCACTCATCCAATGTATAAAGAACAACCTCTTATTGAAGGTGAGGAAGAAGTTTTACTTCCAGACACTATCATTGATCATCAGGTTATATCAACTTGAATTGAAAATCAATATAGCGAATATTTAGTGACTTTCCAAAATCATCCTCGTCGTCGTCGTGAAGATGCAAGATGGGTGCCTGAGAAATATTTTTGTACTTTCCTGAGATCCTCCGTTCTTTTCAACAAACTGACAATTGAGAGAAATTGCAAACTCAAGCAAGAGGAAATGTTATGGGAATATATTTTAAGCCCTCTTAAAAATATTATTCTACCCTCCTAGATAATTTGGGGATGCTTGGATTATCTTTGTGTCAAGCCAAATTATGTTAATACCATGGGTGATGCCATTATAAATATTAATACGTTTGGTGGATATTGACGTATGTTTAGGACCTCCAATGTTTGTTTCAGGTGGTTTGTATATGGAAGGGTGATTCCTAAGTTACGCCTGCTGGTAAACATGTGTGTGGTTATGGTTTGTATACTTATGGAATATATGTTTCACCAATTTATTGTTGGTTATTTTATAGGTGAAGAGGATTTCAAAGATTGAGGAGAAATTGCACAATTTATTACTTAGCACACCATTTTTGTAAACAAGCTTTGTATATACATGTGCTAGCTTGTGCACATTTTGATTTATTTGGAAAGCCTTAGTTTATCAAGCATAGACTTGAACTTTAATATTTTGTAAAGCGTGATATGCTTTAAACCCTAGCCTCAATTTATGGGCACTCTATTTTGAGCATAAGAGAGTGTCGTGCAAGAAAAGCACCTTTTTGTATTTTTGGAGGCTATGGCCTAAATAGGAATAAAGTAATCCGTAAATACTCATGTGTGGGGATATGCCACACACATGAGGGGAGATAATTGCACCCAATCTTGGAGTCGTGCTTTGTGAGCTAAGTATTATTTATGTTATTTATGTTTCCCTCAGTTATTGAATATGTTGCATGTGGAATTTGATGAGTTATTTGATTTAATCAATTATTGCAAAGTTTCTTTAAACTCTATTTTCTTAGAAAATTTAGATCTAAATTGCATTGCTATCCGATTATAGTAGGATTGGGCAAGGCCTTCAGTCCTCCCATGTTTTGTTGCAAAGACGACGATAGCAGCGTGTGTGGCAGTCACATGTTGAAGGCGACATAAAAAATAGAGAAGACGCTGCTTGTGCCGTCGTAATTTGATGTCATCGTCCCCATCACAGCTAGGTAAAATTCAACACGGTCTACGCTTGCTTCCAGCCGTCTCGCCACAACAGATAAGGTTCTATTTTTATTTTTTATTTTTTATTTTTTATTAAAAAAAGAAAATATAAAATATAAAAAAATATTTTTTTTTTAAAGGACATTAAAAGCTTTTAAATTGTTGTAACTTTCGACCAAATTTAATTTTTAGGAAAGCTCATTGTTGGAATATTTTTTGTTTGTTGACCTAGGCATTCGCCTTGTGCATCTATGCTTTTAATGTAAAAGGGATAGATAGTGGCTATTAAGGCTAAGACTCTCGTCAA
Organism: Cibotium barometz; assembly: GCF_041138505.1. Classification (NCBI taxonomy): domain Eukaryota; kingdom Viridiplantae; phylum Streptophyta; class Polypodiopsida; order Cyatheales; family Cibotiaceae; genus Cibotium; species Cibotium barometz. Next base: position 81,700,778 of record NC_141046.1, on the reverse strand, counting down.
TTAATAGAATTTTCACTGAATTTTTTATCAAGGGGAGAAATTGTGTGAAGTGATCTCAAATTTTGAAAAGGATTTTGACACTGCTCTTGACCTATAAAGAGTAAGACCTATCCTCATTCATTAATCATGGGCACTCAAGAAAAATTTGATAATTTGAAGGAGAAGCTTCCACACTTGGTAGACAAAAGGTCAAATTCACCCTTATGAAAAAAGGGATATGGAATGTGGCAAACAGAAAAGAGAAAAAAACAACTTGGAAAGGAGAAGTTGCTTGGCTAGTCAAAGATGAGAAGGCGCTTGTTATCATAGCCTTGGGATTAAGTGACTCATACATCCATCATATTGATGGGTGTGATACATCATATGAGGCTTGGGTACATCATATTGATGGGTGTGATACATCATATGAGGCTTGGGTACATCTTGAAACCCTGTTTGGTACACAAAGAAAGTGCTCCAAGTTTAGCTTGCTAATATTTTTTTTTGAGCTAAAAATGAAACCAAGGGACTCTCTCTCCTTACATTTGAACTCAATGAAAAGCATGCTAACACAATTGGTAAGTATCAAAGCTGCCATAAACGAAGACATCACAATTGTGGTCTTACTCAAGAGTCTTCTAGATGAAGAGTATGAAAATATTGTTACCGCTCTTACAAATCTACCAACATCAAAATTGGTGGATATTGAAGCTTCTCTCTTAAAGAAGGAAAGAAAGATCAAGCAAAGAAGTTCCAGCTCCAACTAGAATGAAGCGAGGGCTTACTTCACAAAGTAGAAGCAAAACGGCTACACCAACACCAGGAATTTCTCCAAGGGCTTTACCAACAAACCAATAATGGATGTGGATTCTATGGTACAAAGAATCATAAGAAAGAGAACTTTTTTTTGAAGCAACATACTAAAGCTTTGATTGTTAAAGATAATCAAGAAGATGATGATGAAGTGGAGGCCTCACTAGAAGAGGCCAATCTTATTGTTGACTCAGATTGGTCTTTTTTTAGGCTGACATTTGACAAGAAACCTCCAACCAGGATTTGTATCAAACCTATGGGGTATTAGATCTATAATGCATCCAAATATGTATCACTTGATAGAACATGTGTGTATCTAGCATTGTATCAATCCCTAGGCATTAGAACATTTGTTGTAGGGGAGATGTTGGAGACAACACATGTTCTCCTACTATTTATCATTGTATAGGATCCAATGTCAAAGGAAAAATATGTGGCCATAGTGTGTATGAACACTTCTTATATGTAGCCGTAGTGTGTAACTACGTATGAACACTCCTTATGAGTGTGCTAGTGTGTGTCTGCGTGTGAATAGCCTCTCAAGCTTGGATATGATATTGTGCAAGTGTGTAGGAAGTTTCCTTTGGGAGACTTAGTTCTTGTTTTGATTGAGTCAAAAGATAAGGCTAAAATGCCTACAAAAAGGCATGTACTTGGTGGAGCTTCGATATATTGCAATACAATAAACCATTGAGTCATGCAAAACATTTGAAAGCCTTGTTTCTCTCTCTTGAGCTTTGCTCTCTCTCTCTCTCTCTCTCTCTCTCTCTCTCTCTCTCTCTCTCTCTCTCTCTCTCTCTCTCTCCATGCATACGCATAATCACTATGGATAGCTTTGATCCCCCATAGCCTAGTCTGCAGCATACATTGATTTCTAGATATAGTTTGAGCCTGCTTAGAAACTTAACCTTTGACTGTGCCCCAAACACCTTCCTTCATTGAGATGAATTTCATTTTTACTTGGCAAGTATGGAAGGCGTGGCCTGAAAAGTTTTCAATGAGAAGTAGTGTAGATGCCATTTGTGAGGGGTCTTACCTTTGACTCAAAAGTAAGACCCCAGAGGTTTTCAATGGAAAGTGGTGTAGATGCCATTTGTGAGGAGTCTTACCTTTGACTCAAAGGCATGGCCTGAAAAGTCTTCAATGGGAGGCGGTGTAGATAGGATTGCCACACCAACAAAGCCCGAGGCACAGGAGCTTATTTCACATCAACAGTGATTCAAGCCATTGTAAGATGGTGTATGAAAGTAAAGCAGTGATATGATCACCCACATAAATCGCTCAGAGGCAATTCCAGTGAGATAGGCAGAAAGCTATGTGGCCAGTTGTGGCCTCATGTTGGCAAACCTGCTAGACCACCTCTTCTTGCTTTTAATGTTGCTCTGAATCGTGCCAATTGTAAACCCTTCAACTAGCACCGTTGAGTCTGTTGTGTTGAGGCTTACAATAGTGCTCTCTCTTTCTCTTGCTCTGAGAATCAAAAAATGTAGAAGTTCTCTCCCTCTTATGACAACCTTAACTGTAAGATGAAAGAGACAAACATGAAGCCTAGCTCAATAAATCCTAATTCCCCTTACAAAAGATTAATCCCACACAAATTTTCATAACAATGGAGCCTCTTATATAGGCTTGAATGTGGCATCACACTAATGAGGTCAACTACATTCTCTACCATGAATCTCGGTCCCATTTGGGCTCAAAATCAACATATTCCTGTGCATTAAATGAACTAGAATCTCCTACGCTCCCTCTTGAGCTATGTGCATGCTTCTAGTAGATTCTTGAGCTTTTACTTGAGTAATAGAAAAAATCATATGTGCCCCCATTAATCTCTAATGTTTATGGCCACTACCATTACACCCAATGTCCATACCATAACCATAATTAGAGATGACCATTGGGAGCCAACTTCCAGAAAAAATAGGCATCCATCCTCCAAGATAAATTCTTCACGATTTGGATACTTGCTATTAGAGATCAAAGATTGCACGATTGGGTGAATATAAGGATCTTAATCAAGAAGACCCGTAACTTGCTCTAGAAGAGGATTAGAGAGCATAGAGATGGCCATACTAAAACCTTGACGACTAAGAGCATCAGTAGCTAATACATTTTCCTTACCAAGACAAATATAATTTTAAAATCAAACTGCTGAAGTAATTCAATCCATATCCTTTACGTAATGTTAAGAGCATGCTGAGAGATGATCCACTTAAGCTTTTGCGATTGGTAGTTAATTGAAATCTATGTCATCCTAGGTAGCAAGTAATGCCTCAAGCTTAAGCTTTCCAGACTCATATGCAATTGGATGGCCTTGTTGCGTCAAAACATCACCAATAGAAATATCGTCATGTAGCATCGGTCACCACCTCAAATGGTTTGCTAAGTTAAGAAGCTTTAGTATAGGTTGAGAAGCAAGTATAACTTCTTGAAACTACTTTGACATTCTAGTGAGCGTTGGAATGGTAGCTCCTCCTTGAGCTAAGAAGTAAGTGGTGTGGCTATCTTGGCATGGTCATTGAAAAATATTTGACATCCTATTAAACCGAAGAAGCTTTGAATATCCTTGGTTGACTTGGGAGTGGGTCAAATAATCACATCCTGAACCTTAGCAAGATCCGAGCTTGACCCTTCCCTTGAAACTAGATAACCTTGTCTATCAGGAAGGTACATTTACTCTTGCATACAACTTATACTATCTTATAGAGTGTCGAGAACCCTCCTCCATGCATTTGATGCTTGTGTTCATCCTTAGAATACACTAACATATCATCAAAGAACACAAGACCAAAATCATCCACCAATAAGTGCTCTCGAAAGATATCACACATCGATCTATTTAAAAGTAGTTGGAGCATTGGTTTTGAAAAAAGGCATCACCTTGAATTTATTATGATCATAGTGGGAATCAAAAGCAATTTTTGGAATGTTATCATGATTTACTAGTACCCAAATTTTAATTCTATCTTAAGAAAGTACTTGGCACCAAGAATCCTATCAAAAAGCTTATTGATGCGAGGACTATGATATTTCTTCTTGATACTACATTGGTTAAGGCGTACGTAATCCACACTGGGTCTTAGGGCTCCATCCCTTTTCTCCTAAAAGAGAACGGGTGCTTCCTCTCCTAAGACAACACACTAGGTTAAATGAACCTTTGATTAATCAACTAAGAGAGTTGCTCCTTTAGCTGAATTACCTTTAGGAGCTGACATCCTATAAGCTCTCATGGCCATCCAAGCTCTAGCTCTGTCTCATGATTAACTTCCCTAGGTGAGAATTGGACAAACTCCTGTGGAAATAGGTCCAAATACTCACTAAGCCATTGCGGTTCCCATTTTGGAGACTTTTCATCAGCTTATTTAGTTTCATAGCTTATAACACTAATCCTTTTTGAAGACCTTTGGCTAGAAGGGATTCTTTAACCACATGCAACATGGCCTTGCCACATGAACCCTATTTCCTTGCACTCTACTAGAGGATCCATCTAGGAAAGACACATGCCCCGTCTTACAATGAATGTCAACATCATTCCTACCAAGCCAATCCATACCTTTAATACCATGAAAGATTCCCAAAGGAATGACCTTGACAACTTGAAAGGTGGAGTGACCATCAAGGAGAAATGGAATCCCATATGTCTCTGACTAGGAGAACTCTAGACGTCCACTAGCCATTTCTACCTTTAATGACTTCTTAGTTTCTCTAGCCGTAATACCAAGCATTTTCGGACATTAAGGAGCGATATAGAATTCGTAAATTGATTGGAGGGGTCAGCAGACCTCGATTAGTAGAATGAGGGGGAGGTGAAGTCAAGGTTCTCCCACACTCACGAGCCTTGTGATTCTTATCAAAACACTTATAACATCAGTTCTCCTCCTATGCCCTTTAAAAATTTTATGTAGTAAGACTTGAAAAGGAGGAAGGGGTATTTTGTATTTCAAACCAAGGGGCCTTGAAACATTGGCTAGCGCCCGATTGTCCACTCCTAGGAGAAGGAAGTGGACGCTTTCTACTCAAAGGGTAAGACTGGTTTAAGGCTTGCCCCAAGCTTGGTTCCACATGGCTTCTTCTTTGGTCTTAGCTTGGAGTACTACATTTGAGATGGAGGTCGGCTGGAGGGATTCTATTTCAGAGTTAAGTGGAGGCACCAATCCAATGAATACCCACAGGTAAGATTATTCTCATTAACAAGCTAGGCCTGGCATGTTGATTTCCACCATGTGTTGGGGCCGATCCTTTATTTCGGAGTTAAGTGGAGGCTCCAATCCTGTGAAGATCTGCCTTAATCGGTACGCCTCAGTAATAGAAAGTGCATACTTTGCTAATCGAATAACCTATCAATGGTATGCACCAGAGGTCTACCTCTTCTTTGACATTCAAGAAAGGCATCTATCTTCTTTAACTCGAAGTTGATAGGGCAATACATTTCTTTAAGAAATATGATCCTAGGTAAAATTATTCTCATTAACAAGCTGGGTCTAACATGTTGACTTTCACCATGTCTTGGCCAATCCACACCGCTTTAAGTGAGCCATGATTGATTTGCTATTTTTATTATAGTCATCCATGGCAAAATATTCTTCCATGGAGTCAATCCACTCATCCAACGTCTCCATTATGTTTGATCCTTCACCCAAGGATGTCCCGGGTTGGTGGGCACCATGCAAAAGATCTTGGAGGTAATTATGTACAACACCTTGGACAATTCCACTAGCTTGGCGAGTCATGATTATTTATATTAAAAAAATATTACACAAAATTCTTTAGCTAATTTAACAACCTTTCAAGAAACAACCACTCTCAAGTAAAAAAACTTCATGTATGTAAAGCATTTACATCACTCAAAAAAAAAGCTAGAAAACTTATTTATTTATGAGAATTACATTCTTAAGCTTTTCTAAAAATCCTTGAGATCTCATAATATCCTAATCTTCCGCGGAATAAATATCTTATGGGCAGGGTGGAGTTGTCTAAGCTCGAAAATTTCTCTACAAAAGACATCATTTTTCAAGGCATTGTCAATGTCTATAACCTAATAGGTCTATAAGGCTCACCTAGTTCATGACAAATAATAATATTATGAACAAGAATTTCTATGTCACTTGGGATCTTAACAACATAGAGACGGTATTGATCGTCCCATATGCAGGTTCAAGAAGCCCACCCATTATCCCCAAATATCTTAGCTTCATGTTCTAAGATCCGACGAATGCAGATGTCATCCCTTGCTCGCAAGTTAGTCACCCACTCGTTGTAGATGACTTCTAAAAAGATATGATTGTGGTCTTCTAGCCATGATTCCTAAAAGAGAAACAATCAATATTCTCATTCTCAACCTTCTTCTCCAAAAAATAACATTATAGCCATGGGTCTACTCTAATACCACTAGTGAGGCCCCAAGGTGGCACCATTTGGCACGCGTAGCTTGCCTCCACTTGGTTCCCATAATTCTGCTACTAAGCCCAAGAGGGCAACACATAGCATAAGAACCCACATGGACACAATTTCAAAACCTTAAATAGCATTGATTCTATTCATTCTCATCACACCATAGAATAGAACCAAGTAGGGAAAATAAAACCAATAATGCAAGTATGCTATATTTTGTGTAACATGCTAATACAAGGTTCTTACAAGGACTTTCAATCTTCATATAAGCTAGAAAGAAAGCACCAGACTCGTCTGGTCCACCTAACTGTAGGCCGATACATCGGCTCACTTCTTGTTTAACTCCATGACTCTTGGACTATGGAGTCCATTGAGCCAATGAGACCGACACCTACAGGTTACTTTGCCTAAGGGCAATAAGCCCAATCACCACCCATGCCACTTCTATTGACCTCACCCAAGCCAAACGGGAGGACCAGATCCAAGGTTAGCTAGGCCCTAGACTCACCTCATTCCATAAGGAGAGCAAACTTCCTCGCTATCTTCATCAATCTTGTCCAATCTTGTCGAACAACTTTGGTTCTAATTCTTATTATTAGTTTTAATACACATTCGTTGAGATAACAATTGGTCACTGTAATATTTTGAAACCATCATAACCTTTTCGATATTATTTCCATGAAAAAGAGATTCTCATATTACTTTGACATATTCATTTTCATTCCTCTTTAACTCGCCCACTCACCTTTTTCACTTCGAAAGAGTAGCTTTTGTGATTAAACAAACACTCTTAATACCATAACTTGTACACTTATCATCAACCTCTAAAGGAGAGAAGTCCAAGCATGATTGGTTCCAAACACCCAACACAATCAAAGGATGCCAGAGAATCAAAAGAAAGAAGAGAAAAAGTCAACTGTGAAAAATAAATGGGTTTTTCACGACCGTGAAAAACTCAATGGTTTCTTATGCCACTAGGAGGAAATCAACAACTCCATATTGAAAGCCTCCTACCTCTACATCAGCTCCATGCTATAAAGAAGCAGAAAAGAAAGAGGATGTTCAACCATGAAAAATCACTACCACGAAAACATGGAGTTTTTTTAGGCCCATGGCAAATACTAAATTATGTTTTTTAAGTGTCATTTTGCTATTAGGTTGGGAGTATTATTGATATACGAATGTATGTAGTTCTATATGTAAAGAGGCATCATTTAGTATGACCACAATATAAATTAATTAAAGACGTCAAAGGATTCACTTAGGAGTATGTAAGATAGCACATGAGATTCATACATCAGGAGGTTTTCAGTAGAGAAGTGCACACATTCAATACAAGGGATTGCCATGTAGTAACCACGATCCTCCTCCTCATCCATCAACTCCTCTTCCTCTTTCTTTTCCCATGCCTAATGTAAAGAGAAAAGAAAATGACACTAGAGGAACTTATTTCGTTTATGTATGTTTGACTACGGATGTGACATTACTTTGAGAATATTCACAATGTGTATTTAACAAATAGAAACCAAAAAGTTCACAAGGAATTCTAGGAAATAATATGCTTCAAAAATGTGATTTGATGTAGTAGACTAATGTCAAACAAGGATGCTTATTGTATGCTTGAAGTGTGCATATAATATAGATGAAATGTGCTAGGGAGTGGTGGCATTGAAGAATGATAAGTAAGGTGATGGAGCATTTTAGGTGATGGAGCATTTTGGTAGGCAGGGATGGAGCATTTTTACCAACGCGGTAGGGACACCGATACCTTTCCCAGTTTATGGGGTTGAATGTATTGTAGCGTGGCAAAACACATTTAATGAGTAAATGGGCTCTCATGATCGAGTGCAGTAAGATTAAGGAGTGGCACCTACTGGGCGACGTGTAAATAACCAGCCCATAGGTAAGTTAGCCTACTGTGCAAGGCAAGCCGTGCTCTGAATCGCTATTAAAGCTGCTCTTAAGGTTTTCTTGATGCGCATGCAATCTGCCTTCAATCGAAGTCCATGGCAAGCTCATCAGAAGCTTGGAGTTGATTGGATGGTTTGGTTAATCAGCTTAGAGTTGAGGTAAACGGACTTGGGAGTTGATTAATTAATTGCATCGTGAAGTTGATTAATAATAGCATCATGCTTTATTCACCATGAATCTTAGAGTGTACGTAATTGCATAAACCAAAACATCATAGTGCAGCTACTTCCATTGATCACAGCCTGATGATGAGTGATAGTAAATAGAATTTCCTAAAGCTTTCCTGTTTAAGCATCTAATCGTGATTTCTTCGTGTTTTGTAGTGATGGAAGCAAGAAAGCAAGCAACCATGACTCTAGAACTGGGATCGTGCGAGGATAATCACGATCACATGGCGATGCGCATGCCCATTCAAGATCATAACACACCTAAACGCCTGCCCATATCTCTGAAGGTTTGTGTGTTAGTGCATACGGAAACCTGATCTCAAGGAGCCTTCTTTGCAACATCAGCTCAACGTAGACACCCTTTAACCTCATCTAGTCTTGTGCGCAGTTCATCGATGTCACGTATAGAGTTTCGATCAAAAAGACTTCTTTAAGCTTGAGGAGCCAAACTTTATCTGAAAAGAAGGCCGAAGAGAAGGAGATTCTTCACAGTATCACAGGCTATGTGTTGCCCGGAGAAATGTTGGCTTTGATGGGGCCATCGGGTAGTGGAAAGACAACCCTTATTAACCTATTGAGCGGACGAGGAAACACAAATCAAGACGGCACCATCACCTATAATGACCTGCCATACTCCAAGGCCCTAAAACAAAGGTTAGTAGGTGCCCTCTTTTTTACATCAAATAAATTTGCCATGTGATGGGCGCTGTGACTGCTGCTAGCCATTGGTCCGCTGTACGCGGCATGACATGTCTTCAGGAATCCGAATGGGATGTGTTATGCAAGATGATAATCCACGTTCGTCTATAAAAGAGACAATTGACTACATTGCACCTTTCTTTTTTTAATCAGAATGGGATTTGTTATGCAAGACGATATCCTTTATCCACATTTGACTGTGAAAGAGACTTTGGTATATGCCGCTTTACTTCGGCTACCGAAAACCATGTCAAAGAAAGAGAAAGAAGAGCGTGCAATGGAGGTGGTCTCTGAGCTTGGCCTTGAAAGGTATGTGACATAAAGGCCTTAACATGATATCTCTAGGTATACACTATGACAAGACCAGTATATGATTCCCTGAACCTTCATCTTTGCAGGTGTCAAGACACAATGATTGGTGGCCCTTTTCAGCGCGGCATATCCGGAGGTGAAAGAAAGAGAGTCTGTATTGGCCATGAAATTTTGATCGATCCCTCTCTCCTATTTCTAGATGAACCCACCTCTGGATTGGACTCGACAACAGCTCTACGGATGGTCCAAATGTTACAGGAGCTATCTGAGGCCAGTAGCAAACTATGAGCTACATTGACATTGTTCATGTTTTTCATCACATGTTAACCTTGATTTAAATGTATCGTTGTTATGTAGGTTGGAAGAACTGTGGTAACAACCATCCATCAACCCTCAAGCAGGTTATTTTACATGTTTGACAAGCTGATATTGCTCTCCGAAGGCCGAATGATTTATTTTGGAAAGGCAGGAGTGGCCATGGATTACTTCTCTTCTATAGGATTCTCTCCTCTTTTAGCTATGAATCCTGCCGATTTCTTGCTAGACCTTGCAAGTGGCAATCTTGCTGACATGTCCATACCAGTAGAGTTGAACCAAAAAGTTGCTAGTGCATGCGAAGATGGCAACGCTATCTCGACACAACTTCCCAAAGAAGTACGGCAAGTACACTGCAAATATGATTGTGCATTAGGTTCCTTAAGAGTGTTTCTCTTAGTGTGGCATTTATAAGGTGTGGCCCCCATATATGTGATGGACCAATGCTGATTCTTGTTGCAGTACCTTTCTGATTCTTATGAGATTAGTTTACAACCCATTGAGAGGAGTAAACTGCTTGAGATGAGCATTCCAATTGAGCTTACGAAAGGGGTCTCCACAAAGCGAGAATGGAGCTCTTCATGGTGGTTACAGTTCCAAGTCATTTTTATGAGAGGCCTAAGGGAAAGGCGGCATGAATACTTGAGCTCGTTACAGATATCGCAAGTCATAGCTACCTCGCTCATTGTGGGCAGCTTGTGGTGGCACTCAGACCTTAAGACAGAAAAAGATGTTGCAGATCAGGTAGGCTGGTCACTGTCTTTTCAACTTGTGCAAAGATACTAAGATCTTTCTGGGTGAAGGCCTCATTAACTGATCCAACATATCCTGGGAAAAATGCAGGTAGGACTGGTATTCTATATATCAACATTTTGGGGCTTCTTTCCACTTTTTACAGCACTTTTCACTTTCCCCCAAGAGCGAGTGATCTTAGCAAAGGAACGGGCCTCTGATATGTACAGGCTTAGTGCTTACTTCATGGCTCGCACCCTTGGTGACATTCTGTTAAATCTTTGCCTGCCAGTTGTATTTCTTTTAATAGTCTACTTCATGACACACTTGCAACCGACCCTATCGGCATTCTTCCTCACATTGTTGACCATCTTTCTCAGCACTATTACTGCACAGGTATTACAAAGTTTTTTCTTTTTTAATCTACCCTACAGTGCCAGGGGTTAAAACTGGGACCTGCACATCAAGAGATTGTTTTTCATCACAGCGTGGCTCCATTCTCTTTTCAGGGTCTAGGGATTGCTATTGGGGCAATAATGATGGACGTAAAAAAAGCAACTACTGTGGCTTCAGTGATATTACTCACTTTTATGCTGGCAGGAGGGTTTTTTGTTGAGGTAGCATATTTGTGAAGCGTGCATATATTTGATCTACCCTGCTTTTCACATCATTACTGAGCATTGGTATGTGGGTTTTGTTGCAGCACCTTCCATCGTTCATAGCCTGGATAAAGTACATCTCTTATAACTATTACACCTTTGAGCTCCTTCTCAAAGTTCAGTACAACGAAGGACAGCAGTACAATTGTCACACGCCTACTGGTTGTCAGAGCATAGCTCTTTCCCCCGCTATTCATAATATACCTTTAGGTGGTGGTGTTAAAGAAGCTTCAATATTGCTTGCTATGGTTGTGGGATACCACCTTCTAGGATACATTGCTCTTCGCCGCATGAGGCTTGGTATCTGAATCACAGGAGGCTCTTCCTTGCATGAGGAGGCTTAGTGTCTGACCATACTTTTGGATTATGGACTTCTTATTTTGTGGCATTTATTGCTGGACTTATGATGCAAATCATGCATGCTTCCTAACAAAGCAAAGTTTACCCCTTCATGCCATAAGCTTTGGCATATGAGGATGTAGCACCAACATATAGGAGAAAAGGTTTTCATAGCATTTTTTAACTTCTGAGGGCATAAATTCAATGTATTTGGCCTATTTAAAGGCATCTCACCTAATAAGAAAGTGCCTTGGATATTTTAGATTCTTAATTGTCTCTTTTTATGATATGTTGTGTATATATTACGTTTATGAATTTATCAAGAAAACATTTTGATCCTCCATAGCTTATAGCTTAGATACCATGGCATTCTAATTCTGAACTAAAGTGTCATATGCTTGCCTCTTCTTGCATTCTTTCTGAATGTGACCAGGTATGCTGTAGTTAAAACATATAACCTTGGGTTACATAGCCTTTAACCTTGTCTTTCTTTGAGCTTGCAAGGAACGTTCAATCACCACAGTTCAACATCCATCTCCTTCTCCAAAGGCATTGAACTGAAATCCTCTAAAGTAATGGAAGGAGCCTTGATCTGAGTATTCAGAGAAGTAAAAGACCACCATACTTTTGGGGCTGCACTCCTATGCGCCTAGATGCAAGAACTTGGGTCCTTGTTTGCAGGTGAACATGGTTCCAACCAAGAAAGAGTGAGAGGAAGGAGAGATGGAAAGATCAAGCCATGGTGACTTGACACATAGACATAGCTGAGAGAGAGAGGGAGAGAGAGAGAGAGAATAACACACACAAGAGAGAGAAGAAGAAGAAGAAGATATATTAACATCTTGCAAAAGACCCAACGGGCCTTTAAGACAAGTTTTGCAATGTGTCCATGGAATCTCATATAAAAGACTAGTCGTATGGCACAACAATGATTGTATTATGCATAGTTGTTTCTCGTACCGGTACGAATGGGTTCGTACCGTACGGTTCGTACGGTACGATACCATACAATATTGTACGGTATCGTACGGTACGAGTTTTTTTTTCCCTTGAAAAAAAATTTTTTCCAAATGCTTTAAAAAAATATAGAAACCCTGCTTAACGAAGATCCCAAATGCTCGCAATACTTCGCAACTTTCATGTCTACTCAATATTCCATATGGGGTTGTTGAGAGACCTAAAAAATCTGGCGAGGTAGACTGGTAGTGTACACTTGATTGGTAGGATGAGAGAATCTTGCTTAGGCTAGACAGTTAGATTCTCAAGTTATGTACGAGGAAGAAGATTTGGACATGGCCATTTTGATCTAGAGAGGAGTCCCTAAACCTATCACCCTAGATGCACTGCTTGTATTTGTGCAAGGACTGTCCCTTAGTCATAAACGCTACACTGGGAGACCTTTGGTATTGAATTACCCATCCAGGTTCTTTTTTGGAGACAATCAGGAGATCCAACTGGGAGAGACACATATCCATGTTCTGGTTCCTCAAGCACTGTAGACTCCTCCCCTCCCAACCTTCCCTCACATTCAAGCTTGAAGCTCCATAGGTTGTAAGTGTAAAAAATAAAAACCGTATTTTATCGTACGGTATTCGAAAATTTCATATCGTACCAAAAATTCTCGTACGGTATCGTATTTTCGTACCGTGACAACCATGGTATTATGATTATACTTCCACCATGTACAATGCTTTATGTAGGCACCAAGGCCCTATCTTTCTCTTAATAAGAGGGTGTTCACACCTAAAGTGTTCACACACCACTTGACACTTAAATAGACTCAGAAATATACAACAAACCCCCCTTCAAAGTGAAGGAATGTCATCTAAGAGAGAGACCTTTAGTATGATGATTTGGACTCTAATCTGTATTATGTGATACAAAAGAACACAATGATGCCAACACTTGAAACTCTCATGTCAGGCCTAATACAAGAGCTTGACCATACATAATGTCTACATCAGTCTATCCATAGACAACCCCCCTCGCTATAAGTAGGGAAAGTAAGATTTTTTTAGAAACAAGGCTTTAATAAAAATATATCCAAAATATTCAATCAGATTTTGGGAGACATCCCAAGCAGAGAACCCTTGACTCATACAAAAAGGACTAGAAAGCCAAATCATAATCTTCCTCGTTAAGAGAGATTTGCCATGACAGTGAGGGCTTTGTCTTCAGCTGTCATAGATACTTCAGCTTCATCTTCATCTTCATGCTCTTGCACCAAGTTTGCATGATCCTTTGATTGCTCTTGGCCAGCTTCTTAAAACACTTCTGTACGTCCAAGCTTTTTGCAATAGGAGCACTCGATGGTCCTTCTATCCTATTTGCCTTTCATTTGAAGAGGAAGGCTTTCTTTAACTCAGAAGTGTTGCTTCAGCCAGCTCCATAAATCACAGGAGGCTCTTCCTTGCATGAGGAGACATGTCAATTATGGACTTGTTCTTTCAAGGCATTCATTGCTGGACTCATGATGCAAATCATGCATGTTGTATTTGCTTCCCAACAAGACAAGGTTTACCCCTCATGCCATAAGGTTTGGCATATGAGGATGTAGCACCAACATATAGGAGAAAGGGTTTTCATAGCATTTTTTTAACTTCTGAGGTCATAAATTCAATGTATTTGGCCTATTTAAAGGCATTTCATCCAACAAAAAAGTGCCTTGGATTTTTGAGATTCTTAACTGTCTCATTTTATGATATGTTGTGTATATATTATGTTTATGAATTTATCAAGAAAACATTTTGATCCTCCATAGCTAAAAGGTTAGATACCATGGCATTCTAATTTTGAACTAAAGTGTCATATGCTTGTCTCTTCTTGCATTCATTTTGAATGTGACCAAGTATGCCGCAGTTGAAACATATCACCTTCGGTTACGTGCAAGATCTGCCAGATAGGTTCTCCAGCTTGTTGCTCCTGTGTACCTCCATGCTGTAGGAAGCTATCAAGTGGTGATATGGCTTGTTGGGTGTTGGACTCACACACACAAACCTGCACATTAGGGTTAGGTGCAGGGTACAATGCCATCATCTGTATGCATAAACTGTATGCCGAGATAGTAGTGTAAAGGCCCCAAATCTGACATATCAAATTCAGCTTTCAAATCAGCTTTGAAATCTGAAATTTGTGCTTTGCTTGTACCTGTAATGAGCATGTCATCTACATACAAGATGACTATGAGAATATCGGCATCGGTTTTCTTCACATACAATGTGCTTTCAGCTGGACTATTCTCAAAACCTTGGCTGGTTAGATGAGCATGTATCTTATCATACCAAGCTCTTGGAGCTTGCTTTAACCCATACAATGCTTTGTGCAACCTGCATACTTTATGTTCCTCACCAGGAACTACAAAACCAATGGGCTAATTTACATATACTTCCTCCTATAAATCCCCATTTAAGAATGCAGTTTTGATGTCCAATTGATGCACTTTCCATCCTTTATGGGCAGCCAATGCAATCACTGATCTTATTGTGGTCATTCTCGAAGTAGGAGCAAAAGTCTCTTCATAATCTATTCCCTTTTTCTGGGAGTAGCCTTTTGCCACAAGTCTTGCTTTGTACCTGTCAATAGTACCATCAGACTTTCTTTTGACTTTGTACACCCACTTTGTTCCAATTACATGCTTGCCTTTAGGCAATTCCACAAGATCCCATGTATTGTTCTTCATGATAGAAGAAATTTCAGCTTGCATAGCTTGCAACCAATGCTCATTCTCATGTGCTTCTTCACAAGAAGAAGGTTCTTCTGAATCAAAGAGACCACCCTGCGAATGCAGACTCCCCACTATGTACATTCAAAGCATGGCTGGAACTAGCCCTTGTTCTACCTGTGAGTGGATGCAAGTTTGCTTTCTTGCAAAGTTTTCAGCAACCATCTTGGCACTGACTTGGCTGTGTCTATGGCTGTTTGCTCTTCCTTGACAAGATCTTCCACTTCTTCCATAGAAGGGGGCTGAATGGCCGGCTGTTCCACAAGTTCTACATGAGGATTTTCTTGTGTAGGGGCTGGCTGATCTGAATCTCCCCTAATTGCAATGGGTAAAAGTCCATTAAACATGTCCTGTATGCCTGTATCATTGCTTTTATACAAGCTGTACATGGGCTGTTCTGAATTTTCAGCAAATACCACATCTCTACTGACAAAAATCCTTCGTGTAGTTGGATTATAACGACGGTATCCTTTGCTCTCATTGCTGTAGCCCACAAAAATGCATTTGATTGCTTTGTCATCTAGCTTTGTTCGGAGTTGTTCTGGCACATGTGCATATGCCAAACACCCAAATGTACGCATATAATCCACTGTTGGCTTTCGGCTATCCAAGCCTCAAATGGTGTTATGGTTTTCAAAGCTTTTGTTGGACACCTGTTCAACACATGAGTTGCACACATTATAGCTTCCATCCAAAATTTGTGAGGCAACTTTTGTGCTTTCACCATGCATCTTGCCATCTCCATGAGAGATCTATTTTTCCTTTCAGCTACACCATTCTGCTGCGGTGTATAAGGCACAGTACATTGGTGTTTGATGCCCTTTTGAAGCATATAATCCTTGAATGCATTTGACATGTATTCTCCACCTCTATCCGAGCGGAGTGTTTGGACTTTACATCCACACATATTTTCAGCCATTGCTACAAAGTGTCGAAAGCATGTAAACACATCTGCTTTCGCTTTCAAAGGGTAAGCCCAAGCAAACCTGGAGTAGTCATCAATGAATGTGACAAAGTAAAGATACCCCCCTCTGGATGGTGTCCGCATTGGACCACATACATCACTATGTATGAGCTGTAATTTACTTTCAGCTCTAACAGCTCCATCTTTGGGGAATGGTTTTCGTTGCATCTTTCCCAAAATACACCCCTCACATACATGTCTAGATGGAGACTCAAGAGGCGGCATATTATCAACCATATGATGCTTCTACAAAAGCATCAAACTCTGAAAATTTACATGCCCAAAACGAGCATGCCATAGCTCTGCATCATGCATAGCAGGAGTGTGGGCAACCACTATATTTGCATCATAAGTGCGCTTGTCATAGCTGTCCAGCCTATACAAGCCTTTGTATCGTGTTCCAGAAGTGACTATTTCATAACCCTTTGATGGGTCTTTTACCAAACACTTCTCATCTTCAAATTCAACTTTTAAACCTTGGTCGTTTATGGCTGAGACGGAGAGCAAATTTTTCTTTATCCCTGGAACATCAGAGCGGGCGCTAGAGTATCGCTGCCGGCTGCAGAGGTGGTGCCGCCCGCGAGGCTGGGCGGAGGTGGTGGGCTCCCCACTAGTGCCGCCCGTTTCGGGTGGCCGGACGGTGGATTAGCGACGGAATCAACGGACGGACGGCGACGGAAAAACACAGCGTCGACGGAATTTCGCAGGTTTTTCTGCAGATTCTCCATAGGCACTACTCCAGGGCCAGCTCCCAGCTCTGATACCAAATGCCAAATGTTGGGTGTTGGACTCACACACTCACACACAAACCTGCACATTAGGGTTAGGTGCAGGGTAGAGAAGCTCACACACAGAAATGAGAGAGAGAGAGGGAGAGCCAAAAGTGTGGTATCCACAAAATGCAAGTCAACCCTTGCATGTGTGCCACATCCATATAATATAGAAGTACAAAATATTATATGTTAGAGTGTCCTTTCACACTTGATGTCCAAGGGGAAAAACCACATGGGAAAAAGTGCCCTTGGTTAAGCCCTGTTCACACATAGCACTACCATAAGTGAGCATATGCCTACATGGCTGATTTAGGAAGAAACGCACATAATGGTTGACTGTTTTTGAAGAAGAGATGATCCTGTTAGGGTGGTGTTTGTATGCTGAAAACGCATGCCAGAGACAGCAGGGGACAGTCCATGATGAAGGGGTGGCATGTACGGCTGGTTACAGCAGGGAACAGCACAAAATGATGAAGAGGCGGCAAAGAGAAGCGCTTGGCTGTGTATGGACAGCCAAAAGAAAACGCAAGGCCATCATATGCGCATCAAAAAAACTCAACAATGAAGGGAGCAGCAAAAAAAAACACAGCTTTATCCTGTGTGCATCAGAAAACCGAATCATGTGGCAGGCAGCAGAATGGATGGTGGGCTGGAAAAATGCAACATTGAATGAGCAGTGCACGATGGTGCATTGTAGAGAAAGACGCAAGGCTGAATGGAGGAAAAAACGCACGTGTGATGATGGGTTCACCCATGCTCTGATACCATGTAGGTGAACATGGTTCCAACTAAGCGAGAGTGAGAGGAAGAAGCATTGGAGAGATCGAGCCATGGTGACTTGGTCCTAGACATGGATCGGTGGAAGAGAGAGAGAGAGAGAGAGAGAGAGAGAGAGAGAGTTGTTGCACAGCACAACAATGATTGTATTATAATTATACTTCCACCATGTACAATGCTTTATATAAGCATCAAAGCCCTATCTTACGGTCTGTAGACGGTCTCTCGTTGGTAGAGCTTTTGCTTGGGGTTCGGCTAGTGCCCGTGCTCGGCACTCAGTGCTCGATGTGTTTGTCCAAGGATCAGCTCACCGTGCTAGCAGTCTACTCCTCTTCAGCTTGAGAAAGAATTGGGTCTGAATTGCCAGATAATGGTAGCTATCACCTATAGACCTCTATAGGTACTCGCTAGATGCGATTGCAGATTGTTAACCGCTCATAGAAGTTAACAGACCAACTCTCGCTCTCTCACTCTCAATGCAATCAAGATACGATCAATGAAGCTTGCCATTATATTCATGAGTGAGGTCACTGTACAACTGAATGATTGCGTTACAATGATCACGAGAATACAATTAGCCAAGAAGGGCTCACTAGTTAACTTGCTTTAGCTGGACAAAGTTCAGAACAGACAATACAGGCACGAACCCTTTTTACAAAGTTTGTGGGGTTTTTATACTCGTCTAGGATCTTGGCAGCCAGTACCAGCTTGCCACGTGTCATTCTAGAATTGGTTACATTTATTAGACACTATATCCTGTGCTTCTTGGACATCATCATGAGGACCAAGTGCATAAAGTACTTCTTGTGGAGGTGGCAGATGATTCATCACTTTTGCCAAAACCTTGTTTTCTTACAAGATTAAATCCTTCATCTCCAGCAAGGCCTCAATCATGTGATGTGCATATCTGAATAGCTGCATGGATGTATTTCCTTCTAGTTTGATCTTTTGAATCTCTCTTTCCTTTTCTCCTCTCACCCAAATGGCCCTCTGTTGCATTCTGGCCAATCTTTCTCGCAGCTCTTTGACTTCATCAATGAGTTCCCAGGGATCCGAGAAGCAACTCCACTCCTCATCACATAGCTTTTTCTCGGGGTTCGGCTAGCACCTGTACTCGGCACTCGGTGCTCGGTGTGTTTGCCCGAAGGATCAGCTCACCGTGCTAGCAGTCTACTCCTCTTCAGCTTGAGAGAGGATTGGGCCCGGATCGCCAGATAGCCGTAGCTATCACCTATAGACTTCTATAGGTACTCGCTAGATGCATTCGCAGATTGATAACTGGTCGTGGAAGTTAACTCTCTCTCTCTCTCTCTTAATGCAATCAAGATACGATCAATGAAGCTTGCCATTATATTCATGAGTGAGGTCATTGTACAACTGAATGATTGTGTTACAATGATCACGAGAGTACAATTAGCCAAGAAGGGCTCACTAGTTAACTTGCTTTAGCTAGACAGAACTCAAAATAGACAATACAGACTCGAACCCTTTTTACAAAGTTTGCAGGGTTTTAATACCCGTCCACTGCCAGCTTGCCACGTGTTGGGGTAAAGGCACTATGCCCACCCTTATAGTGTGTACAAGCCCATAAGTTATAGTACATAGTACACTTAGTACTTTTAATGTACTAAGTGCACTATGTGTACTAGTGCAATATACATGTGTGATAGGGGAGTCACACACTCACTTGATGAGTTGACTTATCCCCACAACTCTCTCTCTCTCTCTCCCTTATTTCTCTGTGTATGTCTCCCACATGACCTAACCCTAATTCCTTCTCCCACATCAACTGGTATCAGAGCCAGTCACTCCTGGAGCTACCCAGACGGCACTGGCAGTCTGAACGGAAGAGCAGCCAGCAGCTTGAAGGCGCCCTGTAGGCAGAACCACCTCTGTGCTGGTCTTCGCTAGAAGCTTGCTTTGACGATTGCTGGCTCGACTGTGTGCTACAGTAGAAGGCTGCGTACAACAACGTGTAGCGGCGCCCTCAACTGACCACGTTATTAACCAGGCGGACATAATAGGCGTTGAGCGTGAGTCGGCGGCAGCTAGGCGATTCGGCTGGCGAAAACGCGTATGAGCGCTGGGCAGCGCACGTACGAATTTCGAAAGCGAGCAAGTCGGCATGGCGCTAGAGCGTGGAGTTCCTGTCTGAAAAGCTTTTGGCGATGGCGAGCTTGGGGTTGGGTTACACTGAGCTTGGCCGCACGGGGCTGCTTGTCAGCAAGCTTGGTTTCGGTGCCTCCCCCCTCGGTAATGTTTTCGGGACCGTGAAGGAGGAAGACGCCATTGCTTCTGTCCATGAAGCTGCTCGCTTTGGCATCAATTTCTTTGACACTTCTCCGTGCGATTCTGTAACCCCTCAGGAGAACCTTCCCATGGTGCGCTGAAGCTACGAAGCAGAGAAGGAAGACCTCCTTTTGGTTTCTGCAGCACACTTTGGCACAGAAAAGGGTCTCATCAGAGAACTGTAGAGATTCGCACGGGCTGCTGCAAAGGAGTCCTTCATCTGCACTAATTCTGCAGCAGCATCAGCAAACCCTCCTTTTCCTGCAAATCAGAGAAAAATCAGAAAATTACAAGGTATTTTCCTCAATTTTTTTTTGGGATTTGCAATTGAGCAAGTACAATCAACAATTGAGCAGGTACAGGTGCCCAATTGCTCAATTTTTGAGCAAAATTGGCAAAATTGGGTGACATTGGTCACAATCAGGATCAATTTGCAAGAAATTGGTCACAATCAGGATCAATTCGCAGGAAATTGAATGTCGAAATTTGGGGATTTTGATGTAATTGTGCAATTAAGCACTCATACATGCTGTATGATGTGAAAAATCGCACATTTGGGCAAAATTGCAGCAAATTGCAGTGCAAATCAAGGGGCTTTTGTGCCGATTTGGTTGATTTGCATGCAGGCAATCGCGTTTGATGCTGTGGATAATGTGTTGATGCCTTACAAGCACTCAATGTGCCTGTAAATCAAGGGGCTTTCATGTATTTGATGTATATGTGGCCAGGGGGAAGCATCGTGAACACTCTGGATGCCTTCATGTGCGTCAATCTACCATGTATGATCAGAAATTGATCTTAAATCAAGGGGCTTTTCAAGTTTTTATGCTTGTTGAGCTTGGCAAAGCAGCAGGCAAGACATTTATGCCTTGAATCCTCAAAAATCAGCTTGCAGTCAAGGGGCTTTTGCCCAATTTCTGTTCGGGACTGTTGTAGGCAGTGTACAGGACTGTAAAAGTCTGATTTTCACTCATTTGGACAGCCAGGAGAGCATTTATTGCTACTGTACCTGCTGGTACAGATTTGGCACAGCTTTGTGCAAGTTTTGGCATGGCTGTACACTGTTTTGAGTGACCAAAAGGTTCAATTTCAGCTGCTGTACTTGTCGGTACAGGTTTGGTACATCATGGGTGAGCACTTGGTACTGCTGTACAGTACTTTGGAAGAGCAACAGAGCACATTTGAGGTGCTGTTCAAAATCTGCAGCAACCAGATTTTGGTGTTTTCATCACATAAAGTGGGAGAAAAGTTGCATTTGTGCTTCCGCAGTGGGAGATAAAGCTTGGGAGAAAAAAAAAACTGTGAGCACTTTGTGTGCTTTTGGTGCAGTGTTTGCACATTTTGCAGGGAGTCAGGCATTTACAGGTTGCATTTTGCTATGGCAACCACAGGTGAGAGCTCTTCATTGCTTCACATCAAGAAGCTTGAAGGCTCGCATAACTATGATATTTGGCAAACCCAGTGCTACAATGTGTTGCTCCAGAAAAAGCAGCACAAGCCTATCAAAGAAAGGTGTGTGATGCCCGCTTCTCTTACTGCTGAAGAGTGGGAAGATATGGATGAGCTGGCAAGATCTACTATCATGTTGTCTGTGTCAGACTCTTTACTTTTCAGCATTCGTGAAGAGAAGACAGCTTGGGGAATGTGGCAGAGATTGCAGGACTTGTATGCCCAACAAAGTGCCTCAAGCAAAGTGTATTGGTTGAAGAAACTCATAGGCCTTCAGATGAAGGAAGGGGCGTCTATGATAGCCCATCTAAATGAGTTTAATGGTATTGTCAGCCAGGTCATTAATCAAAAGTTGGCGATGGACGATGAGTTCAAAGCCACTTTTCTCTTATGCACTTTGCCAGAGAGTTGGGACACATTCAGGACAGCCACTAGCAATTCGAATGCTATGCTGTCATATGCAGATGTTGAGGGTGCTCTTCTTCAAGAAGAGATGAACAGGAAGAACAACTCTGTTGGAAAGTCCAATGCAATGAATGCACGTGGGAGATCCCAGCAAAGGGGAAAAAGCCAAGAACGGGGAAGGAGCAAGTCTCACTCCAAAAAGGATTTGGAATGCCATTATTGTGGCAAGAAGGGACACATTAAAAAGCAATGCTACAAATGGAAAAATGATCAAAAAGAAAAGGGAAAAGGCAAAGACAAAGAGAAGGATGAAGCCAAAGATGTAAAGCCAAAGGGCAAAAGTGGAGTCAAGATTGAAGAAATCAATGTGTCACATGCAGGTGGCAGTGAGGATGAGGTCCTCTTTACGTCTTCACTTGATGCCCATTCACTTCTTACAGGTGGTCATGGTATGCACTCATGGATCATTGATTCAGGTGCCTCCTTTCATGTCACAGGTTGCAGAGACTTGTTTGTCAGGTATACTGCTGGCAATGAAGGAGTGGTTTATTTGGGTGATAACCATGCATGCAAGATTCTTGGCAGAGGTGATGTAAGGCTTGTATTTTCAGATGGCTCACAGCTTATGCTCCATGATGTCAGGCATGTGCCTGAGATCAAGAAGAATCTGCTTTCTACTGGACAGCTTGATGATGCTGATTATGTTACCACATTTGGTAGTGGAAAGTGGAAAATTAGTAAGGGCTCACTGGTTGTTGCCAGAGGCTCTAAGGTGGACACTCTTTACTTCATGCATGCAGGTGTTTGTCACCATGCTAATGTAAATGCAACCGAGCTGCCGGAAATCTCTATGTGGCATAGCCGGTTGGGACACATGAGTGTCAAAGGAATGGAGCAATTGTCTCGTTTGGGTTACTTGCCTTCTCTAAAGTTTTCAAGTTTTCAGTTTTGTGAGCATTGTATATATGGTAGGCAACTACAGTGCCCCCACAAGAAAGCTCTTGGACAAAAAGATGCTCAGTTAGAGCTTGTGCATACAGATGTATGTGAGATGCCTCAGCTTTCTTTGGGAGGGGCAAAATATTTTGTGTCTTTTATAGATGATGCCACACGCAAGGTGTGGGTTTATCCTCTTCGTTTGAAGAGCGATACATTCTCAGTGTTTGAGAAGTTTGTTGCTCTTGTTGAGAATCAAACTGGCAAAACACTGAAAGCTTTGCGTTCCGACAATGGTGGAGAGTACATGTCCAAACAGTTTCAGGACTTTTGTGATGCTAAAGGCATCAAGAGGGAGCTCTCTACTCCTTATGATCCTCCACAAAACGGGACAGCAGAGAGGATGAACAGGACCATACAGGAGAAGGTCCGTTCTATGTTGTCACATGCTGCATTACCTCATGGTTTTTGGGCTGAAGCTGTTATGACAGCCGTTCACCTTATAAACAGGTCACCTAACACGAGGCTTGGTGGGAAAGTGCCAGAAGAAGTATGGACAGGGAAGCCTCCGTCATACAAGCACTTGAGAGTGTTTGGTTGCGTTGCGTACGTGCACATACGCAGGGAAATGCGCACCAAACTTGATCCTAAGTCTCACAAATGCATATTCCTAGGATATGGTGACAGAGGTGAAATGGGGTATAGACTTTGGGATCCCGTGAATAGAAAGATCATACGCAGCAATGATGTCATTTTTTATGAAACATGCATGTATAAGGAGCCTGCAAGGCAACAGGAGCCTGGCAGAGTCATCTTTGATGATGATGGACATCATGGACAACAACAAAGGGCTGTAAATCAGCCATTACAGCAGGAAAATCAGCCCTTAAATGGTGCTGAAAATGGTCCAAATGGACAGCCAGAGATGGCAGAAGATATCCCTATGGATATACCACAGTTGGAGGACATACCGGGCATTATATTTCAGCCTTATGGCATGGAACAGGAGCCACCAATGGGTGATATGCAGGCTGGACAGCAACCTGCAAATGATGGTCATTGGGTACGGAGGTCCACAAGACCCTCCAGAGCCCCTGACAGGTTTGTTCTAGGGGTTGACTATTTGATGCTTACTGACTGTGGGGAGCCCTCATGTTATAAAGAGGCTTTACAGAGGGCAGACAAGGCTCTATGGGAGCGTGCCATGAAGTCAGAGATGGATTCTCTGCACAAAAATGGTACATGGAAGTTGGTGCATTTGCCTGTAGGCAAGAAGGTTTTGCCATGCAAGTGGGTATACAGGCTCAAAGTTGCATCTGATGCAAAGCCAAGATATAAAGCCAGGTTAGTGGCTAAGGGCTTCAAGCAAGAATATGGTGTGGACTTTGATGAGATCTTCTCTCCAGTGGTCAAAATGACCACACTTAGAGCTGTGTTGGCTTTGGTTGCGCATGACGATCTGGACTTGATTCAGATGGATGTGAAGACTGCTTTTCTTCACGGTGATCTCCATGAGGAGATATATATGCAGCAGCCAGAGGGTTATGCAGTGAGTGGAAAGGAGAAGCTTGTATGCAAGCTGAAAAAGAGTCTTTATGGGCTCAAACAGGCACCAAGAGAATGGTATCATAAATTTGATACATTCATGAAATCTCAGAAATTCAGGAGAAGTGACATAGATCACTGCTTGTACACCAAGAAAGCTTTGGATGGCAGTCTATTGATCCTCATCTTGTATGTTGATGATATGTTGATTGTCGGGAAATCTCGTAAGGAGATGGATGCCTTGAAGCAGAGGCTGCATCAAACCTTTGATATGAAGGATTTGGGTGATGCAAACCACATCTTGGGTATACGGATACTTCGGGACAGAAATCAGCATGTGTTGTATTTGTCTCAGAAGGAATACATTGGCAAAGTCTTGCAGAGGTTCAATATGGACGGGGGGAAGAAGACTAGTACTCCTTTGCCTCCATATGTGAAACTCAGTGCTATGGACAGCCCACAGTCAGATAGAGACAGGGCTGATATGGCCAAGATTCCGTATGCTTCAGCTTGTGGCAGTCTCATGTATGCCATGGTTGCTATTAGGCCGGACATTGCATTTGCAGTGGGAGTGGTTTCTAGATACATGGCCAACCCTGGCAAGAAGCATTGGGAAGCAGTGAAAGGTGTCATGAGATACCTGAAGGGCACACAGGATATGTGCATTTGCTTTGGCAAACAGGATGCATTAGTGCATGGTTACACGGATTCGGATTATGCCGGTCATCCAGATAACCGGAAGTCTACTACCGGTTATGTGTTTACATTCACAGGAGGTGCTGTGTCATGGATATCCAGGATGCAGAAGTGCACTGCCTTATCTACTACAGAGGCCGAGTATATTGCAGCCACAGAGGCTTGCAAGGAGGCATTATGGCTATCTCGGTTAGTGGTTGATTTGGGCTATACAGGGGATATTCCATTGTTGCATTGTGACAGTCAGAGTGTCATCCAGTTGGCAAAGAACCCTGTCTTTCATGCAAAGACGAAGCATGTGGATGTGAAGTATCACTTCATCAGAGAGATGATAGAGAACAAGCAAATTCAGCTTGTTAAGATTCATACGGATGACAACCCGGCTGATCTGTTGACAAAGAGTTTGCCTCCGGAGCGGTTTGCTCATTGCAGACACTTGATGGGCATTGGATGAGGCCAGTTTCAGCCTTGATATGGCCTTGTATATTATCATGTACATGCTGATTTTTCTTTTCCTTTACTTAAGGGCACTTTGCCTTTAAGTGGGAGGTTGTTGGGGTAAAGGCACTATGCCCACCCTTATAGTGTGTACAAGCCCATAAGTTATAGTACATAGTACGCTTAGTACTTTTAATGTACTAAGTGCACTATGTGTACTAGTGCAATATACATGTGTGATAGGGGAGTCACACACTCACTTGATGAGTTGACTTATCCCCACAACTCTCTCTCTCTCTCTCCCTTGTTTCTCTGTGTATGTCTCCCACATGACCTAACCCTAATTCCTTCTCCCACATCACCACGTGTCATTCTAGGATTGGTTAAATTTATCAGACACAGGACCCTGTTCTGGATTCCCCCGCCAGTTGCTTCTACCCAGGTTTGTGTTTCTCTTGTGCTTGGCCTTCACTCACCTGATTTTTCATCCTGAATACTCTCAGAGTCTGAGATCTTAGCTCTCAGCTTTCAGCTTTCAGCTTTCAGTTTTAGTTTTGATTTTTCTTATTTCATTCATGACAAGATTTCATGGAGACTGTATACATCATTTTGGTCTCACAGACCTTTTGGGTCTTTTGAAGACGTTAATATAACTTTCTTTCTCTCGTGTGTGTGTGTGTTATTACATCTTGAGAACCTTGAGAAATAACTAGTAAGAACTTGTTATAGTGTACAATAAGTGATGGGATATGAGAGAGAGAGAGAGAGAGAGAGAGAGAGAGAGAGAGAGAAAGAAAGAAAGAAAGATATATTAAGCGTCTACTAAAGACCCAATGGGCCTATGAGACCAAAGTGATACAATAATGTCCATGACATATCTCATCATGGAATGGAAAATAAAACAGAAAGAAAACATAAACATAGCTATCTCACTCGGGTGATATAGAACTGTCCATGGAAACTGATCATGGAATACTAAGATTATAGAAACATGAGAGCAACATCAGCTCCGAGTAGATGGTATACCACTCTCCAAAATATCAAGCATCGGGCTAATGAGTATGGCCGAAAGGTCTCCCTCAGCTATGTCACATGGAAAGGTAGCTCGATGGCGGTGGAGCATGTCCTAGATCTGGAGCTGATGAGGTGATCGTGGCCGACAGGAGGGCCAGGGGCATCGGGCACGCTAGAGTGCACAGGCTCGGTCCGAGGTAACTCCTCTCGGGCGAGGTAGGTCCGGAGCAGCTCGTGGAGGGTCCACAAGATTCACTATATCGGTGTCCTCCACCTCTTGGGTCCGAAAGAAACTGGTGATGGTTGGCTGGCGAGGGAGGGGGCAGGGTGGCTAGGGCCGAAGCTCTCTCAAGAAGGTGTCCCTGTGTCTGCGGAGCTCAAGCAAGAAGAGGCCTAGGCAACGCTGGTCTTGGAAGTCAATGATCCTCGAGAGTGGACCGAATCCCTCACGAAATAGACAGTGAAACCTCCCGCGGATCTCATAGTATACTGGGCAGCGGCATATGTAATGCTCCTCCGTCTCAACCTCTGTGTGGCATAATCGGTAGATCCTCTCCTCTTTGGGTCTCCGTATGAGCTTCCTGGCTCTAAAGATGCGCTCAGCTCTACCTGTCTCCACTCTAAGGCGGTGGGATGAAACCCGTATCTGGCCAATCGCAATCCGCATGGCATGGGACATGTAAACACTCAAGTAGCCCGGCTGCTGGATGAATCCATCCTCAGTGAGTGTGAGGAAGTGATCTTTGTAGAAGTGCATCTTTATGGGGAGCTCCGGAGGTGTGATCCATGTGCAATGGGTGTAGAGGCTGAGAAGATCTAACCGGATAACCCAGTTGGTATCCTCGTGAGACAACCAGAGAAAAGGGGAGTCCAAACTATACTGAAGGGGGGGTAGCGGGTCCATGCGGAGCCATATACTTAGAACCAAGTGGAAACTAGTGCGTACCATACTCCAGAGTGGCCCTCAAGTGCTAGCTGTCTTAAGGACTGCAAAGCAAGCCTCGAGTACCTCCGGGGATCCATGTGACTGATGCGATGGAGTTACGTCACTGTCTGGAAGAGTGCATCCACTATCATCGGGACTGCAACAAACTCTGCCTAGATAATCTGGTGTGGGACTGATGGTTTGTCACCAGCCTGGACATTTCCCAGTATGAAAGGAGTCTGGTGGACTCCAGGATGTCTAAATATTTGGAAAGTACAACTTTGGGAATGGGGGATTATCCTAGAATACAAAGGACCACACTCCTAAAATTTAGGAGCGTTGCTATTTTTGGCCCCACTCCGATGGAAATTCTGTTCACGTCATTACATCTAGAATTGAGTAGATACCAAGAGTTGGCAAAGTGCCTATGACAGAATGTCTACCAGAGCAGATGGAAGGGAACATGGGCACTTGAGAGGATAGTGTGAGTTGGTGGCCGAAATGCCTATAAACTATGTGTAGCAGAAATGCTTATGGAACACCAGGTTATCTATGCCTGCGAGTGATTGTTTTATCTTGTTACTTGAGCCCACCTCTCATCCAAGGTGTGTGGTCAGAGTACCAACACGGAGTGCAAGTGTGTAAATTGGACATGACGCCTGGTTGGCACGGGACTTATGTATACGCCAAGGGTCATGTGGATTGGCACATGTTTGTGTGCTTTGAGCTTGGATTATGATATCTAGACTTACTGGAATCACTATCTCCCCATACAGAGGCCAAGAGGTTCATTGTTCATCTCACCATGCATGTGGATTCATGTTGGGATTCTGAGAGGGCAATTCAATGAACACTCCACCATACACGTGGATTCGTGTTGCGATTGTGGAGTGAGTGTTTCATTGTTTCCACACCATGCTTGTTGATCAGAGTTGAGATTGTATGAGAGAACATGAAAACTGTTGGGATTGGGAGAAAGGATTGCCAGAACTATGGAGAACCAGCTTTTCTGCCACCATGATTTGTACTCCTGAATGGCACCAGTTTGTGTGCATAGCACATGTTTCTGTGCGAGGCACTAGTTTCTTGTGCATGGCACTTATTTAAGTGTCTTAGCACCTCATATGATTATCTCATTGATATTGGTGATTGAGACACAATTGGCTCTTGTGCCTGTGTCTAGCATATCTTCCATGGAATTCTCACCCATTTATTTTGGGACATGATTTTGATATTGGTATTATGGAGACGTATTTAGTCTCACTCATTTCTTTGGGACATGGATTCTTCCATTATATTGGATTTTTGAGACTACTTCGTCTCACCCACTTGATGGGACATGATTATATCTTGAATATATGGCTTGAAGCTTAAAGTTGCGGACAACTTTTAAGAAGTTGGGGAGGATGTCACCAGCTTGGACATTTCCCAGTATGAAAGGAGTCTGGTGGACTCCAGGATGTCTAAATATTTGGAAAGTACAAGCTTTGGGAATGGGGGATTATCCTAGAATACAAAGGACCACACTCCTAAAATTTAGGAGAGTTGAAATTTTTGGCCCGACTCCGATGGAAATTCTGTTCGCGTCATTACATCTGGAATTGAGCAGATACCAAGAGTTGGCAAAGTGCCTATGAGACAGAATGTCTACTAGTTGGGATATTTTTAGAGATAAAGTTTATGGA
Organism: Cibotium barometz; assembly: GCF_041138505.1. Classification (NCBI taxonomy): domain Eukaryota; kingdom Viridiplantae; phylum Streptophyta; class Polypodiopsida; order Cyatheales; family Cibotiaceae; genus Cibotium; species Cibotium barometz. The sequence continues at coordinate 81,671,784 of NC_141046.1, read as the reverse complement.
AGGACCCATCTCTTAGATTGGGACATGTGGCAAGAAAGTGGACCAAAGTGAGACAAGTGGCCTGACACTTGTTAGAAAGTGGATCAAAGTGAGACAAGTGGCCTCACACTTGTCACTTCAGCTATTGTGTGGCTCTCCACTTGTCATTGTAGCCTTCTCTTGCCATTTTAGCTCATGGGAGGCCCAAATCTATAAATTGGAGCCCTCTCTCTTCATTAATTGAGGCTCTCTTGCTGCAAACTAGCATCTACCACCGTTACAAGCTGCCCTAATGATGGCTACTCTCTTTCTCTCTCTCTTGAAGGCTGCCCATGAAGAATACCGGCTGTTGGGGACTGTTTTGGAGGCTTCCATCACAAAGAAATACTGAAGGCAAGGGTATTTAATCATTTATTATGATTTCTAGCCATTGTACTTGTTGTACCAGCCCTTGTACTTGCTGTACCAGGCACTGTACAAGCCCTTGAACCTGCTGTACCAGCCACTGTACTGGCTGTACCAGCCCTTGTACTTGTTGTACTTGCTATACCACCCATTCTACCGGCTATACCAGCTTCTGTACTTGCTATACCAGCCACTGTACTTGCTGTACTAGACATTGTACATGCTATACCAGCATTTGTACTTGCTATACTTGCTATACCAGCCACTGTACCGGTTGTACGAACCACTGTACCGGCTGTGCCAGCCATTGTACCTTCTGTACCGGCTGAATGGAGAGTTGTACTTGTTGTACCAGCTCTATTGCATGAAGACCCGTGGTTTTTGGGGAAGAATCAATACCCACACGGAGGTATATGGATTATATTGTTGGCTCGGCATTTCTACAGCCTATGTTCCGGCTTGGTAGCTTCGTGTTGGGTTGTGTTATGGCATTTGTATATGGATAATCCGGCATCTCCTCTGGGGAGAGTAAGGCCCTCAAAGCTTGTACATGATATTATTCTCCTTGGGTAATAAAATACTCCAAGGGGGGGGGTCGGCCCATTCCGGCCTCTATGCGGTGTCACACGTGCAAGCTCCATTTTCAACATTTGTGGATATTTTGTCCGACTTTTATGTTTTATGCAAAGTGATGATGGATATGTGTTAAGGCTATGGCCATGTTTAAGTGTTTTAATATGCATTGATGGTATCAACAAGTGTGTCAAAGGCCTTAGTCCCCCGGGCACCCACCGCGAGTCTCATGGTTTGCTACGGATCATACGGGAGAACATCATGACCTGGAGCCTCTCAACTCGTTGCCAATCCTCATCGGATAAATCTAGCCCTGAGAAGGCCGCTCCATACATCAAGGCTACTGTGACGAGGGTGTCAAAAGGCCAGCCCTTTGTCTTGGGCTCCTGGAAATGTGCCTGGAAGCACTGCCGCTCAAGTAAGCTCAAGGCTGCATATCCCCGTGTCACTCTGGCATGTGCTGCGGGAACCATGGTAAAGCGTGGGCCACTAAAAGTGACACCAAGGTAGACATAGGATGAGACAATCTCCACAGGATCCCCTCTATATGTGAAGGTCAATCTAGATGTGAAGGGCAAGGGATATTGAAGACCATTGCCTTGGTTTTACCAAGGTTAATAGAGAGGTCCCGCTGAGTGCAAAAGTCAGGTAAGGCATCCAACTGTCTTTGAAGCCCCTCTGAGAGGAGGACGATGTGATCTGCATAAAGTAGTATGGGGATCAATATGCCTGCCAGTGTGGGACCAGCCCCGCCTAATCCGTCAATGAAGCTCAAGATCTCATCAATGTAGAGGCCGAAAAGAGTGGGTGATAGAGGGCAGCCCTGTTTCACCCCAATAGTGCTGGAAATCTCTTGCGATGTACCTCTTGAGGCTCTCACTCGTCCGATGACGGACTCATAGAGGGTGATGATGCTCCAAACCATGTCAAATGGCACTCCTATCTCCTGTAGACAGTGCAGGAGGCGGGCTCGGGGTACAGTATCAAAAGCTTTGCGGAAATCCATAAAGCAGCAGTAAATCCTCTGATGTCGTGCTCTACCCTCCTCGATGATGGCACAGAGGGTGAAGATGTGGTCAAGAGTAGAGTAGCTCCTCCGAAAGCCAGCCTGTCCTGAGGCTCTACATCCCTGGCTCTCTGCAAATGAACTGAGCTCCGCCTCTAGCACTGATCCATAGAGTTTGGCCAATGTGTGGCCAATCATGATCATCCTGTAATTATTAGGATCAAGTGGATCTCCGGCTTTGAGGATGGGGGTGATGGTGCTGGTGGACCAAGAGGGTGGAAATCCTTCACAAAGGGCTCTATTGAACGTGTAGGCTAGTAGGAGCGCCAGGGTATCATCAGCATGTGAGATGTACTTGGCAGTGAGTCCCTCATGATCCTGGGCTCGCCCATTGCATAGTCTACGAATGGCCTTGAGGACCATGCCCTTTGTGAAGAAGGTGGAGGTGGTGGGACGAGGATCTGGTGGTGGGGGTAGGGGTGGTTGATGGGGGATATGATAAGAGGGAGCGCGCATAGGAGTGCCATGTGTCCGGGCAGGTGATAGGTGTGGGAGGGCGATGTTCTCAGAGTTTCCTCCAGGCCTCTTTGCAGTTCGGCCCTAAGAAAAGTCGGTATAACTCAATCCTCTTTCCGAGTGTAGAACTCCGGTCTCTTGCGTTGGGTGAGCCATCGAAAAATCCGTTGCGCTTGGTGCTTCGTGATTTGCCCAATCCGTACCTCATGCTTAAGACGGGAGCGTGTGGCCTTGCATTTGTCATCATACCAACAGTTCTGGGGCATGGAACCGCAAGGTGGCTTAGCGGTAGACTGCCGCGTGCAGATGAAAGAAGCGATGGCGGATGTGTGGAGTATGGTGGTGAGCTGTGATGTAAGGGTGGATAGGGGGACAGTAGGTTCCACATCCTGGAGTTGGCGGTAGATGTGGTTGGAGTAAACAAGATCAAGCTCATGATCAAAAAGGACCTGAGTGTAATGTGAGATGGGGGGGGGGGGGGGGGGGGGGTGGAGGGACGGGTGGTGTGCAGGTAAGAGTGAAAGAGAGGCAGGCATGGTCAGCTTCAAAGGGGGGTGGTGGGATGGAGAAGTCGGGGAGAAGGTGTGCCAAAGCCGGAGATCCCATAAGGTAGTCCACGGTGCTACTTCCTGAGTGAGGGAAGTAGGTGAGGGCGTCGGAGGAGGGCCATTGGGACATCCTGTTATAGATAACGAGACCATGTGTAGCTCCCAGCTCTAAGAACTATCTCCCATACACTGTGACCTCCTCACAGACAGTCCTATGATAATCTCTGCAGTCCTGTGCCAGTGATGTCTAGCTCCTGTAGTCGGATAGGGTCATCTAGATCGAGTACTGGGACCTGCTGACTTCCCATCCTGGCATTGAAATCCCCGAGCAGGAGGACTTCCCCCAGCTATGACAACTCCATGATATCCCCATATAATGGTAAGTACGGTGATTCGCCATGCTGTGCAGCGTTAGGGGAGTGGCGTGGTGCAAAATAACACACAGCAATGTGGATGACTCTATCACTGCTAAGCTGTAGCCGCACCCAAAGATACCATGTGCATCCTCGTCCTTCCGGACCTGCTGAGAATCTGTCAAAGATGGGATCTAAAAAGTACAACTAACCCTCCAGAGCCACGTACTCTTGATGTGCGGGTCTCGCCTCGGAAAGTTGACTCCCACTCATACCCGACTATGTATGGTAAAACCCTCTCAAGGCTCTGATGAGTCTCTGTGTAAAAAATGACATCCTTGCCTGTGAGAATCTCACTCAAGCCTCCTGGATTCAACCACAGCATGCCATTGTAGTTCCATACTGCTAACCTCAGGTGTTTGGTCTCATAGACCCCACGTCCCTATTTGGGACGACACTCAGTGATAATGACCCTACCATCTCTGTAGATAGCCCACTTGCCTGCTCTACGGGCCTCATGAACTATCACCATCGCCTCACGCCAGTGTGCCACCTGTACTGGAGTGAGATCATCTCCCATGTACACCTGTGTGCCCTTGAGGGCAGCCCGCCTGTCTAAGAAGGCATGTCTGCTGGTGGCATCAGGGAATCTAATGATGAGGGCCCGCTCTCGTGTCATATCCTTGCCTGCCCTCCATGTATCTGCAAAAGCGGGGGGAGATCCTGTCCACTCCTAGCATCTGGCAAAGCGTCATGGCATCCTCCTTGGGGGAAGCCCCCACACTCGCACATGGAGGGCCCTATCCTTCCTGCGTTTCTCCTCCTCGAGAGTCTCATGTATGATGCTCTGTGGGGGTTTGTGCTTCTTCACCACCTCCACCCAATCTTTCTTAGTGGTCTGCAGTTCTTCCCGCAGCTTTCAACTGCTCCAAGTCAATCCTTAGACCCTCCTGAATATTCAGTTCCCCTTCCTCCACTGTATGGTCCTTGACCGTAGCCTTTAGGGCTTCCATTTCTGCCTAGAGTTCCCCTATCATTGGGGCAACCTCTAGCATTCCTTGTTGCAGCTGGGTCTCTTTCAACATCTGAATCACCTCCTCCTGGCGGTTCACCTGTGCTGCCAATTCTTCAATCTTGTTGTTCTTTCCCTGTATCTCCTTGCGGAGGCCTTCCAACTGTTTTTCATGTTGGTTCAGGACCCTGTCCAGCAACTTCTTTTGTTCGCCCAATGTCTTCTTGGTGTTGTCCTCCACTGTCTTGATGTATGCCTCCAGCTCCTGTAGATTCATTGTGGCTATTTCCCCCTAGTTGCTGCCTTGGGGGCCTGAGCAAGGGTGGCTGGGTGGCTGGGTGGGATGCGGACTATGCACTGTGTTTTCTTAAGTAAAAAGGGGCAAAAAGCACACAGCTTACGGCTGTCGTAGTGCAGCGTGAGCAGCCCAAGCAGAAGGCATGGGGGAAGCACGAGCAGCAGAGCAGGGACGCGGAGCAAAAAAGAGAAAGGGGGCAAAAAGCAAGCCCCTTATGGCTGTCGTAGTGCAGTGTGAGCAGCCCGAGCAGAAGGCATGGGGGCAGCGCGAGCAGCAGAGCAGCCCCTCATGGGCGCGAACATGCAGTGTGTGTGCTGAAGGCAGTGGCGTGAGCAGGTCGCGCTACAGAAAAGGTGCCATGGGAGCAGGTCGCACTACACACACACACACACACACAGAGATGTGATAACACACACACGAGAGAGAGAGAGAGCTGGTGCACAGCACAACAATGATTGTATTGTGATTATACTTCCAGCATGTACAATCCTTTATATATCATATGTTCTCTTAATAAGAGGGTGTTCACACCTAAAGTGTTCACACACCACTGGACATCCAACATTGTTGTGATCCCAATAGCTTCCATCTAATCACACAAGTTCTTAATCCTCCTAACAAATTGCTCCACTGCTTCTGCATCAGAGAGCTTCTCCAAGGCAATCTGATTCTCAAGTTTCTTAATCCTTGTCTGATTAGTGGTCTCATGCTGATTTCTTAGAATCCACAGCGCTTCTACAGCTAAAGACACATGCTGAATTAGCATCATAACAAGAATATTGAGACTAGTGACAATGGAACACAAAGTGTTTGCATCCCTTTTCCTCCACGTCAAAACAAGAGCATAGCTACTCATGGATGGTGCTCCTACACCCATGTTGTCACTCCATGCTTTGAGTGGCCATAGCTAGTTCTTTGCAAAAATCCTAGTCTCACAGTAGCAACGATACCTCAGTGCAGAACTACATGCAACTTCAACATTCAAGTCAAGCTAGCTCAAGCGTTCATGCCATTGGCACAATAAGCAACTCTGAGTGCACATTCAGAAGTGATTACCTTAGCAAGCTATAACCGTCGTAGGGATCTTTTCAATGGCCGAGCTTGAGCACACTGCTTCAAGAGCTCCAATGCTTCTTGGGCAGCCATTTCCGTCGTCGGTCTCCCGGGAGAACGTTGTCACAACGTCGTGTTGGACCACGGGTCATCGTCCCACCTCTCACCTCACATCGCTAACATACTCACTAGCATGCATTCGAGAAGAATATTAGAGAAAGGATTACCTTTCCTTCCCCCTACCCCCGAACACTAAATCGTCCAATGAATCAAGCTTAATCTAAAGCAATGGCTGAATGGATGATGCAGCTGTGATGCATTTCTTTGGAGAGGTGGACAAACAAGAGCTTTGTAGAGTTTAATTTAGGTTTGTGATGCCACGCATGCATGTGCTTGAACTCACCCACCCTTTGACTTCTCCCTAGTTGGACCATGCATGACATTTTTCACGTCAGTTGATTTAAGAGAGTGTGGGTCCACTTCTAAGAAAGGGTCAAAATGAGTCCAAGCCAGATGTAAACGACCAAGAAGAAAACATGGTACTGTACTCCACCGTTTCAAGCATGGCTCCGGCCATAAGAAGGGTCGTAACTTCACAAAGTTCCAGAACTGAGGGACACACAGAGGGGTTTGGCTCAATACGAAGTTTGAGTGACTACCCAACTATGTTGATGGACTCCTTGGAGGCTAAGCAGTCACACTAAGCAAGAGGGAATGCCATGTGCATCCCGCACTTGGATGCCATGGACATGATTGTTTTAGGACAAGTGCAAGGCCCTGAGGCCGGACACAAGGCATGTTCTGAGCCCTTGTCCAAGGTCAAGTCGTCGTACTGCCTAGGGGTGGTCAGAGTCAGTTGTATATGTCCCTGCATGTCCGCCGGCACACGTTAGTCATGCCAGTCCACACAAGATTGTAACCCTCTTGAATGACGTAATGGTGTTAAAATGCCCCATAAACTTATTAAGCTAAATGGCCACATGGAAGGGTACCTGTGAGTGTCAAGGTCATTCTCCCAAATTGTGCGAAACCGTCAAGGAATGGAACTAGCAACACCAGTGTCCATGGGATAGGGAAGGCCAAAGTGTCATTGGGCTATTGTCACCCATGGGCCAGCCATTTGTAGGGGACTTGGACCCCAAGGGCCCACTCTTCCACCTCACAACATGTCAACAACACCTGCATGGCTGAGGCATTTTCTAATGATACTAAAATGAAAAATTGCTCAGAAATCTTCTTGAGGACAAAACAGCAGACTGATCTGATGGGAAAACACAAGCCTCTTTGGAAAGGAGTAACTTTCAGGTTCTGTTGAATAAAGGAAAAGTCATAGTTTAAAACATCATGTTGAAATATTGAGTTAATCACAACAGAAATCACAACAGAAATCATGTTGAAATATTGAGTTAATCACAACAGAAATCTAAACGATGCATCTTGTAATCCATAAACCTGCACAATGAAGGGGAAAAGAATAGGTCTGGGGTCACCCAATCCCGCCTGTGCGGCTGACCATGGCATAGTCAGGCAGAGCAGCAGCAGGAATGGGTGGAACAGAGCCTATTACGTCCTGGGCTCCAGGAAAGTACAGATCTCCCAGTGGTTTTTTAACCTGCAGACTGGGAGTAAGATAGACTGGCAACAATAAAAACTGTTACAATTATATGAACACAAACCAATTCTCATGCCTTCATGACTGCTATTACCTTCACTTCAAGCTATGCACTGTGTTTGGCAAGAAGAAACTTCCGGATTGTTGCTTGGTCTATCTTCACCACAGCCACATCTTGCATTTTCTCAAATAGTTCTTCAACCTCTTCAACTCCGAAAAATGCGACGTCCACCTCTCGTGCGTACGTCTGTTTATACAGTGTCTGGAAGCTTGAAAGAGGGATCTTGCACGCATGACTCACCAGAAGCTCCTGTAATTCCTGCCTAAACACTTCCAACCTTACTTCTTCAATATACTATTGCCCATCTGAGACCTCCTCTGCCTCTGCACGCTGCAATATCTCTGGCCCTTCAGCATCCTCTTCGTCGGCTTCACTTACTTTCTCATTGTCTGAATACATTTCTGGGTGGTGCTGCAAGAGGACAACGTCCTCTGTGAAATCTTCACCATCTCCCAACGCTTGCCCCTGAAAGAATGGCTGTAAAACAGAAAAACAGCAAATAGATCTTGCAAAGAAGCACATGTGCAAAAGAACTGAAGTAGAAAACTTGTTATCTGCTGAAGTAGAGCACAAGGGCTGCCCGTAGGTGCATACAACCAACAGCAATAGCTGAATAATGAAGTGCTAATGATGCTAACCCAAGCCACCTATTTATAGGTTGGACAAGAGCTGGTCAGCCAGCATAAAAACAGTGGGCTGACCGACTATACAAAAAATACTAGAATAATGTCTAAAAAATAGACAAAAATAGCAGAAAAATACCTAAAATAAGATGAATGCATGGCCTCATAAATCTGGCCAGATACGGCATGAAATATGCACATATATGCCCAATCTGGAGATGATAATGCCAACACCTCCTCTTCAGCGCCAGATGGGCGGACCAACTCCAGCACGCTGAAGAAAGACCTCCAAAGAAGCTCGAGGGAGCGGTTTGGTGAAGAGGTCAGCAAGATTGTCCTGAGTGGAACAATACTCAAGTCGAAGAAGACCAAGCTCATGTCAGAATACGCAGCGAAGATGATGACCAGATCTGGGAACACGAGCAAAAACGCATGCAGAAAAATACAACACAAGAGAGAGAGAGATGTAGGCGTGTAGCTCTGCTCTATATACACAAGAAAATCCCGGGTATGATACACAAATGGTATGGGGGCTGGGGGCCTATTTATATGCCCCCATATGAGCACTCGGCCTGCTGAAAAAGGCACTCCATGACTGCATCAACAGTCGGCCAGCAATAAATGAGACCCACGACTGCATACATCCAGTCGGCGCAGCACAGAGGTCCACGACTGCTGTTGGGCAGTCGGCCATTCACATGTCTGCTGATGGGCCAGTCGGCCAGCCACTCAGTGCTCCTGCCAACCTCTGGCATCCCTCCACACCACTGGAAAATGGGAAAAATAGGGAAAAAATACGGGGAGCAGGGTTGCATCCGTACGTACGTACGGATCGATCCGTACCGTACGGAACGTACTGTACGGATCCGTACGCGTACGGATCGATCCGTGCCGTACGTAACGTACTGTACGGATCCGTACGCGTACGGATCGATCCGTACGTTTATTTTTTAAAAAAACCCCCTTTTTGACCTTCAACGTGCGATTTTGGCCTTGTTTTGGAATTTCGCCTGTTTCGCCTACAGTGCTCTGTTTCGCTCCGTCTCTGCACACTGTGCACATTGCAACCAGGTAATTCACACGCTCTCTCGCTCATGGCCTTGGTCCCTCATGATGCATCTCTGTCTCGTACTGTACTCTCTCTCTCTCTCTCTCTCTCTCTCTCTCTCTCTCTCTCTCTCTCTCTCTCTCTCTCTCTCTCTCTCTCTCTCTCTCTCTCTCTCTCTCTCTGCCAATGTACTACATGATTAATCTCGTCTCTCTCTCACTCCCTCCCGAGTCCGGGGTCCCTCTCCCTCTCTCTCTCTCTCTCTCTTTCCTCCTTTGGAGTATGCTCTACGCTCTCCCTCTCTCTCTCTCTCTCTCTTTCTTCCTTTGGAGTATGTACTCTGCTCTAAGCTCTCTCTCTCTCTTTGTTTGTGTCACAGAGCTTCCAGGATCCAATATGCCGAAGCCATGCAACCCCTACTGGCAGGAGCACACGAATGTCATCCGTGTTATTAATACGCCGACCCAAGCTGGTTCTGGCACGCGTAGATGGCAGTGCAAGTATTGCAACTTCGAGCTCACGAGCACAATTTCTCGTGTCGTGATTCTTCCACACAGGATAGCCAGTCTACAGGGGGCAGAAAGAGGGCCCGTGTCATGCAGGAGGGTGATGAGGATGATGATGCACATGTGCTGAGACAGAGTACTTTGCCTTCACGTGTGTCATCTCTTTCGTGGGTGAAAGAGAGACAAAAAGTGGCTGAGATGGAGATTGCTTGCACTCTTGTGGAGTGCAACATCTCCTTCAATGTACTGAGGACTGATCAATGGAAGAGAATGGTGAGGGCCATAGCAGAGGTTGGCCACACAGACTCGTGGTCCGGGGTGGAGTATAACAAAATGCGTACCACGATGCTTGAAGAGCAGAAAGCCTTGATAGACAAGGCATTGGTACCTGTCAAGGCAGGATGGCAGTCTTTTGGGTGCACCATCATATCTGATGGCTGGAGTGATATGCGTAGACGACACATTATCAATATTTTGGTGTCCTCATGTCTTGGCACATACTTCTTGCGGGCTGTGGATGCAGGAAAGGCAGGAGAATCCATCAGTGCTGAGTTTATTTATCACCACATCAGACAGGCAATTTTGGATGTTGGGCCAGAGAATGTGGTCCAAGTGGTGACAGACAATGCTTCAAATTGCAAGCGTATGGGTGAATTGGTCGAGGCAGAGTTTCCTCGCATTGCTTGGACTCCTTGTGCTGCACATTGCTTGGACCTGCTGATGGAGGATATTGGAAAGTTGCCATGGGTGCAACCTAATGTTGCAGATGCCATGAAGATTACTACATTTTTCCGAAGAAAACATCAGGCTTTGGCCATCTTCAGGAGCCATAGTGCACTTGATATGGTGCGACCCTCGAAGACCAGGTTTTCTTATATGTTCTTGGTCTTGCAGAGGCTTTTTAGATTGCAGGACCCACTACTACAGACTGTGGTGGACCCGAAATGGAGGTTTATGCACCATGCACAGACAGAGGCCACTAGATACATTCCGCGGAAAGTGCTTGACGAGGCCTTTTGGACAGAGGTACAGAGCTTGACGGTGGCATTGCAGCCTATCCATGTCCTCCTCCGAATCACAGATATGGAGGGCTCTACTCTTGGACTGGTCTATCATCTCTTCATGGAGATGAAGCGCCATATTGCCACCTGTACGACATTGACGGAGTCTCAGTGAGTGTACACTTGGATATTGTTCTTGGTTGATTATATTAATATTAAATAATATGCACATTGCAACAATGAACAATATGTTTAAAGTTATATTATATAATGACTGTTGGAATGTTGGCTTGTCAATTTGTAGCCGTGGTGACATCCTGGCTATTGTAGAGCGGCGATGGACATTTATGAGCCGTCCCATTCATGGGATGGCTGCATTGCTTCATCCCTTCTACAAGAAGCCAGAGCTGTTTAGTGAGAGCACTCTGCTCACGCAGAAAGACCAGTACATCAACATAATGTACGACGAGGATGAGCAACTTGAGGTTGATGCAGAGATGGTGAGTTTTATGAACAATCTAGGACCATCCTTTGCTAGAGCGGTGGTTTTGAGAGAGGAGGCGACGAAATTTCCTCTCACGTGGTGGCAGAGCTATGGAAGACGAGGTCTTCCAAAGCTGACTCATCTTGCTCTCCGAATCCTCTCGCAGGTACTCTTGACTCTTTCACAATTGCATCCATCTTTAAAGTTTGATTCATTAAGGGTTTTGACTCCGAAATCGTATCGTGATTCGTGATCGTAGGATTGTTCTGCTGGTGCTTGTGAGCGCAATTGGAGTGCCTACTCCTTGGTTCACACGAAGATCCGCAATCGACTTAGTACCGCTCAGCTGGAGCGATTAGTGTATTGCCGAGCTAACATGAAGCTCGTGCGAGATTATCATGCTTTGGGGGCACCCAAGCAGGTATATTTAACTGTCGTACGTCTTTTGACACATTTCAATATAAGTCATTTCTTGTGGTTCTGACTTGTCGGATTTTGCTTTTCCACAGGCAGATCCGACCCATGTGAAGATGGTGCCAACCTCTACTGAGGGCGACGTGGAGCAGCGTGAAACCGGCCTCTGATAGAAAACCAGAGTGCGGTAAGAGCTAACACTCGTCCACTTGTAGTCTAGATGAAAAACCAAACACAGATTGGGGCTAGAGTGCCCAAATCTGAATACACAGCGACACCTGTTGGCCCCAAAGCTTGGCGCCCCTTGCGGTATTTCTTTATTCCATTAAAATAATATGTATGGCTGAGTACAAAACAAAAACCAGCCAAGAGTTTACACCTGTAGTCCAATCTGACTGCCCACAAATCCTTCTTAGCACAGAGGATCTATGCACACAGATCTGTGTCCTCAAGCAACACACTGTGCCTCCCTCTGATCAGCCAAGTTCACAAAGCAGGCCAGCCATGGGCATACATCTGGCATAACTCATAAGCATGATACATTTTCTCAGCTCAACATACATGTGCTGTTCAATCCCTGTCTTAATCTCTTGTCAATCTGCTATACTCCTCCTCTCACAAGGAGCCAGATAACACATACCTGTAGCAGACATCAAGCAATAGAAAGAGAGATGGATGAACAGAGTCAAGGCTTACCAAGTTCAGCTCGTGAAACAACTCTGGAGGAAGCAACAGCACCAATCTGTGCCTGCAGGCACTTGAACCCACAATCCTGCTTCACACATGTGCTTGCACTTGCCTGTATCTTCCTCCTGATGCTCACTCCTATGCTGTCCTTGAAAGTACAGATCTGAAAAATCAGCACTGTACTTGATTGTACCGCCTCGGGATGCGTGCCAGGCGTTGTACTTGCAAAAACAGCCTGCTGTCCACTTCTGTACCAGCCTGAATCAGCCTGCACAAGTCTGTCCAGCACCTGTAAACACCACCTGCAGCACTTGTACCTTCTGTACCAGGCTGCCCGTACACTGTACGGCAGCCGTACAGTGTGTACTTGCTGGAAAACACAATACACAGCCTGTACTGGGCTTCTGCGCAGCCAACCAGCAACAGCCTGTGCGCCGCCAGCAACAGGGGAGAGAGAGAGAAAGAGAGAGAGAGTCCAGCGCTGGCCGTACAGTGCTGTACGGCTGGTTTGCCTCAGAAAAACAGCAGCACACTTCTCTTCAGCAGTCGCCTCCCCTTCCTGTGCTTTTCCACGCTTTGATACATGCGCATGAAGGAAGCCTCTCCTTTTGCTACACGACTCCCCAAAAAGAGAGGAGAGAGAGTGTAGAGAGAGAAAACCTCCTTCCCAAGTTAATCCCTAGGGCCCAACTTAATAAGTTCCCTAGGGCCACTAAGGCCTAGGGGCAACTTTTATAAACATTAAAAGTTAATGTTTTAATGTTCCCCCTTCACACCTAGGGTTGTCCACACATCTTTAAACACTGTCCGGGCACCCCCCATGTGAATCATAAAATATTCTGACTCTGCAACCACCATGCCCACACTTGTCCTGCTCCATTTTCACAGGGCCATGACATACCCCCCTCTTGAAAGATGGCAAGCGTCCTCGATTGCATTCTGGTGATGCATCAAAATATCAAAAGTGAAATATACAATATGGCAAGATCAGCGTCCCAATCTCTCTGAGCCATACACATGTATCAACATTCACTGCAAACCAATGGCATAGTAATAGTCCAAGTTGTATACCACTGTGAACCATACATATCCACAAAAATCTCCATGTGACTAGTACACATATATCATAGAAGTCCCATAAACAGATGTACTGTCAGCCTCAGTACCTTCGGATGAGATAAAATCTGCACCAAGCGACCTCTAGATGTCATCTGAGCCTGTCTGTATCAAGGGAGTGGAGGTGCTACCCCCCTCTTGAGCATCAGGTAATGCTCCAGACCCATGCTCTGCTGAACCTGAATGAGCCACAATAAGAGTCGGCTCTAACTCAAAGGCATCGAGATAAAGCTGCAAAACCTGAGGTGAATCTGTTAAGTCACCTTCCTCCATCCACTTCGCATCCATCGGTGAATAGTTCTTGAACTTCACAAGATAGCGACGGGAAACTTTACCTCGTACCTTCCTTTCTTTATGTGCCAGTATCTGCTCTGGAATCAGAACCTCATCAAGTTCCTCAACTTCCGGCTGAGCCTCATCTGATACATCCTCAGGCACATCCCCACGGAAAGGTCTAAGAAGACTCACGTGAAAAGCATTGTGAATCCTCCAGTGATCTGGTAACTTCAAACGATAGGTTACCTCACCAATCTTTTCCAAAACCTGAAAAGGCCCATAATATCGCATACTCAACTTAGGGAATAAGCGCTCTTTACCCTTCATCTTCTTGAGTCTAGCCTTTTCAAAACGCAAAAGAACCCAATCACCCAATGCAAACTGCAAATCACGTCTGTGACGGTCTGCGGCTTTCTTTTGCTTCTGCTGAGTTTTCTGGAGGGCCAACTTAACTCTTTGATAAGCTTCATCCAAGCTCCCCACATACTGATCAGCTTCAAAGATCTTATCCTTTGTATGCAAAATGGGTGGTACCTTCTTCCCTCCTTCTACAATCTCAAAAGGCGCCTTGCCTGTCGAGCTATGTACAGTGTTGTTATATGCAAACTCCACCAAAGGAAGATACTTTTCCCATTGTTGCTTGTGCTCTGACACATAACACTTGAGAAGATCCAACACTGTAGAGTTAGCCTCTTCTGACTGACCATCTGTCTGTGGATGAAATGATGATGAAAACTTGAGAGTTGTACCCATGTTGTCAAACAACCCTCGCCAAAACAAACTCGTCATCCGTGGATCACGGTCACTAATGATAGACGTAGGCAAGCCATGATACTTGAAGATGTTCGCCATGAACAACTTCACCATATGATCCACTTTAATTGTCTTCCTCACGGGAATGAAATGAGCCTGCTTACTGAACCTGCATATGATAGTCCAGATGCCATCATTTCCCGTTTGTGTCCGTGGAAGATCAAATACAAAATCCATGGCAATGCTCTCCCAAGGTCTATCCGGAATAGGTAAAGGCTGTAATAACCCTGGTGTCTTCTGACGGTCAAACTTTACCTTCTGACATACGATGCATTGCCTCACAAAGGCATCAACATCTCTTCTCAAGGTTGGCCAATAAAAGAAAGTCTCCACTGCTTTGACCGTGGCGTCAATCCCTCTATGACCTGCATACGGTGGAGCATGACTTTCAATCATGACCTTGAGTCGCAATGGCCTGGTAACACACAGTCTGCCATGCATCAATAAAAATCCATCGCTGAGAGTGTAATGCTCATGCCGCTGACCCTCAGACGTCTGATCATACAACCTTTCAAAATCCTCATCATGGACATACTGCTCTTTCATTTCATCAAGCTCATGATGATAAGCAAGTGAAACTGCAGAGACCTGTGGCTTGCGTGACAAAGCATCTGCCACTACATTCTTTTTGCCTTCCACATGCACAATCTGGAAGTGAAACATTGACAAAAAGTTTGCCCAACGCATATGCTTCTCGGAAAGCTTAGTCTGCGTGAGGAAATATCGCAAAGTCTGATGATCTGTCTGCACAGTGAAATCAACCCCAAGCAAGTAGTGTTTCCATGTAGAAAGAGCGTGAATTACAGCCAACATCTCTTTCTCATACACCTGCAAATGCTTCTCGGCATCTTGCAAAACTCTACTCTCATAGGCTATCACATGTCCCTCTTGCATGAGAACTGCACCAATGCTACTTCCACATGCATCACACTGGACAACAAAATCCTTTCGGAGGTCCGGTAACACCAATACTGGGTCCGAAGTAAGCTTTTCTTTGAGCTTTTTGAATGCTGTAATTTCCCGATCAGCCCATCTAAACGGAGTTGCTTTCGTCGTCAAAGCATGAAGAGGCGAAGCAATTTCAGCAAAGTGCCGTATGTAACGCCTGTAATAGGAACACAATCCTAAAAAGCTGCGTACATCATGCACGGTCCTCAAAGCTGGCCAATTAAGTATTGCTTCCACCTTTGCTGGATCCATACGGACTCCATGACCAGACACTATATGCCCCAAGAAATGTATCTCCTGCAAAAAGAACTCACTCTTCTTGCCATTAACCACCAACCTATGGTTTCTGAGTTCTGCAAACACAATGGCCAAATGCCTTCTATGCTCGTCCTCAGTTTGTGAATGCACAATCATATCATCAAAGAATGTGCCCACAAACTCTCTATGAGGTCTGAAAATCCTGTCCATCATTCTGTTAAATGTGGCAGGCGCATTTGTCAAACCAAAGGGCATAACCAAGAACTCATACAACCCAAACGTGGTTCGGAATGCTGTCTTATGCACATCCTCGGGTCTAATGCGTATCTGATGATACCCGCTTTTCAAATCAATACGACTAAAAACTGTGGAGCCCTGTAAGCGGTCCAAGATGTCATCGATCCTCGGTATGGGGAATCGATTCTTGATGGTATTCTTGTTCAGCGCCCTGTAATCAATACACATGCGCCAAGAACCATCCTTCTTCTGCACTAAGAGCACAGGTGAGCAAAAGGGTGATGAGCTAGGCTGAATCAACCCCTTATTCAATAGCTCCTGCACCTGACTCATAATCTCTTCCTGTTGGGCTGCACTAACACAATACGGCGGTCTATTCGGTGGAGTACTACCAGGAATCAGATCTATGGCATGATCTTCTGGCCTCTCAGGAGGTAATTCTCCTGGCAATGACTCGGAAAAACAGTCTTGAAACTCACTTAAGAAATCAGCCCTGTCTTTATCTAACATTGACAAATTAGACTTAGACTCATCATCCTGTGCATCCTTTACATAAATCAAGTACGCGGAAAGATGCTTTTTCATTACTGATGAAATCGCCGAAGCGGATACAATAGGAACAGATTCCCCTTTGAGTTTTACATCCAATACATGCTCTTTCCCTCTATGAGTCAGAGTAATTTTCCTATTGTAAGTATCCACCACCGCATGTACCCTGTGGCACCATGGCATCCCCAACAAAACATCACAACCATCCAAAGGCATGATGAAGAACTCCTCGCTGTCCACATAACCCTGCAAATGAAGCCGAAGCTTCCCAATGATAGGAGTAACGGGTTCTGCATACCCTGGACAAGCCATATTTGCCTCATGTAACGGCCCCATCTCCTCTGCGCGAATCCCCAATCGGCCAGCCAAATCTGGTGAAATGAAGTTGGCTCTAGCACCTGTGTCAAAGAAGATCAAAGCATTCTGATCTCTCACTTTGCCCCATGCCCTGCACAACTCTGTAGCTTCACCACCTAGCTGCTCCCCCACAAGATCAGGAACTAAGCCTGCAGAAGGCTTTGGTTTCTTTGGCTTGGGCTCTCCTTTATTGTCAGGATCCTTCTTGGACGTTCTCTTGGGACAATTGAATGACATATGCCCCTCTTCGGTACAGTAAAAACACTTTTGAGCATCTCTCAAAGCCTGTCTTTCCTCAGAAGTCCTTTTGGGCATTGGCAACTTCTTATACTTTGTCTCTGTAGACCCTTTAGCATCACGAGAAGCATGCCCAAATTTTTCAGCTTTCTTGCTCAATTTCTTACTGCCCTTAAACCCAGATGAACCACCTGTGAGTAACGCATTAGCTGTCATAGCATTTTCAATCATCTGTGACATGTTCGTTACTCTTGTCTTTATACAGTAATCTCGTACCTCCTTGGGCAGCCCACAACAATACTTCTCAACCTGTTCAGATAATGGCACGGCACGATAAGAAGTCACTGGGAGTAAAGCTTCCCAAAACTTCTTGTTATAATCCTCCAGACTATCACACTTTGAAGCATCCAGCTTGTGCCATGCTGTCATAACATCCACCTCAAATGTAGATGTGAGCCATACGGAAGAGAAAACCTGTTTGAATTGAACCCTGTGGTGGGTGCTATGCCCTGCAAAAGAAGAGTAGACCACCACTGCAAAGCATTGCCCTTGAGAAAAGTGGCAGCTTTCCTCACCTTTGAGGACTCTGTATAATTCCCACCAGAAAAAGCAGCATCAAACTGCTGTAAAAAGGTAAGTGCCTTCAATTTATCCTTGGCCCCACTAAAAGTGTCAAACGTCACTGCAGCTCCCCCTTCCTTGTAATCCTTCGCTTTGCCCATAGGCGTTAGATTATCATATGGAAGTGGTTTTGTAAGATTGCTGCCCCCAACATTCATACCCATCATTGGGTCAACATTTCCCATTCCAACACCAGGCATACCATACATTCCAGCCATGTTTCCATACATTCCATTATGCATACCTGGCTGCATGCCACCAAACATATTGCCTTGCATCCCAGGTTGCATGCCTGCAAACACATTTCCTTGCATACCGGACTGCATACCACCATACATATTCCCTTGCATGCCAGGCTGAAAATTGGCTCCAAAAGGCCCATACATACCCATGCCTCCCTGAGGATAACCCCCAGTCATGGATTGAAACACCGAGCCACCACCAAAGTACCCTGGATGCATGTTCTGCTGAGGAATAGGTGGCTGTCCATAGAAGGAACTCTGTGGGTTAGCACCAAAAGCATGCTGCATATTCGGAAACTGGGCAGGAGATGGATCCTGTGGAGTGGTACCACTATGACCATGAGAAAGATTCTTCGAACGAACCTTCTTCTTCTTTTTCTGGGGCTCTGTGCGGGGCTCTGTGCGAGATCTCATAAATTCAGCAAATCTCTCACTCTGAGTGAGCTGCAGAAAAGTATCCATAACACCAGCCAAGCGATCTTTGAACCGAGCATCATCATCCTCTTTACTATGCACATCTTCTGGCTGTGTTACATCCTCATAAGGCTCAACATCTGCAGCCTGTTCTCCTGCAAAAATATCCTCAGATACATCTCTTTCAGGAGAAGACTCTTGCTCTTCTTCTTCTTGATAGAAGTACTCTTCCTCTGTATCAGACATGATTGCTGAATTTTCAGCGATGGCTTTTTTTTTCCAAAGCAACCACGAGCTCACCCCCTTCAGAAAGTTGATGATTGGTCCCGGCAACGGGACCTTGAAACCGGCCTCTGATAGAAAACCAGAGTGCGGTAAGAGCTAACACTCGTCCACTTGTAGTCTAGATGAAAAACCAAACACAGATTGGGGCTAGAGTGCCCAAATCTGAATACACAGCGACACCTGTTGGCCCCAAAGCTTGGCGCCCCTTGCGGTATTTCTTTATTCCATTAAAATAATATGTATGGCTGAGTACAAAACAAAAACCAGCCAAGAGTTTACACCTGTAGTCCAATCTGACTGCCCACAAATCCTTCTTAGCACAGAGGATCTATGCACACAGATCTGTGTCCTCAAGCAACACACTGTGCCTCCCTCTGATCAGCCAAGTTCACAAAGCAGGCCAGCCATGGGCATACATCTGGCATAACTCATAAGCATGATACATTTTCTCAGCTCAACATACATGTGCTGTTCAATCCCTGTCTTAATCTCTTGTCAATCTGCTATACTCCTCCTCTCACAAGGAGCCAGATAACACATACCTGTAGCAGACATCAAGCAATAGAAAGAGAGATGGATGAACAGAGTCAAGGCTTACCAAGTTCAGCTCGTGAAACAACTCTGGAGGAAGCAACAGCACCAATCTGTGCCTGCAGGCACTTGAACCCACAATCCTGCTTCACACATGTGCTTGCACTTGCCTGTATCTTCCTCCTGATGCTCACTCCTATGCTGTCCTTGAAAGTACAGATCTGAAAAATCAGCACTGTACTTGATTGTACCGCCTCGGGATGCGTGCCAGGCGTTGTACTTGCAAAAACAGCCTGCTGTCCACTTCTGTACCAGCCTGAATCAGCCTGCACAAGTCTGTCCAGCACCTGTAAACACCACCTGCAGCACTTGTACCTTCTGTACCAGGCTGCCCGTACACTGTACGGCAGCCGTACAGTGTGTACTTGCTGGAAAACACAATACACAGCCTGTACTGGGCTTCTGCGCAGCCAACCAGCAACAGCCTGTGCGCCGCCAGCAACAGGGGAGAGAGAGAGAAAGAGAGAGAGAGTCCAGCGCTGGCCGTACAGTGCTGTACGGCTGGTTTGCCTCAGAAAAACAGCAGCACACTTCTCTTCAGCAGTCGCCTCCCCTTCCTGTGCTTTTCCACGCTTTGATACATGCGCATGAAGGAAGCCTCTCCTTTTGCTACACGACTCCCCAAAAAGAGAGGAGAGAGAGTGTAGAGAGAGAAAACCTCCTTCCCAAGTTAATCCCTAGGGCCCAACTTAATAAGTTCCCTAGGGCCACTAAGGCCTAGGGGCAACTTTTATAAACATTAAAAGTTAATGTTTTAATGTTCCCCCTTCACACCTAGGGTTGTCCACACATCTTTAAACACTGTCCGGGCACCCCCCATGTGAATCATAAAATATTCTGACTCTGCAACCACCATGCCCACACTTGTCCTGCTCCATTTTCACAGGGCCATGACAGCGTGTCAGAGACGAGCAGGCAGATATTATACGACTCCTTCATAGAGAGTTGGAGAGCATCGATCGTCGTGTCACAAGGTCACGCGCACGGGCTTTGGCGATACCTTTGCGTGAGGAGGCTGCAGATTCAGAGAGCGCTAGACGGAGGAGCATTCGTCGGGGGAAGCTGCCTGTTCGTACGCAGCGGACTCGGGCGAATGAGGCTGTCACTCTCATTCATACTCAGAGTGAGCCAGGAGATGATGATGTAGCACATGGATCTCATGATACATCTTTCACATCATCACATGTGCCCGTGATGGCAGAGCCTGAGTATGACGACGAGGGCAATGTCTTGACAGATGGGGACTTGCTCTCTTCTGGTGCATCGTCATCATCATCATCTGATGAGGAGTTTTGACTCTTAGATCACGTTTCATTGTGGAGTCTAGACTCTGGACTAGCCCTTATGGGCCTTTTGAGGACATTTCTATGATGTAGTGTTGCAGCTTGCTATGTAGTATGTGCATTGTATTCAGTTTGTTTTGATGCATTTGCAGCCTTTTGACATGGATGAGAGTCGAGACTTTTGTTGTGTGAACACTGATTCATCAGTTTATATAGAGCTAACTTCTAAGAGTGGTGATTGGTGATTGAAGATTGATCTCTGTCATCTGATTGAAAAATGGTTTTGGTATCTGATGTTTGATTTCTGAAGTAACAAGTTTTACAACATGCGGCAAGGGTTTTGTGATTACTAATCAAATGCGTATTAGCAAAGACCTTATTAGATTGTCTTGTAGGTCTCTCTCACAATTTAAAATGTATTTGGATCTTTTTATGTTTATTTTGATATGAAATGCCATATAGATTGATATTTTTTACAATGGTACGTATTTTTACGTACACAAAAATTTTATCTGTACGGAACAACGTACAAATACGTACCGTACATTACGTACAGTACGTACACATCAACCTTGACGGGGAGTGAGGAAAAATGATAAAACCATAGTTACCAGGGGATAGGGACGGGGACGGGGACGGCTAAAGGTAGGGAACGGGGACGGGGGGTGGGGACGGCACTCAAAATTGTTAATTTTAGAGGAGTAAAGAATCAAGATTAATCAATCAATAACAACAAGCTTTCTAACTCCAAAAGTTATGAATCATGATACACATTACATTTAAAATTTAATTACGCTACGAGGTGCAAGAGTCAAGAGTCAAGACTTGCAAAGTCGGAAAAGAAAGACTTTAAAGTTGATAACATTAAATAGATATACTCAAAAGATGTTGGCGCCTAGGCGATACAAAATATAAGTCACTCGCTCTCATACTCTGCGCTCCCAATAAGAGAGGTGCTAGCCTCATGATCATGAGTGCGTGAAGTGTGGATGGGGGTTGTGTCATCCGATGAAGGCTCATGATGAGAACCATCTGTCCCACCCTCCTGTGCAATAGTTGTAGCTGTCTCCTCTTGTTCCATCTCCCACTGTGTAAAAGTATCGGCATTGCATCTTGCACTCTTGCCAAGCATGCGCAAGTTTGCGCTAATGAAGACAAGATCATTAGCTCTTTCCACCCCAAGCCGATTTCTTTTCTTTGATGAAATGTGACTGAAGGAGGACCATAATTGCTCTAGGCAAGAAGAGCTAACGGACTGGCTCAAGATCCGGATCGCCAACTGTTGTAGCTCTAGTCCATCTGATCCGAAGTCCTCCCACCATAATGCTGCACCAACCTTGAATCTGTCCTGCTGCGCATCTGCACATCCATATGAGCCTTGAAATGCCCTGTAATTAGAGAGCTGGTCTCTAATTTTGCGCCTGATTTTTGCATCCGGCGTGAGGCGATCCAAGATGAGTCTCCAACCGTTGCTCACCTCTTTATCACCCTCCTGCCCTTTTCCCTGAAATTCTGGGTCCACCATAAAAGCAGCTGCATGTAAAGGAGAGGAATATGAGCTCCATCTCCCCACACAAAGCGAGTGGATCTCCTCATATCTATCTACGTCTGGCTCAAGCTTCTCAAGACTCTCTATCATCTGGTCCATGGCTTCATATACTTTGCCGATGCATGGCTGCATAGCATCAACAATCCTGAGCAAGTGGACGATGGGATGCACCATGGCGTCAGTGCGCTTGAGGTCCTCCCAAAAATCAGCATCGTCGACCTTTTTCTTGCATGAAATCCCTATCTGTGTACGTGCAAAAGATGAGGAGCAAAACTCATCACTGAAGAATAGTTGCCGCACGGCACCCTGA
The DNA here is from genome assembly GCF_041138505.1 of Cibotium barometz. Classification (NCBI taxonomy): domain Eukaryota; kingdom Viridiplantae; phylum Streptophyta; class Polypodiopsida; order Cyatheales; family Cibotiaceae; genus Cibotium; species Cibotium barometz. Next base: position 81,649,519 of record NC_141046.1, on the reverse strand, counting down.
CAATCCTTCAAGCGATGCAACATAAGAAAGTTGTATGCAAAGCGAGTGTCCGAGTACTTGAGAAGGACCTTTGTGGACCTCTTCCCAAACTCGGATCGAAGGTATGTGTGATTGTTGATGAAGGTCACAATTGCACATGCATCATCAATCACCGATTCAATCCATGACAATTTCCCAATATCTTTCAAAAGATTATTGAGACAATGTGCCATGCAAAAAGAGACGGTGATTTGAGGATACATACTCTCAAGAATAGCTCCCGCTGCCCTATTTGTCGCCTCACCATCCGTGACGAAACCGATCACACATTCGGGGCCGATAATCTCGACAGCACTACTCCACTCAGCAGCAAGTACATCCGCACTCTTTCCCGTCCCTGAAGCATCATGTGAGGAGACAAAGTACATCTCCCCCCGTGAGTATGCCACAAGGCCATGGATAGACCTTTTCCGCGTGTCACTCCATCCGTCTGCAATCAAAGAGACTCCATTGCGAGCCCATTGTCTCTTTGTGTTTGCCGCCGCTTGCTCAACAAGGCATTTCTCCTTGTCAAGCATAGTGGTCCGCAAGGTTTCGGAGGATGGAGGTGTGTAGTGAGGACCGTACTCGCCAATCTTCTTCACCATCGTTTTGAAGTAGTCGGACCTATTTATCATTTCAAAAAAAAAGAGGGTAAGTAATTAGAATGGCAAAATGGTGACTCGTGAATCGTGACTCGTGAGACATGATGATGAAATCATGTGAGTGAAATACGTACCGTGCCACACGAAAAGCAATGTGGTCATGAAAAAAGAAGCGGGCCACCGCGGCATCAACCTCCTCCTTCTTTTTGGGATCCCAACTCCCCTCAAAAGTACTTTGCCGACGAGAGAGAGGGTGGACTAGGTTGCGGCATTGAGAAGGCGGCTTGTGTGAAGCCTCGAGTAGTGCCACGAGGAGGACGTGGTAGAGGGGTAGATGAAGATGCACCACCACCCGATGTAGAACTTGATGTTTGGGTTGGAGTGACATAAGTGTTGGGATCCACTCCCCGCACCCTTTGGCTTGCATTCAAAGCTTGATGGGCGGCAAGCTTTGCAAGAAGCTCCTTTCTTATCTCCGGTGTGACCCGCTCACAAAATTTCACCTCATGACCGGGCTCATGCAACAAATGGGCCCTCACCCTATTGGCCCCACCCACACGCTTATATGGGCAAAGCTTGCATGTCCATGGACGTGCACCCCCCGCATGAGTAGGAGGCTCGAAGTTGACCTCATCCCACCATGACCACCCATCCGTTCTACTCCTACCGCCCGCACGAGAAGAGGATGCCATGAATAGTTAGTAACTTAGTAGTAGTCTAGTAGAAGAGGGTGGAGAGAGCTTAGAGGGTAGAGTAGGAGAAGAGGTAGAGGGAAGATTGAAGTAGTCTAGTAGGAGAGGGTGGAGAGGAAGGTGGTGGAGGAGAGGGAGATAGTGGAGAGGAAAGCTTGAGTAGGAGAGGGAGATGGTGGAGAGCCTAGAGGTACTCAAGTCTTGGAAGTTGGAAGGCTTGAGCAATGAGTAGAAGAGGAGTAGCAGGAAGCCCATTATATAGCATATGGCAGCTCTCTCTCTCTCTCTCTCTCTCTCTCTCTCTCTCTCTCTCTCTCTCTCTCAAACTCTCAAACGGCCAGCCGCCAACGGCTAGTAGCCGTTACCCGAAAAAAAAACGGCTCGATTTTTGGCGCCGTTGCGCCGTTGCAGACGTCCCCCGTCCCCAGCTAACAACGACGCCCGTCCCCTGGTCACGTCCCGTTCGTCCCGTCCCCCGGGCCATCCCGCCACCGTTACGCAACTGCAGTTAATCGGGACGGCGTTCCCACGTCCCACGTGGGCGTCCCGCCGTCCCCCTATCACTATGGATAAAACACCTCATAAGGGCGGGCACACCCACAACAAAGGCCCTGGTGTATAAAACTGGACAGGAGATGACTTCTAACACCCCCTCTCAGCTCCTGGCTGTGAAACCAACCACAGGGAGCTGGGGTGCCGCCTAAGCAAATCCCGAGAGAGCGACTTCATGAAGAGGTCCACCGTACTGTCCTCTGTCGAACAGAACTCTAGCAGGATGTCATCAGCAACAATCTGTTCACGAACAAAGTGCCTCTGGATGACCATGGGTTCCTCCAGTGGAAGCCCAAACCTGCAATGCAACCTCTGCATCCTCACCACCTCACAAGCAGCATCACAAGTAGCCCGGTACTCTGCCTCTGTGCTCGACAAGGCAAAAGATGGCTGCTTCTTACTGCTCTGTAAGACTGCTCCTGGGCCTGAAGTAGATCTCCTCGTGTCCGGATCTCCTCCCCAAACTGAGTCACTCCAACCGTGGAGTCGGACTCCATCCAACAATCCCCCTCCTGTGTACAAGAGTCCATGATCCTTCGCATGCCGCAGAAACCACAGGAAATGCAATCCTGCCTCCATAAGAGTCATCTGCAACCATGAGCTCAACTGCCTCATCAGGAAGCTCCCGTCCAATCTGGTGTCCATCAACCAGATCAATGAACCATTCTGTGTCTGAGTCAAAGAGGCATCACACTACTCACAAGGATCAACACCTGTTACGGTGCAAAAACAAGTCCTGGAAACCTGATGAAGACCACGCAAGGCCTTCTGAAACCTATCAACCACCCCCTCTGAATCCAGAACCACAAAGCCTGGAGAAACCACCTCCTTCTGCAAGTAATCACAAGCCACCTGCCTGGCTTTCCGAAAGGTCCCCGTGGAAAGAACATCCTCATCTACTGGAGGTTCTTTGTCCCGAATACTACGAGACATCAGAGCATAAGTGACCTGTTCAGTTTCCTCTGACTCACGAACACAAGAACCACCAACATCAGTACTGGAGAGTTTCTGCCAACTGCTGCCATCTACTGGTAAGCTATCCACCAACTGCTCTCGGAAAGCCTGTACCTGCAACGTATCCACACTTAAGTGGCCATAACCAGACTGCCACTCATCACAAACCTGAGGACCTGGGAGAGAGAGTGCTGAAAGCTTGTAAACTCCATTCTCCACTCCGCCTTCCCAAACCACTTGGCCTGTTGCTTTGTCTTGGAGAGCAACAAAATGCTCATCAAACTCCACCCGTATGCCAGTCTTGCAAACCTGATGCACTGACAACAGATGAAAACCAGGTGACAGAACATACAACACCTGAGAGGAATGCTTCCCCCCTCTGCCATCGGGAACTATCTCCATCCTGCCCTCACTGTGAACTGGGATAGTGGATGTGTCCCCAGTAAGAATATGACCAGAAAGCCTGCAGAGATCCTGTAAACCAGAGCGGGAAGGAGTCATGTGCCTGGAAGCACCACTATCTAAAATCCACTACCGATAATCCATTGCGGAGAATCCTCCAATCTCCTCCCTGCCTGAAACATCGGTGTCCATCACCTCCAGGTGCACAAAAGCCGGAGTCTTCATGATTGCTGCTGAGGCATCTTCCTTCTCGGTCTTCCGCTTGGGACACTGCCTCCAATAGTGGCCTTTCTCGCCACAATCATTACAGGTCCTCTCTGCCTTCAGTTTCTCGCGATCAGCGTCGGACTTCTTCTCAGAAGACTTCTCCGATGAAGCCTTCTCTTTGCCCGAGTTACGGCCTTTCGACCGTTGGCCAGTTAAGGCCTCTGAACCTCCACCCTGAGGAGGGTTCGTGAATCGTTCCTCCTGGTCCAGGACCATGGGCACAAGCTCCTCCCACGTGATGGTGCTGAGCCTGCCACTAGTAATCAAAGACGAGTAAAATGCTGAGTACGAAGAGGGCAAATGTGACAGCAACGTTATGGCCATGTCCTCTGACGATATCTCCTTCCCAGCCTGAAGAACTTCCTGCTGAAGAGCCTGCAGCTTGTTAATATGCTCCCGCATCGTCGACGACTTTGCAGGGTTCATAACCCGCATCTGTACTTCCAAGGAAATCCTCTTCATGGGCGATACCCTATTGTAAAGAGAGGCCAAATGCTGCCATATACCTCTGGCCAACGTCATATGCTTTACATGATTGATTACCTGTGGTGTGCAGTTGAGAAAGATAAACGAACGGACCCTAGCGTTGACACAATCCCACATCTGTGTTTGAGCCTCCCGGTCCTTTCGGGTTGACGGTAACTCCCCTTCCTCTACTTCCGGCCGTGGAACACCAACAATGACGAAATCAGCGAGGTCGTAAGACTCCAGAACAGATTCCATCATAACCTTCCATATGCCGTAGTTACTCCCGTCCAACTGACGGTCCACCGGGAACGTGGGGAGTGTCGGGATCTTCACATGCCTCTCGGCCATCTCTAGTAAATCTGCCATCGCGGGGGGTAACCTGAAAGGTTGGGTGGGTGGGAAAAAAAATCTGTAAAACCTGCAAGTGGCTGTCCAGCACCTTAGCCCGCCTTCCTCTTGCACCTTCTCTTCCCAATCAGCCCAAAACAGTCCACCAATCAGCCACACAACAGTCCCCCTCTTGCTCACACAAATCCCAAGAACTATCTAGAGCCTAGGCTCTGATACCATGTCAGAATACGCAACGGAGATGATGACCAGATCTGGGAACACACGAGCAAAAACGCATGCAGAAAAATACAGCACAAGAGAGAGAGAGATGTAGGCGTGTAGCTCTGCTCTATATACACAAGAAAATCTCGGGTATGATACACAAATGGTATGGGGGCTGGGGGCCTATTTATATGCCCCCATATGAGCAGTCGGCCTGCTGAAAAAGGCACTCCATGACTGCATCAACAGTCGGCCAGCAATAAATGAGGCCCACGACTGCATACATCCAGTCGGCCAGCAGTACAGAGGTCCACGACTGCTGTTGGGCAGTCGGCCAGCCACATGTCTGCTGATGGGCCAGTCGGCCAGCCACTCAATGCTCCTGCCAACCTCTGGCATCCCTCCACACCACTGGAAAATGGAAAAAATAGGGAAAAAATACGAGGAGTGAGGAAAAATGATAAAACTCCTCATAAGGGCGGGCACACCCACAACAAAGGCCCTGGTGTATAAAACTGGACAGGAGATGACTTCTAACAGCTCAATCCAATCCCGAACAAAATGATAGTGAACCTCAATGTGTTTGGAGCGGCCACGTATCACAGGATTCTGAGCTAAAGCAATGGCACTCTGAGAATCCGAGAAGATGACAACAGGGAAATCATCCGCACAACATAAATGCTCCAAAATTTGATGTATCCATAATGCCTCGGCTGCGGAGAGAAGATAGGATTTGTACTCAGCCTCGGTAGAAGAAGCAGCAACTGTCCTCTGCTTCTGAGATTTCCAAGAGACCAATCCTATACCAAGCATGAAACAATATCCCGTAGTAGATCTCCGAGTATCAATGCAACCAGCCCAATCAGCATCCGTAAAGCCCACCAAAGAAGAACCACCAGAATAAGTGATGCCATAATCTGATGTGCCACGAAAATACCGAAGCACTCTCAAAGCTGCCTGCCAATGAGATCTCCGAGCTGCTGAAGAGAACTGGCTGAGTACGCTCATAGCATAAGAGAGATCCGGTCGGGTGTTGACAAGATAAAGCAAGGAGTCAACTAACCGCCGGTATTCTGTGGAATCCACCAAAGGTGTATCATCCTCCTTAGACAATTTCGCATTGGGATCCATAGGACGAGAGAGGAGAGCAATCTGTCAAACCATAAGTTGCAAGCAACTTCTTCACATACTTCTCCTGGGAAATGAAGATGCAATCATTTCTCTGCCAAACCTCCAGACCAAGAAAATAATGAAGTAAGCCAAGGTCCGTCATCTCAAACGTGAGGGAAAGTTGAGACTGAACCTGAGTGACCAACTCAATCTGTGAGCCTGCAAGAATGAGGTCATCAACATAAAGCACAATGATGCATATATCCCCATCAGAAAGAAGCACATAGAGGTTTGGATCTGCATATGACCTCTCAAAACCAAGAGATAACAAGAAAGCATCAATGTGTTGATACCAAGCACGAGGTGCTTGTTTGAGACCATAAAGAGCTTTCTTCAACAAGTAAACATGGTCCTCATGTCCTTGAATCACAAAACCAGGAGGCTACTCCACATAAACTTCCTCCTCTAAATCACCGTTTAGAAAGGCAGATTTAACATCCATTTGGAACACAGGCCATCTCAAACGAGCAACCAGAGCCAAAACAATACGAATGGAAGTAAACCTGGCTGTAGAAGCAAATGTCTCATCAAAGTCCTCGCCGGCCTTTTGAGCATATCCACGAGCAACAAGACAGGCCTTGTACTTATCCAAAGTACCATCTGCATGAAACTTGACTTTGAAGATCCATTTGACACCGATGACTCGTCGATGTAAAGGCCGTGGTACTAAATCCCATGTATGATTCCTCTCAATAGAGGACATCTCGGCTTCCATAGCCTGTCGCCACTATGGTTGGGCAAGGGCCTCCTCTGGAGATTCGGGCTCATCAATCGTCTACAAAGTACTCATAAGAGCATAATTCACTGTGGGCGTGGGAACCCGAGAAGATCTCCTCAGACCGGATGAAGAAGTAGAGACCTGGTCATGCAACTAACTGTCAGAAAGGCCAAAATCCCAAAGTAATTGCTGGACCCAACGGGGTGGACTAGCCCTCCTCACAAATGTGGAAGAGGAAGTATCCGCAGCTGTAATGGACGCACCCGGGGCAGCCGGGGATGAAGAAGAGATGTCCGAGCGTGTGGGAGATGATGTAGAGGCTGTCCGGACTGGTTGAGAAGTTCCGGAAGACGGTCCAGCACTCTGTATGGGGCTGGAAACAGCAGAAACAGGGGCTGAAATAGTAGCAACAGCGGGCTGAATCGCTGCCGAAGTCACCGGAGGCACAGGGGGTGATGAAGTGCCTGATGGGAGCAAAGAAAATTCACCGATATCGGGCGGAAATGGATCAAATTCCTCAGAAAACTACATGGGCGAAGAGGAATCAAATCCAAAGAGGGTCTCATCAAAGTGAGCATCACGAGATATGATGATGTCCTCCAACGCAGGATCCCTAAAGCGGTATCCTTTCGACTTCGAACTATATCCCGTAAAGATCATCCTCTTCGACTTCGGGGAAAGTGTAGTCCTCTTTTGACCTGGCACATGTACAAACGCAACACAACCGAAAACTCGTAAGTGTGAGACGGAGGGCTTATGTCCAGAAAACGCCTCCTCTGGTGTCTTCCCATCGACCGCCTTTGTGAGAGAGCGATTGATGAGATAAACTGAGGTAGCCACAGCTTCACCCCAGAAAGAGGGAAGACTCGCATGATGCAAGAGGGATCGAGCCATCTCCTTCACTGTTCGGTTCTTCCGCTCCACTACTCCATTTTGCTGGGGAGTATAAGGAACAGTTGTCTGCCGCTGGATGCCTCTAGAAGTAAGAAAATCATCAAAAGGTTCAAACTCACCACCATTGTCAGTTCGTAAGAATGAAACTTTGCTTTGAGATTGGTTCTCAACCATTGGAAGCCAAGACTTGAAATTGGCAAATGCATCATATTTCCGTGCCAAGAAACACACCCATACCTTCCGTGTGAAGTCATCCACCAAGAGCATATAATAACGGGCCCCGCCAAGGGACTCAACCTCCATAGGGCCAGCCAAGTTTGTATGGATCAACTCAAGTCTCCGAGTAGCTCTACGTGTAGCCTCTTCTGGAAAGGACTCCCTGTGATGTTTCCCCATCATGCAAGAGGAACAAATGTGTGGGAGAGCTCTCAACTCTGGAAGTCCACTTACAAGTTGCTTGGAATGAAGCTTTTGCAGAGCGGCAATAGGCACATGACCAAAACATGAATGCCACAAAGAAGTATCTGTAATAGAAACTAAGGCATGGGAGGGAGAGAAAAGCTGATGAAGATGAGATTCCGAGGAAGAAATCTGAGAAGAGAAGTTGGTGATCTTGTAGAGGCCGGCACCAAAATACGGGGCTGAGATCTGAAAACGCAGATCTCAGGTTGAAAACGCAGCACCTTTGTGGAAAACGCAACACCTCTGTGGAAAACGCAGGTCCTCAACAGAAAACGCAGCTCCTCAATGGAAAAAAAAACGCAGCTCCACAATGGAAAACACAGGTCCACAGCAGAAAACGCAGCTCCTTTGTAGATGTAGATGCGGTGGATCTTTGCCTTCAGCAGTAGATGTAGAAAACGTAGGTCCCTTTGCAACACTGGGCTCAAATACCATGAAAGAATGGCTGTAAAACAGAAAAACAACAAATAGATCTTGCAAAGAAGCACATGTGCAAAAGAACTGAAGTAGAAAACTTGTTATCTGCTGAAGTAGAGCACGAGGGCTGCCCGTAGGTGCATACAACCAACAGCAATAGCTGAATAACGAGGTGCTAATGATGCTAACCCAAGCCACCTATTTATAGGTTGGACAAGAGCTGGTCGGCCAGCATAAAAACAGTGGGCTGGCCGACTATGCAAAAAATACTAGAATAATGTCTGAAAAATAGACAAAAATAGCAGAAAAATATCTAAAATAAGATGAATGCATGGCCTCATAAATCTGGCCAGATACAGCATGAAATATGCACATATATGCCCAATCTGGAGATGATAATGCCAACAGCCCCGACCCTTCGGTGGCATTTCCCATGCGACTCTCAAACTTACCCATGTCACTCCTGTCGTTTGAGAGTCGCATTTCCCATGCGACTCTCAAACTTACCCATGTCACTCCTGTCGTTGACAAGATTCTCCTATTACCTTCACCCTTTATAAAGAAGGCATCTGGCATCCTTTCTATCAAATGGACTAGTTTGGAGGAACCATATTCAGAAAGATAGAGGGGTCTCCCAAATAGTTTACAGTATTCTGATGGGATTTGCACAGACGTAGCTTGCCTCCATTCAAGTTCACAAGCCTCATAAGCTGACCTTTCAATCCTTGCAGATCCCCCGGTTGCACCCATGGCTCGGTTGATGCCACTTCAACATTCATAGCCACATCCCCTTGCTTCCGTAGCACATGAGAATAGGTGCTGATCGAGTTTGTCTGATGCATCTTTTTTGCCTTTAGGAACATCAATCAGGTTTACCCCTGTCCTCTGACATCCTTCTCGCAATCTACGCAATTGAAGTCGCCATAAGCTGAGAACATTGTAACAGCCCCTTTGAGGACCCTAAGCGCCATGCGTATGTTTCCTGCCACATCTCAGCATTGACTTCACCTGGGACAGGACAATTTTCAATGTCCCACAAGATAGCAACAGGCCCTGTTAAAATGAAGCTTGGCTGTAACACCCTATTGGACAAGACAACACCCTGATCCAACATTTCTCCCACTCCAGCACTTCGAATTCTTGCACATGAAGGGCGAAGACTGCTGAAGTTGCCAGTTCCAGCCATTTGCCCCAGTTTTTTTAAGAGCTACAATCTCATTTCCCAATATCCAAGCATGGCATGTGGCATCCAAGCATCAGTGGTTATAATCAAATGCATCAAATCATAACATTGTGGCATCTACGTGTCCCTAGTTGTGATCAAACAGATTAAACCAGAAGTTATGGCATCAAAGTCAAGAACTTAAACACCAACAGGAATCAAAGGCATGATATGAGGCATCAGCACTATCATAAAGGGCATCGAAACTGTGACTTGAAGCATCGACATCTACAATTACGGGCATCATAGTCGTCTACAATTAGGGGCATCAAGACTATGATCGATGGCGTCAACATCCGAGCATTGGAGACATCAGCATCCATGCATGGGAGGCGTCAAAAACATGATATGTAACATCAGCATCTAAGAATCGGAGGCATCGAAAACACGACCCGTGGAATCAGCATATCCATGCATGGGGGAGGCATCATACCCAAGCAAAGGTGGCATCAGCCTTCATCACGAGAGTCATATGAAAGGCTTCAAAAGCTTCTAAAAGGAGTTGTGGCAAGCAGGGAGGGCACCAATGAAGTTGCAAGGAGCTCGAAAATTAGAGAATTACAAGGTCATTTTCTGCTAACTCACCTCATAGCGAGTGGAAGACGGCCGCCATCAAAAGTAAGTGAGCAAGCAAGCTCCATTGAGCAAGATCCTCCTCAGAAAGTTGCTGTACACAATTCTCATCAATAATCCCCCAGCTTTAGTGAGAAGGTATTGTTGTTGAGAACACGGCAAGACTGGCCACACGCTCTCGGCAGGGCAACCTTTAAAGCAACCGCTTTGGTCGTTGGCTACTCAGTACTTAGATGGTCATGTCCATACACATGAAAGCCTCACATGCCGGCCACACACATGAAATCCTCTTCGAATGCATTCGATGCATGCCTTCGCCTATATGGTAAAGGTATATCCATGAGAGCCTATACCATTGGCCATTGACATTGATTACATGGTTCCACCCAACCATCACGAGGTGGGAGAAACTCTAGGTAGCTACTACGGACACCTTGGTGTAGTATTTATTATTGTACTTCCTACGAAGTTGTGGCTTGGGCCGTTTAAGTATGGAAAGTTTTAGGAGGGGCACTAGGACCACCTTCTCTTCATATCAAGAACATTGGGTCGGCCTCCACTTCTCCTTGCATAGCTATGTATTCTTCCCGCATCTCGTAAGAGATAGGGCTGCCTCCACTTGGGCTGCAGTCCCATGTGGACTGTGTGCTTTGGGTTGTTAGCCTCCCATTTGGCAAACAACTTTTGCAAGTATTAGGTCAACAAGCAGACTTCGGTTGTGTTGAAGGGGCTTTTGATGGTGGTGAGATAAGGTCCCAAGAAAGGATAAGTCATTTGCTACTCTTGGATATTAAGGACAAGGCTGGGACCTTTGCTTTGTTGACCTTTGAGCCATCATTGGTCCCTTTTCCCTTGTTTTTAGCTTGCTTCAGATTGTCCTTCTTTGGATCTTATTTGTGATCCTACTACCACCAAAGGAGTTTTCCTTCTCATCCTTTGGGATCTTCCTCTTTCCAAAAGAGTATCATCTGAGGCAATGGTTTGTCACCAAACTGAATCTCAAGTTTGTTGGTTGCCTTCTTTACTTCTTTGAGCTCGTCTTTTAGCTTAGTTGTCCTTTCTCATAGGCATCTCTTAGATGGTCTTGCCTTTTTAAGCTCTTCATATATTACTTCTCATCATGGCCCTCTTATTGTCAGTGGATTAGATAGCTTTTGAATACATACATGGCTGGCAAGCTCGACCCACCTTTAGATCTCAACTTTTGAGATCCACAGATGGTCCATTAGATATGTGAAGGCATCTTGCGAGTTTATATGGTCGGCAAGAGATCAATCAATGATCAATGACTTGCTTTAGAGTTGTTTGGGGTTTGGATGGCCCCTTTGGGAGGCTTGTAGTGCAACTAACCTTGGGATGGTGGCTACTCTTGCTGTGGATCTTGTGGAGGGGGGCGTGGCTGAGAGTGCCTACCTACCCTTTGTGGATCTTGTGGAGGGCTGCATGCCTACCCTTGGGGTATGGATGGGGCCTTGAAGAGCTAGGTGTATTTGTTCTTTGTCGCTTTGGGGGGGGGGGGGGAGTGGATCTGCTCTTGTTGTGAATCTTGTGAAGGGGGAAGTGGTTGTGTTTGCCTCCCCTTGGGATATCTCGGATGGGGTCCTTGAAGAGCTAGGTGTATCTATCCTTTGTCACTTGGGGGGAGGGCTAAATTTTGGTTTATCAAAATAGATTTTGTTTTTCCAAGATCTCTCCATCTACGGTTGAGGCATTGGAGGTGGCAAATACTCCCTCGTTACATGACATAAAACTTTGGTTAGCATTTGGGCAAAGTTGACTTTATAGCCAGATTCCTACACGAGGCTTAGAGTTTGTTCATTAGTGAAGATATCTGCGTAGTTAGCTAGCTTGCCTTCATGCAACTTGGCCAAAATAGTGAGTGGTACACTTAGTTGTGTTGGTCCTTGGGTTTTGGGTGCGTTAAAAAAGTAAGCTCTCAGTCTGCTAGCTAATTCTAGAACCTTGAATGTCCTCAAATGTGGCTCCATTTGTGTTGAGGCCCTATGGGTGGGGATGATGTCCTTGACTTCGGCCATGACTCCCTACCTCCATTTGTGTTGAGGCCCTGTGGGTGGGGATGATGTCCTCAACTTCAACCATGGCTCCCTACCTCCTATAGAACTTTTAAGGAATTATTGGGAGAATAAGAGATCTTCAAAAATCTTCCTTGTCGAGGGTTACTCTTCTCTTCGTGTCATCCAACATCAGCACCTCCCATATTGTTGTTTATGTCATATGTATATATGAAGAAATGTAATGTGAGTGGAAGATCTAGGGCCCCATGGCTTCTTCTAAGAGTCCTCAAGGCCAATTTTATTAAGATAAGTTGCTACTTCCGCCATGTGTGGAGGAGTCAGAGGCATTCTTTTGATAGATAGGTCACTTTGTATTAGGCTTCTTCTTCTTCTTCTAGGAGTCCTTCTTCTTCTTCTTCTTCTTCTAGGAGTCCTCAAGGCCAATTTTATTAAGATAAGTTGCTACTTCCGATGTGTGGAGGACTCAGAGGCATTCTTTTGATAGATAGGTCACTTTGTATTAGTTCTTTAGTCAATCTTGACCTATTTCTAGACCAGGGCTCCTTTGACTTTGCACAACATCATGCGAGTAGATTATTCGCCTTTGGTGGTCACTTCAGTCTTGGGAAATGGATCTAGGACATCCATTAGCCACTTTTCTTTGGCTTCTTTTGGGCAAGCTTAGGGCTAGGAGGTGCCTTCCCTTGAGATCTTTGGATGTACTTTCTTTGTGTAGGGATACAGTCCTTAATCTTTGGTGAGTGCCTTCCTTTGAGATCATTACGCAAGGATTAAGTCCTTAATATTTGATGAGTGTAAAAATGTTTTATGTGAAGTGCTCAAGTGAAAAGAGGGTCCTGAAAATTTGGTTAGTCTTGCATATTTGGTGAGTGTACAAATGTTTTATGTGAAGTGCTCAACTAAAAAGAGGGTTGAACTTAACACAAACAAATGATTTATGTGGAGTGCTCAACTTTAAATAGGGTTGGCCTTAGCACAAACAAATGTTTTTTTGTGGAGTGCTCAACTAAAAAGAGGGTTGGACTTAGCACAAACAAGGACTCTATGAAGAAAGGCATGAAGGAAGCATTATGGAATAGTAGATCAAGCTTAAAAGATGGGGATTTTTTTTAAAAAAATTGTGTAGAGGTTGGGATAGATACAATCCACTATGCAACCTTCTGGTTCATGTGGTGGCAAGGTTTTAAAAAGTTGTTCAACGTGGGGGTTTGGTTGCAAAAGGAAAAATTAGGCTTAAAGAGAAAGCTAAAGAACTTGGTTCTACAAAATAAACCTTGATTGCGGAGGCTAGAAAAACCCTAGTTTTTCTTAATTTAAGGGTTTTTTAGGGGGAGGTGAGTAAAAGCAAACCAGCTCAACTTCTCTCTATCCCCACTCAATGGAGAGAAATGGAAGCAAGACAAACATAGAACAGAAGAGGACTTCACGATCCTTCTTCCCTTCTATGTTTGTGAAACCAAGAATGAAGATAATGGTCACCTTCACACTTTTATGTAATGTAAAGAGATGAAAGAGAGCCATGTGTTTTTTGGGCATCTTCTTCACTCTAATGATTTATAAGCATGTGGCATCGCCTTGATTGCTTTAGAGATCAAGATGGTGTTGGGTTTTACATAGACTTCTACAATGTAATAATATAGAGTTTCAAAATCACGTTTACAAAAAAACACATGTTTTTTTAAAATAAAATTTTAGCTCATGCGAAGTTAAAATGGGTAAAATCAGCGGTCTACCCAATAATTTGGATTTCACTCATGTGAGCAGTCAAACAGGTTCCTTGATGGTGATGTGGTAGCTCCATAGTGCAGAGATTTAAACATGATGTGAGCCAACAAATATGGATTTGATGATGTGGCAAATCATAGGTTTGACCAGTCAAAACTGGCATAAAGGAACTTTAGCTCACAATGGATTGGAGTTGGATAAGTGGGTTCATGTAGCTTGTAGAGAGTGAATTGAAACATTGAAAAATATCATGGTTTCAAACCTCAGGGTGGTCTCAAAAAAATGTGACACATGGAGGGGGTGTTTTTTTGATAGAGGGACTTGCATGTGTATAAATACGGAAGGGGGTTAACAATTATGTAGAAAAATGTAAAACTTGCATGTGACATTTACATACATAGGGGATTCTAAAAATACTCATACAATCTAACTATTTGAAGTATATATACATAAGGGAGCTTTAAATTCAACATTCAAAAATGTAAAAATACAAAAGGGAGTTAACAATTATGTAGAAAAATGTAAAACTTTAATTTTAGAGGCATTCTAAATATGTGCTTTAATTTTAGGGGATTTTAAATATGTGATTGCTTGCATGTGTTATGTGGGTTTTGTAAACAAGTGACCATGTCCAATTTCAAACCGACATGGATTAGAATTTGAATTTTGGCATGAACAAATGGAGGCGATTCTGATGATGTGGTAGATATTAGGTTTGACCAAGTTAAGTCCAACTTGACATAAACTAGCATGGACTCATCCCAATTGAAGGGGTAATTTTGATGACATGTGGGTTTGAGTGGTCAAATCCGATGTGAATTGGGGATGTGAATCCAACATGAACAACATGATCTTAGACATTTTTTAACCTTTCTTTTCCTTGACTTGGGGTTTTTTCTCCAGTACTATTCTTTAGCTCTTTTGCCCTCCTCTAGGTTGTTTTCTTTAGTTTTACTCCCACTCAAGTTCACTATTTTACGACATTTTATGTTCTGCTTTCTTTGACATTTTTTTGAAGAGACTCTCTTTTCTAGCATAACTGCTTTCCTTTGACATTTTTTCAAAGGAATTCTCTTTTGTAGCACAATTGTTTCCTTTGACCTTTTTTCACCATTCCTTTTGCTTTTTTTAAAATTATGCCCAAGTATAAGATTACTATGTTACAGATGTACAATTGAAGTAGAAGCTTCACGTGTTTCTACCTTGTGAGAATAATGAGTGATATCAAGAAAATCGATTGCTCATCTATGATGATATCTTTGATGCCACCACCATCAACTTTGTTGGTGCGTTAATGTTGTGGTGTGGTGCAAAAGAATAAGAATGCTACAAATCTTGGTGGTCCAGTTGAACCTTGGGGGTGCTTGATGGTGTCAATGAAGTTGTTTGTGGCCCCCTTGGGAGTTAGGCACCACCATTATTTTTATGTTTTTCCATTGGTTCATGATATATTACTCTTAATGGAGTTTTGGGGTTAGGTTTTGTGTTTTGATGATTTGGGATCGATTACCAACTCTTTGGAGATTTGGATTGTTTTGTTTTGATTGGTTCAAATTTCAAAATCACTTACTACCACCTCTTGAGGATTTTGGATTGCTTATGGCTCGGTGCTCAGAGAAAGTGTTAGCCCTTAACACTCAGTGATCAAATGAAGTGTTAGCCCTTGTTAAATCTTTTTGGCTTAAATAAAGGAAAGTTAACAAACATGAGATTCCTTTTTTTTGTTTTGTTGCAAACTCTGTCAGAGAAAACCTTCTTTTCATTGGCATGTAGAATGGATCCACTCCGAGTGTCATTGATGCCCATTCTTGAATGGCTAAGAACTCTTTCCTCAATTCCGATTCCAGTTGGATGCCCTACCTTGGGGCTATCATCAACTCTCTCTATCCCCTTGCGTGTACTGGTGGATGCTACTTCTTCCATCGTTTGTAGCTATACGTTATCATAAACATTACCATCCATATCTCTAGTAGATCCTATAAATATGGATTGGTGAGCTTTGTGCATACCAACCACTACAGTCTCCCACAATGAACCTTCCCATGCCAGAGGCATTAGCTCTTCCCATTCTGGCATTGAGGCCCTAATCGGATGTGGCATCTAAGGGATATTTTTGGGGGCTATATTGTAAGCTTCTGCAAAAATTCTTGTTATAGGGTTTAAGGGAATTATCTTTATTAAAACAACTTTGGCTGTATGTCAGGCATTGGATTATTAACCGTTATCAAATCTTCATATTTTTCAAGTGGTAATTCTTTCAAAATATATTTGTTAAGATAATATGATTGTAAAGAAATGTGTGAGGGCAGTGTTACCTTTGTGAAAGAGCTTGTTGTTTGCCCCACTATCCGGTGACTCCTCAAGGGCAAGGTGTCAGTGTGGGAAAGTTAAAGTGAAGAGAAGAAGATTCTAAGTTAGTAGGTTAGACATCAATATTGTTAGGGGTGGATGCATGTGAAGGGATGAGATTAGATGTAAGAGGAAAATAAATTGGATAAGTATAGTGGTAAGGGTTATCTCCCTCTAGAAGAAGATTCTAAGTTAGTAGGTTAGACATCAGTATTGTTAGGGGTGGATGCATGTGAAGGGATGAGATTAGATGTAAGAGGAAAATAAATTGGATAAGTATAGTGGTAAGGGTTATCTCCCTCTTTATCATCTTCTGATGTGGGTGGTGGTGGCGGTACTAATAAAGATATCGATATCTATTTTTATCTTTGGGGATTTTAGTATTGGATCCCTGTTATGTGGCTAAGGATCTTTATTTTAGAAGATAGGGTTTTAGCACTTTATTATAATGTTGGGGCAAGTAGGAATTTAGTTCTTTGTGGAGGTATTATGCCCAATCTCATCGATGAGATTCATGTGAATATTTCAGAGCTGTAGAGATCAATTTGGTTATATTAATTGAATGGCTTAATCTACATGATTATTGAAAATAACCTTACTTATTATGAGTTCATCTACTTTTTCCCTTATGTTAATATACTCTACCCCATTGTTATTAAACACCCTTTCCTTTAGCATTGTATCAAAAGGTAAGTCCTTGTGCTCCACACTTTGTGTTTATGTTGCTAGTGGTAGCTACATGGCTGATAAGCTCACCCTAATGTGTCGTGGGAAGTTACCAATCCGTCGAACTCGAGCTATGCTCAAGAGCTCCACCATAGTCGCTCGTCAACTGCTATCCTCTTGCACTCGTTGTTACACCGAGGCGGTTGCTAATCCAACACGTGGTGTAACCTCTCTCGCCGCGCGAAGATCATGTGGGATCTTTGCGGAAGACCATCACGATAGTAGCCTAATCACTCAAGCAAAAGGGAGAGAAGAAGCAAGAGGGAAGCATGAGAGAACAAGTGATTAGCACTAATCACTTCCAAACCCTAACCTTGAGCACACCACACATGCTAGATTAGAGTTGCAAGAGAGAGGGAGAGAGAACACTCCACTTCTATTGCATACATGGGAGAATGAGTTACAAACAAGAGAAATTGGCTTTTATAGTTCCAGCCTTTTTCCACTAGGCTACCCAGGAGTAAGTGACCCAAGGCGCCCAAAACATAGTACAATGCTTTTCTCTATGGTTTGGCCAACTGACCAAGATCCTCTTGTCTGTCCTTGAAAGTTCAATACTTGAGAGTGTCTTTAGGGCGTTTCCCTCATCAAATGACGGGATTTACAATATAGTCCGGGCACCCATTACATAAGTGCGTGGGCATAGTTATTGTAGGAATGTGTTAAAACCAATATGTGGTTAACACACTCCCCTTCCTAAACTCGATCGCGTCCTCGTGATTGGTAAGAGGTTGTCAAGGGATGCTAGGAAGTGTCGCACTTGGTTGGTTCTCCTATCTCTCTAGAAATGAGAGGGGGTGGGGGAGTTAGTAAGATGAAAAGAAGTTACTAGAGCACTGACAATTAAGTATCTAGCTAGTCTGATGGGCTCTGATGAATTTGTTTTCTTGTATGTGCCCAGTAGTACTCTTTATTTTGTTTTTTGGTAGTTTTTCTTTTTTTTTGGGCCTTTGCAGCTGGACATTCTCTTAAGAGGAGTTAGAGTACGTGAATTATTAGACTAGCACAGAATACTTAATGACCAGTATCCAAGTGGTAGGTGGTGGCGTGAATGAGGGATTAGTAAAAAAATGGTGTTAGTAAGCAATTAGCGAGGGGGGAATTCCGGAGAAACAAGGAGGTAACTCACATGGAAACTGCTTGCACTCCGAGATGCTGTATTGGATGGTGATGTACATGTAGCTCTAGCATCTCATCAAGACATCGTAATGGGTATCTTGGCTCTCGTGGTGGGTGTTGAGTGATTGGGGTGTGGTTTTCTCTCTTTTTCTTTCAGTGGTTTGCCTTCTTCTGTTATTATAGATCCTTCTTCTGTTATTATAGATCATGGAACTGGGATCCTGTGTTGATAAGAGTGGCAGTTGATGGCGAGGATCCAGAGATGTTGAGCATACGAAGAGGGTATGGGTAGGAAGGATTAGGCATGAATCACAGTTATTGGGCGAAGTGGGGGTGATTAAGAAGATCTAGGTGATGGGTTGTACCATTGACCAGGCTTGCACCCACCATGGTCCCCCCTTTTGAGCTTTTGAGTGCCCATGGGTTGTGTGTGGGCAAGTCCATAGGATTTAGTTGATGAAGAGGGGACTTGCTTGCCCATTAGTCGCCAACCATTTGCGTCGATTGGACAGGTACTAGCTTGGTTTGTGTGGTTTGGACCAATTGTTGAGGCTTTTGCCATGGGATCTAAATGATGGAGTTGTCATCATTGAAGCCTTGGGTGTCTAAGAGATGTTTGGGCACCTATCATTACCGAGTGATGAAGGCCCGTTGGTTGACGAGGCTTCTTGGTTTTTGTTTGACGAGGCTGTGAGAGCTATGAGTAGGTTATCGATGATGCTGAGGACATGCTTTTGATTGTGGCTTTGGGAGCCACATGTATATGTTGCCTTCATGGAAGCCTTGAGCTTTGACAACGTGGGTAGGCACCCATTGTTGTTGGCTTTGTTGTGCTTGGGGTTGCCTAACTTTCAGCTGTTAGGCCTTGTGTCGTAGCTCCTTGGGGAGTTGTTGTGTGGTGGTGGATGAGCACATGCGGCAGTTTTTGAGAGCCAGAGGTGAGTGTTGCCTTCATAGTAGCCTAGTGCTCTCAGCAAGTGGTCAGGAGCTAGTCAACATTGAAGTTTTGGCTTAGGGTTGGTTTTTGTTAGCTTGGTTTGCTTCTTGAACTTGGGTTTCGGAGATGGCCGTTTTGTGGTCCAGAGTTTTGTGTAGCCATTATAGAATCCTTGAGCTATAAGAAGATTCTTAGGCACCCACCATTGACTGTCATGGTAAAGGTAAGAGGTTGAGGTGCTTGTGGTGTGGGTGGTCGAGGATATAGAGTTTTGTGTAGCCATTATAGAATCCTTGAGCTATAAGAAGATTCTTAGGCACCCACCATTGATTGTCATGATAAAGGTAAGAGGTTGAGGTGCTTGTGGTGTGGGTGGTCGAGGATATAGAGTTGAGGGGGAATGTCAACGAGATGAGGCTTGATGGTCATTGTTGAGGGGGAATGTCAACGAGATGAGGCTTGATGGTCATTGTTGGAGGGTGTCAACAGTGCCCTTTTGACCAGCTTTGGGGAGGCATAGGGTGTGGTAAAACAGGGGAGACTGCTAGTGATGAGGATGGGACTTGAGGGAGAAGGGTAGTCGAGGGTGAGGGTGTGTGTATGATGTCCTCTTGGGGGCACAAGAGGATCGTGGCCTTTTTGCTGTTGACTTCCATGGTGGTCGTTTCTTCTCGCTAATTGATTTGGCAGTGAGTGACATCAATCTACTCTTTTCCAATGATAATCTAGCCTTGGAGTGCTCTTGCATCCATGACATGAAATCTACACTCGAACTCATTATTTCCTATAGAAATTTTAGGAACAGTGAAATACCCATCACTCATTAAAAACATTTCATGTGAAATTTGAATGTAAGTGTTTTCTTGTGTAAGTGTGGGTTTTCCAAGAGTTTTCCATGCCTCCAAGAATATGAGATTGGTGTGGACCATAGGATATATGTGGGCTTGCCACCACCATTGTAGATCATTCTTGGTTGAGAGTCCAATCCATATTCTTGGTGGGTTTAGTTTTAGTGGAAGTTCAAGGGCGGGGTGGAAGACTTACTAGTTATTGTTAGGGGTGAGAGAGTACCCGTTGTGGAAGCAAATGGTGCGGGTAGAGGAGTGGATTTGGTGAACTCCCTGTCCCGTAGAATCATTGTTATCTTGCCCTTGGGAAGCTTGAGGGTAGGTGTGTTGTCAGCTGAGTTGATTGTACTTGGAGCATCCTTGACCCATCTCCCTCCCCAAGGATGATTGCTTCTTGAGTCTCACCTATGGGTACCACATAAAACTTACAAGCCAATGGGTTAGAGATAGTATGTACAGTTTATGTAAAAGACCCAAGGCTTTGTATACATTATCCACTAGGCAGTTAATTTTTAGCATGGGCACTGTGAAGAGGTGGTTTGCCAAGGGAGACCCACGTTTCCCATGGCAAAAGATTTTGGCTACCTGTGGGAGATAGCAAGGCACGTTTTCTTTGCATATTTATGCCACAAAGGGGAAATCTAACCATGCTCAAAGGTTGGCGTGTTGTGTTGGGGATCTACACGTACACTCAAGGTGTTAAAGTGAGGCAAAGGCCTTTTAGGGTTCATGAAGGTACTGGTCGACTAGGAGCACAAATTGCATGCCGAGTTTACGATCTGGGAGGGTATCAAGTGTAGCAATGACTTTCATCGAGTCGTGGTCAACTTCATCAGCATTGACAGAAGCGATTGTGGATCGCTCCCGTGTGTCATCAAGGGTTTGATGATAAGTTTTACAAACAAAGAGATCATCGTACCTTAATCATCTATCTGAGTCAACTTTCAAATGAGCTATTTGAATCAACTGTTGGAATCGGCTTATAGGTGAAGCATGCACTTACATGGTTTGTTTAGAAGGTTGACAATTTTAATGAAGGGTGAAGTTTAAAGCCATCATCATCATCACAAAGCAGGTGCGGGAAGCCTCTAGCTCGGTGCATCAGAAAGAAAACCAATGGCTTCGATTGGCATCAAAAAATATGTCATCTCCATTGAGAAGTTCTCTGGCACTGGGTTTGCTCTATGAAAAACAAAGATGCAGCTTTTTCTCATGCATGAAAGTGTGTGGAATATTGTTACCATTGAAGAGCCTGAGCAAGTCCAATGATGCAACTCGTCATGCAGCTTGGATGAAAAATAATGAGAGTGCATTGGCAATAATAGGGATTGGCCTATCAGATAATCACCTACATCATCTTGACTTGACCAAAACTGTGAAAGAAGTATGGGATATCTTGGTCACACTATTGACGAATGCCACAAGAATATGTGTAAACAACAAGAAAAACATCATGCTAAGCTAGTAGCCACTTCCTCTTACACTAACTTAGACGATGATCTAGAGCCCCCAACAAACAAAGATGGTGCCATGGTAGTCTCGTTGTTGAATCATCGTCTCTTGATAGTGATGAAAAGTGGGATAACTACGCTTTCTAAAGCCCACTTATCCTTTTTATTTTCTCAATAATTTGTGTAGGGTACTTTGGTCAGATTATAAATCCAAAATGACATGCATTTCTTTTTAGTCTGCTTTTTCACATGGATTCTATTCAAGGGGCTTTGCTCTTCAGGGAGGTAATGTAACCAGATCCCATGGCCTCTGAGTTGAGTCCAAGGACCATGCTTGGGAGTGTTTGAATTATGTGCATCTTCCTTTGAGCCATGCTCACTATTAATGAGCCTCTGCGCCATGTAGATTGGACCTCTTATCATGCTTAGCTTTGAACCTCTGAGTCCAATAGTAGAACATGCCATGTTCTGGCTTCACTTCTATCCTCTCCATTCAACATTTTTTTCTCTATAATTAAGAATCTTTTGTACGGCACTAGACACTGCCTCTACTGAGGTAAGACCTTCCCTCTTCATATTAGCTTTTGGGATTAGACATTGTTAATCCTAACATACTACCTTGCACACAAGAGGGAGAGAGAGAGAAGAAAAGAAACAACATGCAAGGGTCGAGTCTAGAGAGTTGCACTTAGCCATGAGGGTTAACTCCTCAATGTGAAGCCGCTAGGGGCTCAGTCCACCTCTACTTGTGTCACCCAAGTAGAGATTCAATGGCTAGGTAGAGAGCAAGAAGGAGGGAGATATGGAAAGCTCAACCTTCAACTCATGCCACATGCATGCATTAAGAGGGACTTAGTAGAGAGTAATGAGAGGGGAGAGAAAGAGAGAACTAGAGCATCACCATCCCTACAAGCACACACCAACAAGCAAGCAAGCAAGCATACATCCACAAGCTCAAATGAGAGAGAGAGAGAGAGAGAGAGAGAGAGAGAGGAGTAAAAACTCAAATGAGACTAATGGGATTGTCCCTTTTCATATTTCATAAATGTCTTATATACAAGAGCTCATAGTTTATAATGGCCGACCGCCCATTTACAATTGGGTGGCCCAAAACTAATATTCCTAGCTCTATGTACAACTTCTTTCTATGACCGACATTACATAAGCCCGTAAGCTCGGTCATCCCATGTAGAGCTCTTTTACATTAAGAGCTTAGCGCGGTTAGAGAAGATAAATTACAAGGAGTGTAGCCACGCTTACAAAAGTAATGTTAACCAGAGTGGTTAACATAGCCCCTCTCTAATTCAAGTCTATCCTTAGAGCTAGCCGGATTTATTTGTAGTAGATCGAATATGTTAGGATGAAGTCACGACGTAAGGTTGGCGTAAGGGGGCTCTATGGAAGAGTCTATAGCTGGTCCAAAATGTAGTCTCCATCATATCTTCAAATGTTTGCAGTCTCTAGGCGAGTATCCACATTATGCGCTCATAATATCTAGCGTTGGCCCTTTGTTAATGTTGAAGGCCAAGCCCTGCGCGCCTTCATGGTAATGGTCCTAGTTTGGAATCCATTAACGTGATGATCAAGTTGAAAAATCTGATCGTCGCACTATCATGGCTGGGTCTGAGACTTGATCAACTCATTGAAATGCTTGATCATTATGTCTTCAGTGCATGGTTGCTACGTCGTCGGAGGAGCGAACCACAAAAAATTGAATTGCAGCTTCAAGTTCTGCGTCTGCTCCCCGTGGAATAAATTCCATGCCCACCATATTCTTATGGGTAGGTAGTCTAGGCTGATGCGGAGTGCTCGGGGCACCTTGCAGTAGGTTTCCTAGATGAAGGGTTTGAGCAGGAAGGGGTGCCTCCAGGCTCTGGCTGCTTGCCCATGAGTTCAAACGTGATGGGGCAAGCAACGACGGGTGGCTGATGGTATTCGCTATGCTCTCTGGGTGGATGCTCAAGCTGCCATGGTCGATATTTGGCCTTAAGATATGGACACAAAATGTTGATTTCCATGCGGTCCGTTATGTGAGTGATGGGCGTGGCCTGGAGCTCTCAACCAAGTAGGATAGCAATCGCCTGCTCAAACTCCGTGCGGTCAAGGGGGTCCTACAATTGAGAGGGTTTAGCGGAGGGTCGATCTCCTCGCGCTCGAGTCATGTGGTGGCGACGGAATTTCGCCTGGGTGGGAGCCTAGGTGATGCGTTGGTGTGACGAGGGTGGAGGGTTTGTTGATGTGGAGGCTCCCTCGACGAGGTGGGTGTGAAAGAGGGGTGGGGGCTTAGTTGAGGTGGACATGATATCGCAGAATGCAGTGTGCATTTCCACTGCAACGACAAGGAGGGTGAAGAGGGTGGTGTGGGTGAGGGAGAAGGGGTAGGAAAATGAAGTGGGGGAGAAGAGGTTTGGGGAGGGAAGAGGTATAGTGTGGATGAACCAGATGGGGGTGGGGGTGGTGGTGGTTGAATGCTGGTGCTTGGGTGAGAGGGGCTGGGGGGTGGAGGGGGATTTGGGGGAGATGAGGATGGTGGGGGTGGGGGTGGGGGTGGAGGTGGAGGTGGAGGTGGAGGTGGAGGTGGGAGGCTGCCTTGGCCGTCATGGTCATGATCATCTTCAGTGTTGATGGGGCCATGAGCTCAAAAAAATTCTTTAGCCTACTGTCGCTTCCTCAAGGGTGAAATCCATGGGGAAGGCCATGTGTGAAATGTCAAATTGGTATATTCCTATGGCTTCCATGACTTCCATTTTCTCATGACATCTTTGGTAGAGTACAAGTAGGCCAACCACTGAATAAGGGGGAAAGGCGTCACTGCAGAGGAAGCGATAGGCTTCATTTACTATGTGCCATCCCCGACTATGTAGATGTTGCAATGCTGTTGTCGTCCTCTAAGAGGGGTAGGGGTATGGGCATAATCCTTTAGGGATGGAGAGGTCAATTAGATTAGCTAGGTTGGATGGGAAGTCGAACCGAAGGAGGTGACTTGAGCTGATCAATGTGGCTTGGAGAGGGTGAGGAGGCAACTCGTAGAAGTTGTGGGGGTGGGTGAACAATATGAGGCCTTGGTGGAAGTACAAGTGGGGGATGAGGGCGATGCTCATCCTAAAAGACATCGTGTTGGAGTAGGTTGAGCTTGACACTTTGAAAATGGAGGTCGATGAGTTGGAAGGGGTTTTGTGGGGGGAGAGCGAGGCTTTGTGGTTGTATCCAGAAGGGTGTCGATTTTGCGATATGTCACGCTAGAGGAAGGAGCGGAGGGAGTGGCTGGGGAATTGAGCGGCTTTGGCTTTGGCTTTGGCTTTGCTGAGGTGTTTCTCCATCTCATGGATGGTATCCTCCGAGACCTCCTGATATCTCTGAAAATCGAGCTTTGTCTGTGCAAGGGCCTCCTTTGTAGCTTGTGCTCTATGCTAGGAGTCTCGGGCAATGGTCTCTACTGCACAGAGTCCGTGGTGGTGGATCCTTTGAGTGGCTTCATGGGCATGTTGGAGCTATTGTTGTAGTTTTACAATCCATGTGATGGCTTGCCCAAGTTGTTGCTCCTTTTCATGAAGCCTATTCTGAGCAGCTGGAGGTTGTTTAGGTTGATTGTGTATAAATCCTATGAAATCTGCCTCCCCTGGGTGTTTGCCAGCAACATCTCTCATTGTGAAACTGCGGCCACCTCCTGTTGACAGTACATACAATTTGTCATCCGAGTGATTAACTCCTTGGCTATGTGAAAAAAATCGAGTGCAAAATTGGGCACAGCGCCATGGGCTGTATGCACGCTCTCTGCGTATGCCTGGCTTGACCTGAAACTGCATGATCGTGCCTAGCAAAGAGTCTCCAGTGTGTTGGCATGAGATGCATGAGGGGAGGAGGGTCTAGCCTCTATGAAATGAGGGGGAAAATCTGTAAATTTCTCTGGAGGCATTTTTTCAAAAAGGTTCTACTGGAAAAAATCATGTTTTTGCCTCTCCTCCTCCTTGTTTGGCCTCTCTTCTTTCTTTCTCAGTTTGTGAGCTCCTCGTGTGGAGGGTCTGGACTGGTGGGTGGTGGGGATTCTTTCTCTTTTCCCTTAGATTTTGGGTGGTGCCTCTTAGCTGGTGGTGGTGAGTGGGGAGAGGATTTTGGTAGGGCATGGATATTGGCACCACGTTTGGGACACTAAGTTGGATGGTGCGAGGTAACTCTTCCCATTCGGCAGAATGATAAAAAACCTTCATATCAGGAGAGTGTCTGCTACAAGCTTTCCCTATGGATTAGAGCATACTGCGTGGAACTCTTTGTGCAGATACTCCACCCAATTGACCATTTGTCTCCCTGGTGCACTTTGGCCAGTGTAGACATGGTGCACCTTCTAAATCTGTCTGTTTAGCATGTGGTGAGAAGAAACTGTAGGGCTCGGGCTGGCATGACCAGGTCTTCTTGAGTAATGTTTGCCCACTCGACCTTGAAAGATCCCCTGTCCCCACCGCGCAATGAATTCTGGGGTGCTAGCAGTAGAAGTAGCACTTCTTGCACCGGTCAGGGGTCCCTCACTCGGGGCCTCGCCCACGTATATCCGGACAAGAGACTAATCCCTTGGTTCTTCCAAAACAAGTCCCATAGTCAGATCAAGGAAAAGATTGCACTTGGATCATAGAGACCAATGCTTTTTTCCTCATTGAGAGACATAGCCGTTGATTCTTTTCCATAGAACAATTTTTATCCGGGATTTACTTCATCTATCGTACCATAACAGAATCGAGTCTTATTTTAGGGATCCATCAGTCCAGCCTGGGTTAGCCAACCGCCCAACCACTGTAGTGATGGGATCCATTTAAGAATTTGGTTAGGTTTTGTCCCGGGTACCAGGGAAAAGAGTTCCCAGGCCCCCTAGCTGGATATTCATGCAAACTTAAAACTAGTCACACCACTTACACACCCAATATGAAATTGCCTTTTCACAGATTCAGTTGTTTTTAAAACAATCATTTAATGAAACTATAGCATCAGTGATCATAATCCTTCAAAATATCCGGTTGAATCCTAATTTCTAATTTTTTCTTCATCGGTGTACCTATGGCATCATTGGCAACCAGAACACTCACCACCTTAGGGGCCTTTTCGATAGTTCCTAGCTCGCAATATATTCACTTATAAAAATCAAAATGGAATCTCTATTGAAGATCAGCAAGATCAGCCAACAAATCCATTTAAAAGAGCCATGGACTCATCCGTTTGAGGACCAACAAGGTCAATCAACCAGATCCATGCCCGAATTTAGAAAATAACTCTTCTCCTTGTTTCAATATCTTCCACGACATACGTGTGGGTATTTTCGGTGACCCAGAGCTCGAGCACCGTATGGTCAGCATCCTCTAGGATCCTTTGCAGGTTACCTAGCACTTCACTTATAGGCCACTTCCTTAGTCCCTCATCCACCGTACACTGGAAGCTCACCATTTAAATCGAACTAAGGCTGGTCAGCGGACCTTGCTACGCGAGACGTCCTCCGTTGACTCTCCGTCAGCTGTTGCAACTTTATTAGATAGGTCTCCACGACCTCATTCACAAGACAGTCAAAATGCTTCCCCAGCATTTTTGACATAAAACAGTCATTTAAAAACAGGTTGTAAATACAGTTTCTATAATGAACTCTCGTCTTTCCACATTGTTCCACATCAATCCTCATTTATTTCATATGTATTCCATTCTCATCACATCATTTTCCATCTCATGACATCTTTCCTCGTTTATCCGCATCAGATCTCATCCACTCGCATCTACCCATATCCACATCTCATCACATCATATTCATTCACATCACATATTACATCTATCCCAATTTACATCCACATCTCATCACATCATATTCATTCACATCACATATTACATCTATCCCAATTTACATCACATATTACATCTATCCCAATTTACATCACATCTCATTCACTCACATCCCGATTCACATGACATCACATCTCATTCATTCACATCTCGATTCACATCACATCACATCTATTCACATCTATCACATTCATTTACATCACATCCATTTACATCCATCACATCACATTCATTTATCCATTTACATCCATCAAATCACATTCATTCATATTCATCACATTCATTCATTTATATCCATCACATTCATTCTCATAACCATCCCATCACATACATTCTATCCACATTATATCACATCACTTTTATCCACATCATATCTCATTCATACACATCTCATCTCATTCATCCACATCCATCCAATCGTTCACAAGTACGACTACTCACATCTATCCATACATTCATATCTATCACTTAACATCCACATATATTCATGTCACATCACATCTCTTTACATCACATCACATTCTTTCACATACACATCCACATCCATTCTTTCATATACATCCACATCCATTCTTTCTCATACTCATACTCATCCACATCCATACTTCACATACACATTCACATCCATTCTTTCTCATACTCATTCACATCCATTCTTCACATACACATTCATATCCATTCTTCACATACACATCCATATCCATTCTTCACATACACATTCACATCCATTCTTCACATACACATTCACATCCCATATCATTCATTTACATCCTGATTTTCATGACATCACATCTCATTCCATATCATTCATTTACATCCCGATTTCCATGACATCACATCTCATTCACTCACATCCCATTTCACATCACATTGCATCTCATCCATTCATTCATTGACATCTATCTGATTCACATCACATTACATCTCATCCATTCATTCACATCTATCTGATTCACGTAACATCTCATCACATCTATTTACATCACATATTATCACATCTATTTTTCTATGCAAGTTTTCAGTTTGATTTTCTTTTGAATACAAGGAGTATTTCTTGACTCCGTATCCCTAAAACTTCTTGATCGGAATTTTGAATTTCATACCAGAATTCCTCGAATTCTATAACCTTGATCCACATATCAATTCGAAGGGTCTCAAACTTAGTTTCAGATTTGGCGGGAGTTTTGAGTGTATTTTTCTAAACTGGTCACACCTTCTTTCCTCAAAACTGATGAAAGAGTTTGATCTTGGTCATAGTCTGATTCAAGGTTCGAATCGGATAAGAGGGAGTACGCCTTGGTCACTCCACAATGCCATACCCATCATTTACAGACCCAAATGACTTGGAGAGAATGAAGGCAATCGTCCTTCATTTGAGGAGGCTCCTATAAGCAAGGCCCAAGAAGATATAAGAAGTGACAACATGAGTTAGAGGCTGAAAAGATAGTAAAGGCTAGCAATGACAAGGTTAGTGCAGCTGTTGGGGCTCTAAGAAAGAGGCTGAAAGATGCACAAGAAGAATTACTGTCCTTATTACCAAAGAGGAGTACTATCTATTCAAAGTAGCAAATGGAGCTTGAGGTTGTCATTGACATCATGAAAAACACTCTTCAAACACTTGGGATTTTTGAGATAGAAGACATGCACCTCAAGAAGGATCTCAATATAACCATGCTTCAGGTAACTGATAGTTAGCATGATAGCAAGACGTTATGTTTATATTATGTACAGCTAATGTGTTTAGCTAACTTGATGTTCTCTTCTTCTATACTGTAGATTGAAGTGGAGTTGAAGCAATCTAAAGTTCAAGCATGTGAACATCAATTGCAGCTATGTTACATATGGAGAGCCAGATCCAAGCATGAGATCCAGGCATTACCATCTCATTATATAATTTTTCTATCGCCATAGTTACACACCATGTAGGATAAGGCATGGTATAGAAAGAGACCATGGCAGATTCAACAAAAGGGTCATACCGCAACCAATGTGTTGGTTGTGGCTTGTCTCTTGAAGTTGAACAACTTGTTGCCATGGTCATGGTGCCTTGTAAGCATAGGTATGACTTGCTATGCTTTGCAAGTGCATGCTGACTTGGGCTTGGATGCAGGGCTACAAGATGTGGGAAAATGATACCATCTAATTGGTTGTGTAAGGTTGTCAGACAAAGGGATCCAATCACACCAAACTCAGGTAGGTGTTACTGAAGTAGCAGGTCAAGATATGCTAATGAAGCAGGTTTCTAGAGTAGCAAGTCAAGATAATGAAGCAGGTTTCTTGTGTGCTAACAATGCGAATCAACATAATTATATATGATATTGAGCAATGTTAGTATGATAATTAGCATATCTAATATCCCAATTAGCATATCTATTATGCTACCTTGCATATCTAGTACACTGACTAGCACTTCAATATGCTAATTGGCTTTGTTATATGCCAACTAGCAATCTAGTATGCTAAATTTTCTATGCTAACTAGCATATCTAGTATGCTAGCTAGCACATCTGGTATTCTAACTAGCATATATGGTATGCATATTACAGTGCTAGTCAACACTTTGGATATGCTAATTAGCATACTAGATATGCTAGTTAGCAAACAAGATATGCTCATAAGCATACTAGATATGCTAGTTAGCATACTTGATATGCTAGCCAACTTTGTTATATGCTAACTAACAATCTAGTTTGCTAAATTTCTATGCTAACAAGTATATCTAGTATGCTAGCTAGCATATCTAGTATGCTTACTAGCATATCTAGTATACTAGCTAGCATATCTAGTACACTTAACTAGCATGTTTAGTATGCTAGCTAGCATGTCTACTATGATAACTAGCATACTATGCATACTATATATACTAGTTAGCATACCAAATATGCTAGCTAGAATACCAAATATGGTTGTTAGCATAGAAAATTTAGTAAACTAGATTGTTTATTGGCATTTAACAAAGTTGGCTAGCATATCAAGTATACTAACTAGCATATCTAGTATGCTTACGAGCATATCTTGTTTCCTAACTAACATATCTAGTATGCTAATTAGCATTTCTAGAGATTTGACAAGCACTCTTGTATGTTGACTAACATATCCAGATTATGAACTAGCATATCTAGAATGCTAAGTAACACTGTTATATGCTAACTAGCTATGTTGTATTCTAACAACCACTCCAGTATGCTCACCCTTCTATGCTATCTAGCAATCTCTTATGCTTATTAGATATCTTATACGAATGGTTATTACTCTTGTATGCTATCTATGCTAACTAGCATCCAAATATGCTAACTTGTACACTAGTGTGATACTCGTATGCTGACTTGCACTTCTGTATGATAACTAGCAATTGTGTGTGCTTACTAACAATGATGTTTGCTAAATAGATGTCCTTTTAGCATTATAGGTACTCTTGTGTGAATAATTGGTACTGTTGCTTAATTAACTCCTAGCACTTATGTATGCTGACTAGCATCTATTTGCAGATGCTAAAATTGTGCCCGAGGCCACATCTCCATGGACAAGTATGTCAAAACAAAGCATTACATAAGACTTTTTCCACACTGTGACAAGCATGGCAAGGGAGGGAGTGTAGAAGACAAATTTCCCAATGAAATGCAAACTGAGTATAAGGAAAGTGAGGGCGTGCTGGAGAGAGAGGAAGTGGAGGGCATGCCAGATGTGCTGAAGGGGGAGATGTTCTGAATGAAGGTGGAGGTCATGATGCTGAAGCAAAATGTGGAGCTTATGATGCTACAACGGAAGGTGATGAGTTTTTCCTAATACCCCACTAGAAGGATGTTGAAGTTGAAACAACGGGGATGAGCGGCCATGAGTCTGAAAATCAATTTAATATTTCTAACTTCAACACAATAGTTGCTTCTACTATTAGAGAATTTGGTATGAAGACAATGAAGGGGCTCCTCACTACTAGGAGTGGGGGTTAACATCTAGATGAGGATTTGCTTCTACTATTAGAGAATTTGGTATGAAGACAATGAAGGGGCTCCTCACTACTAGGAGTGGGGGTTAACATCTAGATGAGGATGTTGGTGATAAACAGCCCTCTGGCAGGGCTTGTGAAAAGGATTATGCTAAAGAGGAAGTTCCCTGAGGCTGGAGCATCTGTGTCTGAAAATGTGAAGCAACCTTATGAAGAAGATACGGAGGTGCCAAAGGAAAATACTAAGAAGGGGGCTGCAAGTGCACGCTCCCGTGCATGCAAAAAACTGTGATGAACTCAACTTTGTTATGTCTTGTTATGTTCTATTTTGTGCAGCCTTTCTCTTTTTTCCCTAATTTATTGAATCTGGTCTCTTATGCCTTGTTTTGTTGAATGTATCTCGTTGTGCCTTGAACTGCACAATGATGTAATGTATCCGATATTTATAATGGAAAATATTTTCATCTCATATTATTGGCATGAAACTATTCTTGTCAATCACAGCTTGTCTATCACAACATTCAGTTACTCTTTGTTTTAGCTTATGTCCTTTTTGATTTGTTGAATAAGTAACTTTCTTGTATAGGGTCAGACAATTTGTAATTGTTGGACCTACCCTTTGTAAACCAGATACTTAATCTTGTTTCTTTTGCCTAATTCCTTTGCATAGGTAGGTTAACATTGTTAAATAGAACCCTAATCCATAAAAAATTTGCTAGATTTCTTGCCTAAATTTTGGTAGGAGCATTAAAATTAGTTTAATTGTATTTAATTAGGCCTCATGTGCATTGAAGTGCAATTAAATAAGGAGAATTTTGTATTGTGAGATTGGTTGTCAGACCTACAGCAGGCCAGTCAAATTTGAAAAAATCTATATCTGACAGTGCCATGGCCATTTTCCCACAAGCTCACGTCCGTTCCAACTCTTGCATGCTCATCCCTTCCTGAGCCAGAATTAAACGCACGTGCAACCATGAAGTGAACGCCCACAGCACCAGCTTGCCATGCCCGTTCCAATTGATCTCATCCTGAACGCCCATTCCTTCTCTCACCAGAAGTGAGTGTCTGTTCCATTTCGAATTCCTCGAAGCGCATGCCGTGCCAGCAAAGAAGCAAACACCCATGCCAACCTTGAAGTGAATGCCCATGGCACCAGCTTGCCATGCTCGTTCCAATCGATCTTATCCTGAACGCTTGTTTCTTCTCTCACGAGAAGCGAACGCCCGTTCGCTTTTCCTTTTCCACCTTACCACGTCTATTCGAATTGGCTCATAAACTTGCATGCCTATTCCTTCCTCAGCTAGAAGCGAACGCCCGTGCCAACCTTGAAGGGAATGCCCGCGACACTAGCATAGAGAAGCAAATGTCCATTCCTTCTCTCACTAAGGAGTGTAAGATTCCTCTCCTCAGCCTGAATAATGAATAAGCTTTACTTCAATCCCCTGTAGTCATTCCCTATTTCTGAATACAAGAAAATATTATTTTTCCTTGTTTTTGTTTAGAGAAGAAAAATTCTAGAGAGAGGTAATTCAATATTGAGATATTTTTGGATAAACAAATTCTCCTAATATCAAAAATATGTTTCCCTAAAATAGAAGTTCAAAATAAATTCTCTAAGATCCATTAGGAATTAATTAAAAATAATTTAAAAGACCTTAGCCTAAGGGTCAAGATTTTCTGAAATTTTTGGATTATGGTCCAATTAAGGTTCCTATGGGCCAATAAGATTAATCCAAGTCTTGGGATGACATAAATCCAATGAATAAAATAAAATACCCAAAAATGAGTAAATGCTCACATAAGATGAAGAGTTGACTGAGTACAAGGTTTATTAGTTAAAAACTATGAGATATTACTAAAAAAATGAGATATTTTGGAATAATGATACATTTTTGACACCTTGGTAAGGAGGGGGGAGACTTTAAGGTAGGTGCCTATTTCACACATGTGTGGAATGAAGGGATGTAATGCATGAAAAATATGAGTAATCACCATGTAAACATGATGCCTAAGTGTGTTTAGTCTCTCACCAAGAGAATGGAAATAGCCTTCCACAAGCCAAGAGAGAAGCCATGAGCTCCAAGAAACATAAGTTTCCATTTCTAAAAATGATCATCAAAAGTTACAACCATGGTCCAAGTCCCCTCTTTTATACATGGACTTGTCCCATTATTAACCCTATTGAATAAAGTTCCTACTTTATTACAAACCATCCCTTCCCAAAGATTTTGTCCTCAAAATCAATAACATGTACAATCTCAAAGTATGAGACTCTAATGTAATCAATGGGAAGTGGTTAAGAGTTCTCAAGTACATCCAAAGCACATATACAATGAAAATCCGGATGTATACAAGTCCACAAAGCTTCAAGCCCAAAGTGTATGAGTGGGACTGTTATGACAGCCCTTCTAGTCGATGAAGACCCTTGAAAATCCTTCATTTAGACTCCATATATTGGGCTGAAAATGATATGTACACTCAGCCATATGTAGCCCACATCATAATCTTTCATTAGGATACGCCATGAAGCTTGTTGGAGTAGAAAAATAGGCCCAATAGTAGACCTTCCCAAAGCTGTCCAGAAATTACAGCATGTATACTTCTCCTCATATTACCCAATTTGCTCAAGTAAACCATACCACTTGGTCACGGAAAGTCATCCACAAGTAAGCCATGTTGTTGGACATACTCCAATGATTGCCAAGTAGCCTCATCCATGGGTAATTGCTTCCATTTGACAAGGTATTCATCAATATTCCGATTCCTCAACTCTCTTGTCCTCTTGCCAATAACCCTCTCCGGCTCATAAATGATCTCACCTTGCGAAAGGATCCATCCTTCTTCTTCACCAAGAGAACGGGAGATGCAAATGGAGATTGTGAAGGTTGAATAAGACCCATAGCAAGCAAATCTTGCACTTGCTTAGCCACTTCCTCTCTTTCTACCTTAGACAAACGGTAAGGAGGCTTGTTGACAACCTTTGCATTCGGTTCAAGTACTATGGCATGGTCAATCTCCCTCTTAGGTGGTAGACTCTTTGGCACTTGCAAAATATCTTCATACTCCTTAAGAAGAGTTGCCATTTCCTCATCTATGTGCTGTCCACTGCCTTCCATCCCCTCTTGGGTAACATGTAACACATAGATAGTGCCAAAAGCCTTAATCTCTTTCTTGAGTCGCCTTGGAGTGATCAAAGAGAGCTTCTTAGGTGCATTTGCAGCAAGTACCACTTGTTGCCCATGATGTAGAAAGCTCATGAAACCTTGTTGAAGGTTCATGTGAATGTCACCAAGTGAAGCCAACCAATCACACCCCATGATAATGTCGATGGGACCCATATCCAAAACCACCAAATCACCTTCCCAAGTGTATGAAGAGGATAAAACCACTTTTGTAGAAGGGCAAACCAAGCTAGTCTTCTCACTTTCCCCATTTGCCACTTGCACTTAGGTGTCTTCTTTGTGTTGAGTTTGAGAGAGTTGATGGATTTAGAGTTGATGAAGCTATGAGTGCTCCCGGAATCCACAAGAATATGTGCAACCCTCCCATTGATGGTCCCCACCAACCTTAGTGTGCTTGGGTTCTTGCAACCCGCCAACAACTCTTGTGAGATAGAGCATATGCAAGCTGAAATTTCTGCATTTGTAGGCATGTCTCCGTCCACAAGGCTTTCCTTAACTCCACCTCCCGGATCAAACGGAAACTCACCATCCTCCGTGATGAAAGAATGGTCTTCAAGTGACTCCTCATGTGCTTCTTCATTGCAATCCTCCCATTCCTCAATGTCATGAGAGTCATCCTTGTTCTCTTCCTCATCCATGAGGATCAAAGTGGCCACAATCTTCTTTGATTTGCACACATGCCCGGGTGACCACCTCTCTTTGCACTTGAAACATAGCCCTTTGCTTCTCAACTCCTCAATCTTTGGATCATCCATTCTTTGAGTCTTCTTGAAGGGTTGAAAGGGCTTCTTCTTCATGAAGTCACTACTCTTTTTGGCATCAAATTGATGTATCCCATTCTTTGGCTGTCCACCCCCAAATGATGCAGGAGTTCTTGGATTAGAGGATGGTAATGTAGAGGTAGGACCTTTCCCAAAATTGTAAGAAGTAGTGGTTGGTTTGAGTGTGTCTTTGGTGAAGGTCATGGGCTGAGACCTCTTGTACTTTGGCTCATAGAGTTCGGCTAACCTCATAGCTTCTTTGAGAGAGCTAGGCCTTTGAGCCGACACATCCGCCTTGATGAAGTGTTCAAGCCCATGCACAAACTTTTTCATCTTCATGTCTTCACTCAAGCCTTCCACGTACATTGAAAGCTTCAAAAATCTCTTGATGTAACCTCTCACCATCATCCCCTTTTGAGAAAGCTCATACCATTCTTCATGGTATCGGTCGAGCACTAAGGGTGAAATGAAGGCCAAGTTTATCTCCCGCTTCAATCCTTCCCAAGTTGATAGCGTGTTCCCTTGTTTGACCAAGTGCCTCCACCATTGATGAGCATAATCTTCAAGATGTAAGGAGGAAAATTGTACCATATCACGCTCACTTTTTGGGTAAAGTTGGAAATAGGTGTCAAGCTTGGTAGCCCACTCCTCCAACTCTTGCGGAGATGACCCGTCACCTTTGAACTTTGATAGTGAGATTTTGTCTTTGACATCCTTGGAAGATATGTGGGATGGGTTATCATGTTGGGTAGAGGGCTTGAATCTTTGCATCTTCGAGTATGACTCCATAAATTGTGCAAAGTCTTTGTAATCCCTCTTGATGATATTCGACAATTCCATCCACTTCTCGTGAGCATCCCTTTGTCTTTGGGCAAAGGACATTTGATTCCAATCGAGTGCAATCTCCTCATCATTCACAAACACCTCATCCTCTTCCCTTGAATGCATTGCCCTAGAAAAGGTAGGACCCTTTGATGCATTGAGGTGAGACAAACCCGAATGAAAAGAAGGAGGAAACATGTCCTTGACAAGAGGTCTCCGTGCATCCGCCATGAATCCCCGAGAGTGGATGCTCCCAATGGATCCTCTTGTACGGCCTTCATGGAATCCTCATTCAAGATGCCCTTGCCTTTTCTTTGCTCATAGTCACCATAATTCCCATGCTTTTCTTGTGCTTGAGACTTCCCAAACTTGTCCTCCATCACACCAATCCGTGAGGATAATGTTTCAAAATGAGAATCAAGCTTGGAGTCTAAGGTCTCCAACTGTTGTACAAGCATTTGCATGAGGGTGTCATGGTTAACCGCCGCTTGTGTCCCTTGAGAAATTTGATTATGTACATTGCCCCCATTGTCTTCATTGATGAATGCATCCCTTGCATCCATATTACCTTCCATGTCCTCATCACCAATGATCATTTCTTGCACAACATCCCCACCCTTGCGTGGTCTTCCCTTCGGCATAGTGAAGAAATGCAAGATGTTGGTAGAATGCCCAAATGATGTCGGAATTGGACAAAAGAAGGTTCTATGGGTAGGTAATGGTGTCTACTATCCTCCCAAATGAACACAGTAAGAATTAGGTGTGGGCAAGTACTCTCTGTTTTAGGGTTTGTGCGGGACAGCTGAAAGTAGTAATTTAGCTCTAAAACGCAAAATATATGTCGGAATTAGGATTTTGACGGCTCTATAGAAAGCTAACGGAAGATAGAACCTACCCCTAAAAGCATTTTGATTCAGTCAAAGTGGAAGTATATTCTGTTTGACTTTGACCAGAAAGTCAACATGACTACTTTGACCGAGATTGTGATATCCGATTAAGGGGTTCTATGGCTCATTTGAAAACTCTCAAGGAGTAGAATAGAGTCGTGTAATCACTCGGACCTAATCCCAAAAACCCTAGGACTGAATTAGGGTTTTGTAAAATCCCAAAAATTCCCAAAATTCGGTCCCAAAGCTCAATCCGGCTACAAATGATTGGTGTTTCTCCCCTTGGTAGTTGTGAATAACTCTTCAAGTGTATCCATGGGGTAAATCTCCAATCAATAAGCTTGTTTGGCTCCCTTGTTGGAAAAATTCCGCCAGAGTCTCCTTTGTAATTGGAACCAAATCTCAAATGAAAATGCAACTTCTCAAATCACAATGCAATACTCTTTGTATCCCACAATGTCATGAAAGATCATATGCACTCTTTGTCCATCAAAGCATTTGCAATATCCACACAATATGACGGAAAAGGGGTCCCATTGCCCAAATGCATCCACAAAGTCGATGGTGAGGATTGTTGAGGACGCGCGTTGAAGCTTGCCGATCTCCCGGCCAAGCTCTTCTCACCCCTTCACCGAGTTTTCCTCCAAGGTGAAGGTTGAGGCCATTTCTTCACACCGGTGTACCTAATCCCCCTTTGTACCGCTTTACCATGGCAATCACGGCACAAAGAGTTCAAGCCATTCTCCCCTTGGCCTCTCCAACCAATGCCAAGGTACCCTCACACATTGCTAGATTCTATAGAAACTTGAAGTGGTAGCAATGGTGAGTGTAGGTATAAAATGATGTGGATAATATCAAATGATAGAACAAGTTTGTTGGCTTACAAGTATTGAGC
This sequence comes from Cibotium barometz, assembly GCF_041138505.1. NCBI lineage: Eukaryota > Viridiplantae > Streptophyta > Polypodiopsida > Cyatheales > Cibotiaceae > Cibotium > Cibotium barometz. The sequence goes on along the minus strand of NC_141046.1, from coordinate 81,612,055 downwards.
ATGACTCATGCCCTTTTACAATTTAGAACTCATCAATAAAGCATGGACTCATGCCTCAATCCATCATCCAAAAGCTCCAACACAAACCAACAATTCACAATGCCCTCACCATGGCATTTGCATAAGCATTTGTTAACCACAATCAAGGCATTTGCAATTGCATTCCAACAATCCCTTTCACATCATATTGACAAATGCATGCTTCCAAAACTTATGCTCTCTTATGCCCATGTGTAAAACATAGCATTGGCATGGCTATGTATAGTATCCATAGTGTCCATATGGCATCAAGATGAGCATGAGGGACTCCAAAAACATTGCATAAGCTTGCTATTCCATCAATGGCATGCCAAATGAGACATAATGAAGAAAATCCCCCAAAATGTGATCTATGAATTGGCCAAGCTCATGTGGAATCAATTCCTTTCACCATTGCCATCAATAATGCATGGAGAAGCAATATTGGCATGTGAATGGTCAAGCTTTAATGGTTAATTTCTGAAAATTAGGGGAGTTTGAATGTGTCCAACCCTAATCCATTCCCAAGCTCCACCAAATGTTTCAAACTTGCAAGAAATTGATCAAACCACTCACCAATGTCATCCGGAAAGCTTCAATGGTAGAAAATGTTGAAGAAGCCTCTTGTTGAAGAAAAACGTAGCCTCTCTTTGCTCTGAAATTTGCAGCCAAAGAACACCTCCCATGTGCTTGAACATAGCTTGAAAATGTGCTCCAAACAATGGCTAAGAACCCTCTTGAATGGCTTCCATCTCATGAGGTAGTAGAGCTAGGCTTCACCTAGCTCTCCCTCCCCACATTTCAGTGCAATTTTCAGGCGTGAGCATGCTGCAGCCCGCCGTTTTCTCTTCTTTGCCTCCTTCATGAGATGATTAGAATAGCAATGATGCCTATGAAGTATGTAAAAGCTTAGCAATGAAAGATATGGTCAATGTGGCAAGGTATACTAGGGTTTCTCACAGCCATGGAAGAATGAACAAAAGCTCTCCAATCTTGAGAAAAAAAATTTGCAAGAAGAGGCTCAAATGAAAGATCTCAGTGAGCTCTACAAAAACCCTAAGGTTTGGCATCAAAACGGGTAAAGGAAGAGCATCCCATGGCTATGGAAAGCTTGAGGAAGAAGAAGATGATTACTAAACATGATTAGCAAAAAAGTTAATTGCAATTAGTCACTTGCCCTAAGTTTTGGCCCGACTGCCCCAAATTTTTGGTCCAGAGGCCCAAAATTTGGTCCAAAAATGGCAAAATTGGCCAAAATCACTCAAAATTCAAGCAATTTCCATGAAATGCTCACCATCTCCATGAGATTAAGCAAGATTAGAGAAGATTTGTCAAGAATCACTCAAGGATTACAAGAAAATGAGAAAAAAAATGAAAGAAACTCAAATTTTCAAGCAAATTTTCCCAACAACCCATGCATGCCCATGATCAAAATCAAGAGCTCTGATACCAATTGGAATGAAGGGATGTAATGCATGAAAAATATGAGTAATCACCATGTAAACATGATACCTAAGTGTGTTTAGTCTCTCACCAAGAGAATGGAAATAGCCTTCCACAAGCCAAGAGAGAAGCCATGAGCTCCAAGAAACATAAGTTTCCATTTCTAAAAATGATCATCAAAAGTTACAACCATGGTCCAAGTCCCCTCTTTTATACATGGACTTGTCCCATTATTAACCCTATTGAATAAAGTTCCTACTTTATTACAATGTGGATGAGTTTTTAATTCAAAAATATTAAGATTTTTTTTATCTCTCCTCTCTCTTGGATCAAACTGGATCAAAATGGGAGCTAAAGTGGTCCAAATCTTGTCCAAATTCAGCCAAACTGAACCTGGAAATTTCTAGAACTTAGTTGGACTCAGTTAGTGACCTCCCTCACCTATAAATAGACCCTCATTGTTTTGTATCCTCATCCGTGAGCTAGACCATGCCAGTATTACATTAAAATAAGCATATTTTCTATTATCCTTTAAAAATCCTCTACATTTTGGAGAGATTGGAGCTTCTCTGTCAATTCAACCATCCTTGGAGCTTTTCTCTCAACACACTAACCAATTGATTGGTTGGGGGCTTCTTCTAAGATAGAGAAGGAAACAAATCAAGAGGTAAGATGTAATTTCATGGTTTTTTTCTCTAATATTCTCAATGTTTTCACTTCTCAACCCCTCTCAAGCTTGAGAAGTTTCAAATGGATTGTTTTTCAATGCAAATGAAGCTTTCTAAAGAATTCTAATGATTAATCACAAAAAGTTTATCTTTATGCTTAATTTAGGATGTTTTTTAATGTATATCTCTCTCTCAACAAAAGAATGGTCATTCCTATGACCAATTCTTATTCAAATGATACTTCTCATTGATGAAATCTCAATTCAAAGATCAAACTCTATGCTAGTTAAGCTAGAGGTTAGAAAATGGCTTTTTTATGCTTTTATACTAATAAAATTATGGTAAAATTATGATTAATTCCATAAATTGGATTTAGGTCCGAATGATAGTTACTCTATCATAATCATATTACTAAGTCTTATTCTTTTAGAAAATATTAAAAATTGTGAGTAATAGCAACGGAGCTATGGTAAAATTTTTGGGAAATTAATACATAAATCATTTTTATGCATAATGTGAAAAGAGGACTTCCTACCATATTCTAGGATTAGTCATCCTATGCTAAAAGAATAATTTTTCATCACATCCATGGAAAACTAAATTTTAGTGTTTATGTATAAATAATTTAATTAGAGAAAAAGAGAAATTTTTAGTAATTTCATTTTTATAAAAAAAGAGGAATTCCCATGATAATGGATATCCATGTATTTCAATGGAGAAAGAGAAAATATGGTATATTAAAATAATAAATATTTATATTTAAAATTAAAGAGAAACTTTAGATAAATTATTTTATGCATGAATAAAACTTAAATGATAAAAGAGGAATTCCCATCATAATTGGAATCAGGGATTTCATTAACGTCTTCACAATTTCGTGATCACGTTAACAAAACCTACTGTTAATATATTAAAACTTGTGATCACATTATATATTCACATGACCTGAGCAATGACCTGCCAGAACCCACTAGTCCCATAATACCTCCGGGCTTTTGATTTTCCCGACGGGCCCGCCGGGATAACTGCTTACCCCGGCGGGCCCGCCGAGAAAACCAAAGAACACCGGCGGGGTTCTATTCTGTTTATAAACACTGCCTGACACCCATCGTGGAACTTTTGGGGAGATAGTCCTTGTTTTGGGGACGTGATATCTCTCCTCAAAGTACTTGTAGAGCTCTCGAGTTGCTAGAAGTGTCCTCTTGGGAAGAACGTCCTTATCTTAGGGGCTATCGTCTTTCCTTGTAGGCACTCCTAAGGCTATTGAGCCACTCGTCCTTAGTTCTTTGAATTGGGAGCAAGGTGTGGTTCGTAGCCTAATACTTGCGGAGATTTAGGGACAAATTTGGAGTCATTCAGCTTTGCATTTGAGCTACGTAGGTAATCTACCTCATTCTGCTTTATGAATGGTTGGATGGAGCCAAGAGTCCTACTTAGGGGCTTGTATTGGTTCTTGATACTTGATATAGTTTAGAGTAGACAAGGGTCTATTGTCCTATACTAGAGTATTGGGCAAGCATAGATCTTTGATTTTCTTTGTGAATGTTAGAGAAGGTCTATTGTCCTATACTAGAGTATTGGGCAAGCATAGATCTTTGATTGTGTAAAGTATCCTTAATTGGGTACAAAAGGCGTCCTTCATTGGGGGTGCAATGTGCATGATAGTTTCGAAGTAGTTTTGTAGTAAGACCTTGCAAGATAGTTTCGAAGTACTTTGTCTGCTAATGTATGTTTTGTAATACGTGAGTGACTTTGTTGTTTTTTCATTTGTGTATTCATTGTTATATGCTTGGTTGAATAGGTTATTTGTTGAGATGGAGGACAATGTTGGATCCAGTGATACCTCCAATAGAGTCCAAATTTCAAATAGCAGGAAAAAAAAGGCACCTGGGATAGAGTGGCAATATGCAATTAACGTTGGTGATCGATTCATAGATTGGGAGTGTAAGCGATGCCATGCAGTAAAATCAGGTGGGGCGCCTCGACTAAGAGAACACTTTTTAGGCGGACCGAAGAAAAAGTCATGTACCCACCCCTCTACACCTGTAGTGGCCAAACGCATAAGAGAAGAAATTCAAAAGAAAGATTCAAGAAAACATAACACTCCTACCGTTAATGTATCAAGGCAGCAAGAACACTGTTGTTCTAATCATCAAACTCCCGCTACATCGCCTGCTTGTACCCCGAACGGCAATGTGCAACCAGAAAGTAATCTACCCAGTGCATCTTCCTGCAAGCGAAACTTTGACGTAGGAAATATACCCATGCGTCAAACTTCATTGCAAGAAAGCCTACGTCAAGCTCGACTCGATGATGCACAACTCGCCCTTGCTGAAGCGATTTACTTTTCTGGGAGTGCTATGATGATGGTGGACAGTGAGCATTGGAAGAGAGCATGGAAGAAAATTGGTGAGTTTGGACCAGGGTTTTCACCGCCTACGTACCATGCTATGCGAAATGATCTATTAGAGAAATGTTATGCGCAAGTAAAAGAACGTGTACAAAGAATAATTCTTAGCAATATAGAGCTTTCTGGATGTAGTATAGTAAGTGATGGATGGTCTAATGTACAAAGAAAACCATTAATTAATATAATGGTTATTTCACCTAGAGGTGAGACTTTCATCTGTGCCGTGGATTCAGCTGGTTAAATCAAAACTGGGGCTTACATTGCTCAAGTCATTGGCTCTGTGATAGAGGAAGTGGGTGCCAAAAATGTAGTCCAAGTCGTCATGGACAATGCAAAGAATTGCAAAAATGCATCCAAAATCCTACAGCGACAATATCCACATGTTTTTCCGGTAGGCTGTAATACTCATAGTTTGAATCTTGTATTAAAAGATTGGTATAAAAGTGATGATACCAAATGGTTTGCCTCAATCGTCGACACTGCTTGCCAGCTTGTGAGATTTATGCTCAAGAGACAAAGAGTGTTAGATTCGACCTTGCATGTCAGTTATGTTAAAGCTTCCAGCGGAGACTAGGTTTTGCACTCACTTTTACACTTTTGAGTCTCTTCTTAGAAATAAAGATGCAGTTTGCGAAACATTTACATGCATGGCATTTCATGACTGGGAGAGCACTCAACTTGAAAAAGTGAAAGAGAAAATCAAAGTCTTGAAGGCAGCGCTTACGAGAAGAAGTTGGTGGAACAGTGTGATGGATGCATACCATGTAATGATGCCTGTTATGTATGCCGTACGAAGTCTTGATCAAAGAGCACCTAATCTCGGAAAAGCATGGATGCAATGGTGGACTGTCTAGCGGAGTTTGGAGTGTCCTGAGAAATTAGAGCATTCAGTGGTGGAAAAGCAATGGCGTGTACCATTCTCCAGTAGACAAAGAAAAGTCCTATTGAAGTACTTTCATGCTAGATGGATTGGAGCGCATTCACCACTACACAGTGCTGCTTACATGTTAGATCCTGAATATTGGAATATGGATTTGATATCCAACGTTGAGGTGGTGCAAGATTTTTATAAAGTGGTAAACACTTTCTATAATAATGTTGATGATCGTGTAAAGTGCATAAAGGAGATGACCTCATTTCGATTGAAAAAGGGTTTATTTTCCAACTCCCTTGTTCAACAAATGGCTAAAGAGCAACCTGCATGGAAGTGGTGGATGATGAATGGTGGTGAGCATTATGCTTTATTGCGCAACCTTGCGATGAAGGTTCTAAGTCAGTGCTCTTCAAACTCAGGCTCAGAAAGAAACTGGAGCATGTACAAATATATTCACAGTACTATTCGCAATCGACTTCTTGCAGATCGAACAGATAAACTTGTTTGAAGAGTATGAAGAAGATATGCCCAGATGGATGTACAATTGTGATGATGTAGTAGACGAGAACTTTGATGTTGGACGCACGTCGTGCACCACCCTTGAGATAGAAGACAATTTAGACATTGACTTAGATGAGCTTAATTTAGCAGACAAGAGAGTAAATGGTGAAAGAATTTTGGAGCAAGATACTGACATAGAGGAAGAAGTCATTTCATTAATTTCATAAAAAGTACTTGTACAAATGATCGTATTTGGAGAAATTATCAATACAAAAGTAGGATTTATGTCTTGCTTAGCTTTCATCTTGAAATAAATTGCGAATTGCACTAGGAGTTGCATCTAAAGGTCCTGGTGGTTTATATTCGCTAGCCATGCCGAACACTGTATAAATACCTTGATTTATTGGGACACTACACAATGCACATGTGGAAGTATTTTGCATTTGCCTCACTAAACATATTAAGTGGTAGTAGTGTCCACAGGGTAGTATATACTGGCCGCTCCACCCATCGAATACTTTGTAACATACAGGACATTGGGGGGTGGAGGAACTAGTAGCCTCAACAGAAACTCCCACAAGATCAGGATGTATCAAAAAATGAGAGATGTGGTTTCCTTGGCGCACAAGAGCAATACGTGAAGAGATGCTCTGTACATCTTGGCTGATCTTTGTGAGTTGCTCTTGAATCCCTCTATTGGCCGGGGGAGGAGTTGACGCTTGAGATAATCGCTCAGCTTCTTTCTCCTTCTCTGCTAGCTGTGCCCCTAAGCTTTCTTTGACCTTGTTTAACTCCAATCCAGCGCCCTCCACCATGAGAGCAAGTTCCTCCCTTGTGAATGTCACTGTCTCTTCACATGGTATCAGAGCCATGCCTAGAATCCATCAGATTTATGAGCCCATTAGTTAATTAATCAAGATTAGTAGATAATTAGAAAATAATCTAAATTTTAGTTATTTTTCACTTCACCCCTTCACCCCCAGCCAGTGGAGGACTCCATTCAGCTTGCACACTCACAATTAGGGCAAAAGCTTCTAACCATAGCTAGCTAACATCATTGGGCTCTAGCCTATGCAAAAAACACAGCAAACCATTGGCGCATTCAGAAGCATTTCGCGTTTTTTCTAGCGCAAACTTTTCTGATAGATTTGCAGATCTTGTGCTCATCAAATCAAATTGCTTCAATTCCTCTTAGCCCTGGGGGTTTTCAAGCATGATCTACAAGCTGGTGAAGACAGAATTCAGTTTCATCAAGTTTACAGTGAGATCCAAGCTCTTCATCAAATCTGCAGGTGACTTTGGTAAAACAGAGATTAAGCTTTCAATATTTGGTCAAATCGTGTGTTTCTTGGCTTAATCCTCTACTAGACTCATTGCTATTGATGCCTTTGAAAGCATTTGAGCTCATTTGAAGTGTAAGGCACCAGATCTGGACTCCCCGTATACTCTGTTTTTTGCACACAAAACAGAGCATTAATTTGCTAATCAGTGCTAATCACTATATTTTGGTGCAATTGAGGGTTCAAATTAACCATTAGGTATCTGATACAGATCCCTATAACTTCAAATTACAATTCGGAGTTGGTTTGATACTTCAACCATCCCGTACAAATTGGTTACCCTTGATTTAATGTAATTTCTGGTAAAATTGTGCTGATAAAATTGTGATAATCATCATTTTGCATTTAACCCTTGGTTAATGCCTGTAAATCTCACTCAAATTCAAGATTATTCACAGCCAGAGTTGCATTTGGGAATGTGCATTTGGGAATGTGCATGAGAATGAATGCTATACGCATTATGTATTGGGCACATTGCATCAGTGTAAAAATGGGAACAGACACTGCCCTTGTCCAGAATAAGGCAAGAGGTAAGACCTCCCGTATAAATTTGGGTTTGCATTGCATAATGACACAAGATAAACATAAAAAGTCCAAAGGAACTGTCAGCAAAACATTGAAACATGTTGCTCACATAGAGTAAGAAGACCTGACGAACGAGCTCATGGCCCCAACCATGAAAGAAGAAGAATATCTCTTTCCAAGAAGAGGATCCACACCAAGAAGTTCTAAAGGAAGACATGGACACGAGAAGAGAAGCTGCCACGAGAAGAGAAGCTGCCCCAAGAAGACTGAAAGAAGAGAAAGACATGGACGCGTGGAGAGAAGCTGCCATGACAAGAAGACTTAAGACAAGAGATGATGTGAGGCTCCAAAGAGTGAGGAGCCATGTGAAAATTTCAGAGAGAGAGAGAGAGAGACCCCACAACCCAATGTAACCTGCCCCAACAAAGTAAAACCACCTCTGAGCCACCGATGATGTAGGCCACATGGTAGATAGATGTATGTGTGAGCACTTTAGTCAAGGTCGGGCACTTATAGTAGTCTTGGACACATAGAGAGAGAGTGTGTGTCAAGGACTATGGAGTTTAGGGACTTGAGGCACTGGTCGCGGACTGTCAAGTAAGAAAGAAACTTGATACACGGTCCAGGTGTGCTAAGATAACTTGAGGGGAGGTGTGCTCGCAGACTATCAAGTAAGGGGAGGCAAACTTGGTATAGGGTCTAGGTGTACTAGGAGTATTCACTTGAGGGGAGGTGTTGAAAATACAAGTGAATAGGGTGTGTGCGGGAACAAGCCCTTGGTTAGAGGCTGTAAAAGAGAAGATGTAATTGTGAAAGAACCTGTGAAAAGGTGAGAAGAATCTACTGGGAGAGAATAAAGGGTAGTATGAGAGAATTTAGGAAGTGTGGAGTTATTCAGGGAGATATTCAAGGAAAAGAGAAGAGGTGGAGAGAATCAGGCAAGAGGTGGAGATATTCTGGGAGTGAATCATGGAGAAATCAATGGGATTTGATGCTTGATGTAAACTCTATAAATTGAGGCATAGCCCTAATGAGAATTTACTGGTTTTTGAGTATCCATGCCTACATTAATCTATTTATTAATTACCCACTAATTACGTCTTAATTATTTGCTAATCACTTTGTTAATGATGTTGATTCTAGTGTTTGATCCACCATAGCTCATCACAATGCTCAAATTTCAACAGGGAGGAATCTTACATTCTACCCCACTTAAAAAATGCGAGATGTCCTCATCTCGCAGGTGGAGTATGATCTCTTTCATCATCTTCTTCTTCTTCAATCACTTCCAGCGTTACTGCCTTGGAAGTGGATGGCCGATTTGGGAACAACTCTCTTTGACTTCCTCTATTCTGAGGTGGAGGTCTTGCATTACCTTGGATTGAAACTACAGGTTGGATAGAGGGTCTACCTCTGGGATTTTCCTAATTTTGGCAGATAGAACCCTGGTTACTCTGGACAGAAGGGGCTGGAGTTTGGAATCTTGATCCTTGATTTTCTTGCCCTGAAAACCTTGATCCAAAAGGAGTTGGGCAATCCATGCTACGATGTCCAAACCCTTGACAGTTATAGCATTTCACTCTCTAGTTCAAGGGTGGAACTTCTGAAGTTGAAATCCATGGGATTGAGTTTCAGGAAAAGGACATTTCTTCCATTCTAGAACTTCCCATATCTTGGGTTTGACCCTAATATCTCTTAGGCAGAGGAAGGTTGGAATCACTTTCTGGGAATAAAAACCTTTTGAAAGGTGATGGTGCTGGCTTTGTGGCGAGACTTTGACATCAAAGGTCTTGGCAAAATCCTTCGCCATCCAAACTGCTTCGGCCATGGAAGCTGGCTTGGCATTCTCAGGATATTCAAAGGCTCATTGAGTCCCCAAATGAACCTGGCCATCAGCTGTTCTTCATGCAGCAGAGGCGAGTATTTGAGGAGGAGGGCGAATGCTTGGTGATATGCTTTAATAGTTCTACTCCCCTGGGTTAACTCTAAGAATTTGTTCATCTTTGTTTCTAAAAAGCCAGGAGGACAGAACCTCGTCCTTAGGTAAATTTTGAGATCAGTCCAGGTTTGGGTATTTCAGTCGAGACAGTTTATCTCGCAATGGTTTCTCCATGCCACTCTAGCTGACTCCACTATCTTTAGCCTTGCAAGAGCCATTTTGCTCTTCTCATTGTACCCGGTGACATCGAAGTATTCTTCCATTGATTCGATCCACTTCTCCACAACCTTGCCCAAGTTTTCCCCTTCTCCCTTCTTGAAAGGTCCAGGCTGCGAACTATGAAGAGTTTTACGAACATCTAGGTCGAGCTCTTCTTCATCGAGTTGGGGGTTAACATTTCTACCACGACAACCTCGATCCATGTTCCTATCAATACGAAAATTCTTGTTAAGTCTCTTTATTTATGATTCAATTTGATTTTTGATTCAACTGATTTCGGGGTTCTCTAAATAGGTCGGCTCTCCATAGAATCAAGGGATAAAGATACTCATATAGAACGCATTATCAGTTAATAATTCATTCAAAATATTTCATTCATATCTTTACCACAATAATGGTCCATCAAACTGAATTTTTCCATCTGAACAGTCCTCCATGGGGATTTCAATTTTTTAGATTTTTAATTTATCATCCCTTAACTTGATCCACTGATCAAAAGTTAACAATAGTAATCTGCCAGCACAATCCACTAATCTCATAGCGATTTGCTATAGTCATTAACGGCATTCCAGTTATGAACATCATCACAGGGACTCGTCCCATTCATCCTCATTGTGGTTTTGCTCAGTACCCTCGATATATACGGGTAGTCACGGTTCTTGGAACTATAAGGTAAATACCATCATGTCTAGGCCTCAAGCTATCAGGGGGGATTCCATACAATTGCAGTACTTCCATCTGAAGACCCAATTACCAATTTACGAATTTCAGTTTGAATATCAAATTGTATGAATTTTATCACGCAATTACAACCTTTTAGTGCTTTTGACATATTTGGCTTCTCGGTTGATTCTCATTAGCCAAATAGCTCTGATACCAACTGTGAGATCCCTGTCCCCACCGCGCAACAATTTCAGGGGTGCTAGCAGTGGAAGTAGCACTTCTTGCACGGGGTAGGGTCCCACACCCGGGGCCTCGCCCACCAACGGATATCCGGACAAGAGACTAATCCATCGGTTTTTCCAAAATCGAACCCGAAAAAACTTCCTTTGCCCGAAAAGCACGGGCGATTCCACCAGGATAATTTTTCCCTAACGTAGTCAAAAGCCTTAACTAACTGAGCTCATCTGACCGAACCCGTAAGTCCCATAGTCAGATCAAGGAAGAAGACTGTACTTGGATCATAGAGACCAACGCTTTTTTCCTCATTGAGAGGCACAGCCGTTGATTCTTTTCCATAGAATAATTTTTGTCCGGGATTTACTTCATCTATCGAACTAAACACAGAAATTTGAGTCTCGATTTACGGATCCATCAGTCCAACCCCATCCAATCCCATGGGTTAGCCAACCGCCCAACCACTGTAGTGATGGGATCCAATTAGGAATTTGGTTAGGTTTTGTCTCGAGTACTAGGGAAAAGAGTTCCCAGGCCCCCTAGCCGGATGTTCATGCAAACATAAAACTAGTCACACTACTTACACACCCAATATAAAATTGCCTTTTTTCTCAGCATCAGTTATCTTTAAAACAATTCTTTAATTAAACCATTGTATCACTGATCACAATCCTCCAAAATAACCGGTTGAATCTTAATTTCCAATCATTCCTTCATCGGAGTATCTATGGCATCATTGGCAACCAGAATGCTCACCACCTGTCCACTCTCAGGGGCCTTTTTTATAGTTCCTAGCTCATAGTACCCGACAATATAATCACTTATAAAAATCAAGATGGAATCTCTGTTGAAGATCAGCAAGATCAACCAACAGATCCATATAAAAGAGCCATGGACTCATCCGTTGAGGACCAGCAAGGTCAATCAACCAGATCCGTACCCGGTTTCAGAAGACAACTCTTACTCCTTGATTCAATATCTTCCACGATGCATGTGTGGGTATCTTCGGCGACCCAGAGCCCGAGCACCGTATGGTCAGCACCCTCTAGGATCCTTCGCAGGTCACCTAGCACTTCACTCATCCGTGCTATGTGAGACATCCTCCGTTGACTCTTCGTCAGCTGTTGCAACTTTACCAGTTAGGTCTCCACGACCTTAACCACAAGAGAGTCAAAATGCTTCCCCAACATTCTTGACATAAAACCGTCATTTATAAACAGGTCACAAATATAGTTTCTATAATGAACTCTCGTCTTTCCACATTATCCCTCATCAGTCCACATTACTTATTCCACATTCCATTCATATGTGTACTCATTCTCATCCAATCACATCATTTTCCATCTCATCACATCAGATTCATTCACATCACATATCATTTATTCACATCCCAATTCACATGTCATCACATCTCATCCATTCACTCATATCGACGTCTCATCATTTCAAATACACATTCGCATTCATTATTCCACATACACATCCACATTCATACATCCACATCCACACATCCAATTCCACATCCGCATTCATACATATACATCCATATTCACATTCATACATCCACATCCACATTCATACATCCATATCCACATCCACATCCATACATTCATTTCCACATCTACATCTACATCCATACATCCATTTCCACATCCACATTCATACATCCATATCCACATCCACATTCATACATCCACATCCACATTCCATATTTACATCCATACATCCACATCCACATTCCATATTTACATCCATACATCCACATTCATACATCCACATCTACATCCAAATCCATACATCCATATCCAACATTCACATTCATACATCCATATCCACATTCCACATTCATACATCCACATCCACATTCACATCCATACATTCATATCCACATTCATACATCCATATCCACATTCCACATTCATACATACACATCCATATCCACATCCATACATCCACATCCATATCCACATTCATACATCCACATCCACATCCACATCCACATCCACATCCACATCCACATCCATACATCCATATCCACATCCATACATCCATATCCACATCCACATCCACATCCATACATCCATATCCACATCCACATCCACATCCACATCCACATCCATACATCCATATCCACATTCCACATTTATGCATCCATATCCACATCCACATCCATACATCCATATCCACATTCCACATTTATGCATCCATATCCACATTCCACATTCATACATCCATATCCACATTCCACATTCATACGTCTATTCTTTATGCATCTTTCCATGCATAAATCCAATTTAGTAGGAATTACACTTTTAGAATAAAAGAATTTCTCTTATGCATGTAATTTATGCATAAAAGCCATTTATGATGAAAATCACACTTTTAATATATATAAAAATATCTTTTATGCATATGTTTATGCACACAAATCATTGATGATGAAAATCACTCTTTTAATATAAAAGAATTTCTTTTATGCATCTATTTATGCATATAGATCATTTATGATGAAAATTAGACTTTTAATATAAAAAAATATCTTTTATGCATACAAATCATTTATGATGAAAATCAGTCTTTTAATATAAAAGAATTTCTTTTATGCATCTATTTATGCATAAAAAATCATTGATGATGAAAATCACACTTTTATAATCAAAATAACAATTTCAATATACTTCCTTCTATGCAATGGAATTTAATTCTAAAGAAAGTAACACTTTTTTAATAAAATATTTTTAGTATTCATTTTCTTATACCTAGGATGAAAATTAACACTTTAAGAATACATATACAATGGGAATTACTCTTTTTGAAAAAAAAATAAAACTTATTTTCCACAATTTTAGAGAATTTTGCCATAACCTCCTTTGTATGGCTGACCATTTTTTAATTTTTAATTCTCTAAAATTAATTGGAAGTTTACCAAGAGTATTTAAATTATTCTAATGTAAACATTTTCTACTTATCAAAGCGAAACATTATGAAAAACTCGATTTTATCCAGTAATCATTCATCTAGGATAAAGAATGGTTGGATTTACTAAAGAAGAGAGGGGAATGCCTTTTTTCAATGAGGCATAACATCATATTCAATTTAGAGAGAAGACAAAAATCATAAAAAAAACCATAAAAATTAAGCATACATGGGAATTTATGTATTTCCTTACTTCCATTCATCAATTAACTTCAATAGCATTAAAAAGCCATTCCAATTAAGCTTCTCAAGCTTGAGAGGGGTTTAGAAGAGAGAAACATTGAGAAATTATGAAAAAAGATCAAAATTCACACTTTACCTTACAAATTGCTTAATTCTTTGATCACGGTAGAGGCCCCCAACCAATCAATTGGTTTGGTATGCTGATGGAGCCACCAATGGAGATTGAAGAAGGAGGAAAGCTCCAATTTCTTCAATTTGGAGAGAATTTTAGAGAATAGTAAAAATTATCATTATTTCAGCATAATTCTGGCATAGTATAATTCTCCTATTTTTTTACAAAGGGCTCACATTCTATTTATAGGAGAGGGAGGATCTAACCAAGACCAACTGATTTCTAGAATTTTTCAGATTCAGTTTGGTTGAATTTGGACCTGGTTTGGTTTCTTTTTGGACCTAGTTTGGTTCCTTTTTTATTCGGTTTGATCCAAGAGAGAGGAGAGATAAAAATATCACATTATTTTTTAGTTTAAAACTCATTCAAGCATGTGAAGTAGGCGCCTCCTTGAAGGGACTCCCCTTCCTTACACACGTGTCAAAATGGAATCATTATATCCAAATTATCTCATTTTTTTAGTAATACTCATAGTTTTTTACTAATAAACCTTGCACATAGTCAACTCTTCATCTTTTGTGAGCATTTACTCATTTTTGGGGTGGATTTTCTTTACTTCTCATTTTTTAAGTAATACTCATAGTTTTTTACTAATAAACCTTGTACACAGTCAACTCTTCATCTTATGTGAGCATTTACTCATTTTTGGGGAGATTTTTTTTATTTCTTCCATTTTTCTCCTCCACACATTTGGATGAATCTTATTGGCCCATAGGAACCTTAATTTAAAATTTTAAAAAAATCTTAACCCTCAGGATAAGGCCTCTTGAACAGATTATACTTGATTTCTAATGCACCTTCTGAAAATCTTTTTGAACTTCTGTTTCAGGGGAACTTATTTTAATAAGAAGAGATATTTTTTCATCCAAAAAAATATTTAAAAATTGAATTACCACTCTCTAGAAGATTTTCTCTCTCTAGGCCAAAACTGGTAGAAACAAGATCTTTTATATTTCTGAAAAGGATTTGACTACAGGGAAGATACTGGACATGCTGAGAGGCTGGGGAGGAATCTTACATTCTACCCCACTTAAAAAATGCGAGATGTCCTCATCTCGCAGGTGGAGTATGATCTCTTTCGTCGTCTTCTTCTTCTTCAATCACTTCCAGCGTTACTGCCTTGGAAGTGGATGGCCGATTTGGGAACAACTCTCTTTGACTTCCTCTATTCTGAGGTGGAGGTCTTGCATTACCTTGGATTGATACTACAGGTTGGATAGAGGGTCTACCTCTGGGATTTCCCTAATTTTGGTAGATAGAACCCTGGTTACTCTGGACGGAAGGGGATGGAGTCTGGAATCTTGATCCTTGATTTTCCTGCCCTGAAAACCTTGATCCAAAAGGAGTTGGGCAATCCATGCTGCAATGTCCAAACCCTTGACAGTTATAGCATTTCACTCTCTTATTTAAGGGTGGAACTTCTGAAGTTGAAATCCATGGGATTGAGTTTCAGGAAAAGGACATTTCTTCCATTCTGGAACTTCCCATATCTTGGATTTGACTCTGATATCTCTTAGACGGAGGAAGGTTGGAATCACCTTCTGGGAATAAAAACCTTTTGAAAGGTGATGGTGCTGGCTTTGGCGGGACTTTGACATCAAAGGTCCTGGCGAAATCCTTCGCCATCCATGGAAGCTGGCTTGGCATTCTTCACCAGGATATTCAAAGGCTCATTCAATCGCCGACTGAACCTGGCCCCATCAGCTGTTCTTCATTCAGCGGAGGCGAGTATTTGAGGAGGAGGGCGAATTCTTGGTGATATGCTTCAATAGTTCTACTCCCCTGGGTTAACTCTAAGAATTCGTTCATCTTTGTTTCTAAAAAGCTAGGAGGACAGAACCTCGTCCTTAGGTAAATTTTGAGATCAGTCCAGGTTTGGGTATTTCGGTCGAGACGGTTTGTCTCGCAGTGGTTTTCCATGCCACTCTAGCTGACTCCACTATCTTTAGTCTTGCAAGAGCCATTTTGCTCTTCTCATTGTACCCAGTGACATCAAAGTATTCTTCCATTGATTCGATCCACTTCTCCACAACCTTGCCCAAGTTTTCCCCTTCTCCCTTGAAAGGTCCAGGCGCGAACGATGAAGAGTTTTACGAACATCTAGGTCGAGCTCTTCTTCATCGAGTTGGGGGTTAACATTTCTACCACGACGACCTCGATCCATGTTCCTATCAATATGAAAATTCTTGTTAAGTCTCTTTTTTTATGATTCAATCCGATTTTTGATTCAACTGATTCCGAGGTTCTCTAAATAGGTCGGCTCTCCACAGAATCAAGGGATAAAGATACTCATATAGAACGCATTATCAGTTAATAATTCATTCAACTGATTCCGAGGTTCTCTAAATAGGTCGGCTCTCCACAGAATCAAGGGATAAAGATACTGATTCCGAGGTTCTCTAAATAGGTCGGCTCTCCACAGAATCAAGGGATAAAGATACTCATATAGAACGCATTATCAGTTAATAATTCATTCAAAATATTTCATTCATATCTTTAACACAATAATGGTCCATCAGACTGAATTTTTCCATCTGAACAGTCCTCCATGGGGATTTCAATTTTTTAGATTTTTAATTTATCATCCCTTAACTTGATCCACTGATCAAGTTAACAATAGTAATCTGCCAGCACAATCCACTAATCTCATAGTGATTTGCTGTAGTCATTAACGTCATTCCAGTTATGAACATCATCACAGGGACTCGTCCCATTCATTCTCATTGTGGTATTGCTCAATTTATTACATTTCAACTAAATTTCAGGAATCATCATTTTTCAATCAGAATCCAAATCAACTCATCAGTTCACAACCAAAATTTAAAAATCATATCAACCACATTCGAATTCATCATCTGGATAGCATTAATGCTTATAATTTCAAGTCTTAGATTTACTCATATATACTGCGAGTAAAGAGCTACAGTTATACCCTCAGTATATACGAGTAGTCACAGTTCTTGGAACTATAAGGTAAATACCATCATGTCTAGGCCTCAAGCAGTCAGGGATTCCATACAATTGCGGTACTTCCATATGAAGACCCAATTACCAATTTACGAATTTCAGTTTGAATATTAAATTGTATGAATTTTATCACAATTACAACTTTTTAGTGCTTCTTGATAAATTTTTGACATATTTGGCTTCTCGGTTGATCCTCATTAGCCAAATAGCTCTGATACCAACTGTGAGATCCCTGTCCCCACCATGCAACAATTTCAAGGGTGCTAGCAGCGGAAGTAGCACTTCTTGCGCAGGGCAGGGTCCCACACTCGGGGCCTCGCCCACCACGGATATCCGGACAAGAGACTAATCCATCGGTTTTTCCAAAACCAAACCCGAAAAAACTTCCTTTGCTGCCCGAAAAGCACAGACGATTCCACTAGGATAATTTTTCCCTAACGTAGTCAAAAGCCTTAACTAACTGAGCTCATCTGACCAAACCCATAAGTCCCATAGTCAGATCAGGGAAAAAGACTGTACTTGGATCAGAGAGACCAACGTTTTTTTCCTCATTGAGAGGCACAGCCGTTGATTCTTTTCCATAGAACAATTTTGTCCGAGATTTACTTCATCTATCGAACTAAACACAGAAATTGAGTCTCGATTTACGGATCCATCAGTCCAGCCTAAACCCCATCCAGTCCCATGGGTTAGCCAACCGCCCAACCACTGTAGTGATAGGATCCAATTAGGAATTTGGTTAGGTTTTGTCCCGACGGGCAGGGAAAAGAGTTCCCAGGCCCCCTAGCCGGATGTTCATGCAAACATAAAACTAGTCACACTACTTACACACCCAATATGAAATTGCCTTTTTTCTCAGCATCAGTTATCTTTAAAACAATCCTTTAATGAAACCATTGTATCACTGATCACAATTCTCCAAAATATCCGGTTGAATCTTAATTTCCAATCATTCCTTCATCGGAGTATCTATGGCATCATTGGCAACTAGAACGCTCACCACTCAAGGGCCTTTTCAATAGTTCCTAGCTCATAGTACCCGGCAATATAATCACTTATAAAAATCAAGATGGAATCTCCATTGAAGATCAGTAAGATCAACCAACAGATCCATATAAAAGAGCCATGGACTCATCCGTTGTGAGGAGGACCAGCAAGGTCAATCAACCAGATCCATACCCGGTTTCAGAAGACAACTCTTACTCCTTGATTCAATATCTTCCACGACACACATGTGGGTATCTTCGATGACCCAGAGCCTGAGCACCGTATGGTCAGCACCCTCTAGGATCCTTCGCAGGTCACCTAGCACTTCACTCATAGGCTGCTTCCTTGGTCCCTCATCCACCGTACTGGAAGCTCACCATTTAAATCAAACCGAGGCTGGTCAAGACCTCGGCCGACCATGCTACGCGAGACGTCCTCCGTTGACTCTTCCTCAGCTGTTGCAACTTTATCAGTTAGGTCTCCACGACCGTCAAAATGCTTCCCCAACATTCTTGACATAAAACAGTCATTTACAAACAGGTCACAAATACAGTTTCTATAATGAACTCTCGTCTTTCCACATTATCCCTCATCAGTCCACATTACTTATTCCACATTCCATTCATATGTGTACTCATTCTCATCCAATCACATCATTTTCCATCTCATCACATCAGATTCATTCACATCACATATCATTTATTCACATCCCAATTCACATGTCATCACATCTCATCCATTCACTCATATCGATGTCTCATCATTTCACATACACATTCGCATTCATTATTTCACATACACATCCACATTCGTACATCCACATCCATACATCCAATTTCACATCCGCATTCATACATATACATCCATATTCACATCCATACATCCACATCCACATTCATACATCCATATCCACATCCACATCCATACATTCATTTCCACATCTACATCCACGTCCATACATCCATTTCCACATCCACATTCATACATCCATTTCCACATCCACATTCATACATCCATATCCACATCCACATTCATACATCCACATCCATATTCCATATTTACATCCATACATCTAGATTCATACATCCACATCCATACATCCATATCCACCTTCCACATTCATACATCCATATCCACATTCCACATTCATACATCCACATCCACATTCACATCCATACATCCATATCCACATTCATACATCCATATCCACATTCCACATTCATACACATCCATATCCACATCCATACATCCATATCCACATCCATACATCCACATCCACATCCATACATACACATCCATATCCACATCCATACATCCACATCCATATCCACATTAATACATCCACATCCACATCCATACATCCATATCCACATTCCACATTTATGCAACCATATCCACATTCCACATTCATACATCCATATCCACATTCCACATTCATACATCTATTCTTTATGCATCTTTCCATGCATAAATCCAATTTAGTAGGAATTACACTTTTAGAATAAAAGAATTTCTCTTATGCATCTAATTTATGCATAAAATCCATTTATGATGAAAATCACACTTTTAATATATAAAAAATATCCTTTATGCATATGTTTATGCATACAAATCATTTATGATGAAAATCACACTTCTAATATAAAAGAATTTCTTTTATGCATCTATTTATGCATATAAATCATTTATGATGAAAATCACACTTTTAATATAAAAAAATATCTTTTATGCATACAAATCATTTATGATGAAAATCACTCTTTTAATATAAAAGAATTTCTTTTATGCATCTATTTATGCATAAAAAATCATTGATGATGAAAATCACACTTTTATAATCAAAATAACAATTTCAATATACTTCCTTCTATGCATAGAATTTAATTCTAAAGAAAGTAACACTTTTTTAATAAAATATTTTTAGTATGCATTTTCTTATACCTAGGATGAAAATTAACACTTTAAGAATACATATACGATGGGAATTACTCTTTTTGAACAAAATATAAAACTTATTTTCCATAATTTAAGAAAATTTTGCCATAACCTCCTTTGTATGGCTGACCATTTTTCAATTTTTAATTCTCTAAAATTAATTGGAAGTTCACCAAGAGTATTTAAATCATTCTAATGTAAACATTTTCTACTTATCAAAGCAAAACATTATGAAAAACTCGATTTTATCCATTAATCATTCATCTAGGATGAAGAATGGTTGGATTTACTAAAGAAGAGAGGGGAATGCCTTTTCTCAATGAGGCATAACATCATATTCAATTTAGAGAAGACAAAAATCATTAAAAAAACCATAAAAATTAAGCATACATGGGAATTTATCTATTTCCTTACTTCCATTCATCAATTAACTTCAATAGCATTAAAAAGCCATTCCAATTAAGCTTCTCAAGCTTGAGAGGGGTTGAGAAGAGAGAAACATTGAGAAATTATGAAAAAAGATCAAAATTCACACTTTACCTTACAAATTGCTTGATTCTTTGATCACGGTAGAGGCCCCCAACCAATCAATTGGTTTGGTATGCTGATGGAGCCACCAATGGAGATTGAAGAAGGAGGAAAGCTCCAATTTCTTCAATTTGGAGAGAATTTTAGAGAATAGTAAAAATTATCATAATTTCAGCATAATTCTGGCATAGTATAATGCTCCTATTTTTTTACAAAGGGCTCAGGTTCTATTTATAGGAGAGGGAGGATCTAACCAAGACCAACTGATTTCTAGAATTTTCCAGATTCACTTTGGTTGAATTTGGACCAGATTTGGACCTAGTTTGGTTTCTTTTTTATTCGGTTTGATCCAAGAGAGAGGAGAGATAAAAATATCACATTATTTTTTAGTTTAAAACTCATTCAAGCATGTGAAGTAGGTGCCTCCTTGAAGGGACTCCCCTTCCTTACACATGTGTCAAAATGGAATCATTATATCCAAAATATCTCTTTTTTTAGTAATACTCATAGTTTTTTACTAATAAACCTTGTACATAGTCAAAAATAAATCTTTTATGTATCTTTCTATGCATAAAATCAATATTGATAAGAATAACTCTTTTGAATTTAAAAAAAATTCTTTATGCATCTTTCTATGAATAAAATCAAAATTGACGAAAATAACTCTTTTGAATTAAAAATAAAATTCTTTATGCATCTTTCTACGCATAAAATCAAAATTGATAAGAATAACTCTTTTAAAATAAAAATAAAATTCTTAATGCATCTATTTATGCATAAAATCAAAATTGATGAGAATAACTCTTTTGAATTAAAAACAAAATTCTTTATGCATCTATTTATGCATAAAATCAAAATTGATGAGAATAACACTTTTGGATTAAAATAATTTCTTTATGCATCTTTCCATGCATAAATCCAATTTAGTAGGAATTACACTTTTAGAATAAAAGAATTTCTCTTATGCATCTAATTTATGCATAAAATCCATTTATGATGAAAATCACACTTTTAATATAAAAAAATATCTTTTATGTATATGTTTATGCATACAAATCATTTATGATGAAAATCACTCTTTTAATATAAAAGAATTTCTTTTATGCATCTATTTATGCATAAAAAATCATTGATAATAAAAATCACGCTTTTATAATCAAAATAACAATTTCAATATACTTCCTTCTATGCATGGAATTTAATTCTAAAGAAAGTAACACTTTTTTGATAAAATATTTTTAGTATGAATTTTCTTATACCTAGGATGAAAATTAACACTTTAAGAATACATATACAATGGGAATTACTCTTTTTGAAAAAAAAAACTTATTTTTCACAATTTTAGAAAATTTTGCCATAACCTCCTTTGTATGGCTGACCGTTTTTCAATTTTTAATTCTCTAAAATTAATTGAAAGTTCACCAAGAGTATTTAAATCATTCTAATGTAAACATTTTCTACTTATCAAAGCGAAACATTATGAAAAACTTGATTTTATCCATTAATCATTCATCTAGGATAAAGAATGGTTAGATTTACTAAAGAAGAGAGGGGAATGCCTTTTTTCAATGAGGCATAACATTATATTCAATTTAGAGAAGACAAAAATCATTAAAAAAAACCATAAAAATTAATCATACATGAGAATTTATGTATTTCCTTACTTCCATTCATCAATTAACTTCAATAGCATTAAAAAGCCATTCCAATTAAGCTTCTCAAGCTTGAGAGGGGTTGAGAAGAGAGAAACATTGAGAAATTATGGAAAAAGATTAAAATTCACACTTTACCTTACAAATTGCTTGATTCTTTGATCACGGTAGAGGCCCCCAACCAATCAATTGGTTTGGTATGCTGATGGAGCCACCAATGGAGATTGAAGAAGGATGAAAGCTCCAATTTCTTCAATTTGGAGAGAATTTTAGAGAATACTAAAAATTATCATTATTTCAGCATTCTGGCATAGTATAATTCTTCTTTTTTTTAATACAAAGGGCTCACGTTCTATTTATAGGAGAGGGAGGCTCTAACCAAGACCAACTGATTTCTAGAATTTTCCAGAGTCAGTTTGGGTGAATTTGGACCAGATTTGGACCTAGTTTGGTTCCTTTTTGATTCGGTTTGGTTCCTTTTTTATTCGGTTTGATCCAAGAGAGAGGAGAGATAAAAATATCACATTATTTTTGAGTTTAAAACTCATTCAAGCATGTGAAGTAGGCGTCTCCTTGAAGGGACTCCCCTTCCTTACACATGTGTCAAAATGGAATCATTATACCCAAAATATCTCATAGTTTTTTACTAATAAACCTTGTACATAGTCAACTCTTCATCTTATGTGAGCATTTACTCATTTTTTGGGGGATTTTCTTTATTTCTTCCATTTTTCTCCTCCACACATTTGGATGAATCTTATTGGCCCATAGGAACCTTAATTTAAAATTTCGAAGAAATCTTGATCCTCAGGATAAGGCCTCTTAAACAAATTATACTTGATTTCTAATGCACCTTCTGAAAATCTTTTTGAACTTCTGTTTCAGGGGAACTTATTTTAATAAGAAGAGATATTTTTCCATCCAAAAAAATATTTAAAAACTAAATTACCACTCTCTAGAAGATTTTACCTCTCTAGGCCAAAACTGGTAGAAACAAGATCTTTTATATTTCTGAAGAGGGATTTGACTACAGGGGAAGATACTGGACATCCTGAGAGGCTGGGGAAGAATCTTACAATATATTAGGGTCAAGCCGCCCAGGATATGGAAAGTTTCAAAATAGAAGAAATGTCATTTTTCCGAAACTCAATCCTCTGGAATTCAACTTCAGAAGTTCCACCCTTGAACAAGGGTGCGAAATGCTATAACTATCACGGATTTGGACATCGCAGTATGGATTGTCCAACTCCTTTTGGATCAAGGTTTTCAGGGTAGGGAAATCAAGGATCAAGATTCCAGACTCCAGCTCCTTCCTTCCAGAGTAATCAGGTTTCTATCCGCCAAAATCAACGAAATCCCAGAGGGTCTGACCCTCTTACCAACCCACAGTTTCAAACCAAAGTAATGCAAGACCTCTACCTCTCAGACTAGGGGAAGTCAAAGAGATCTGTTCCCAAATCGTTCGTCCATCCACTTCCAAGGCAGTAATGCTAGAAGTGATTGAAGAAGAAGAAGAAGATGAAAGAGATCATACTCCACCAGCGAGATGAGGACATCTCGCGTTTTTTAAGTGGGGTAGGATGTAAGATTCCTCCCCCTACCCCTCAAGATGTCCAGTTTCACCCCCTGTAATTAATCCCCTTTTCAGAATAATAATAGATCTTGTTTCTATCTGGCCTAGAGAGAGAAAATATTCTAGAGAGAAGTAATTCAATTTCTAGATATCTTTGGATGGAAAAATATCCCTTCTTATTAAAATGATTTCCCCTGAAACAGAAATTCAAAAAGAACTTTCCAGTGTGCAATTGGAATAAATTGTAAATAGGTAAAAAGGACCTTAGCCTGAGGGTCCAGATTTTTTGAAAATTTTGGATTAAGGTTCCTATGGACCAATAAGATTAATCCAAATGTAGGGAGGAGAAAAATTGAAGAATAAAAGAAAAATCTCCCAAAAATGAGTAAATACTCACATAAGATGAAGAGTTGACTAAGGACAAGGTTTATTAGTTAAAAAAGAAGAGATATTTAGAGGAAATGATGCATTTTTGACACCTCAGTGTGGGGAATTCCCCTCATGAAGGAGGCGCTTATTTCACATGTGTGGATGAGTTTTAAACTCACAAATAATGAGATATTTTCATCTCTCCTGTTTCAACAACTAGATCCAAAAAGTGGGCTAAACTGACCCAAAAATGATCAAAAATTGACCAAACTGATCTGGAAAATTCCAGAATCAATTTGCTTGGTTAGAGGCTCATTTTTTCCTATAAATCAAAGCCTCCCCCTTTGTACAAGTGTTTATGCACTATTACTCTACTCCTCTCCATAGTCAAATACATTGAATGCAATCGTTTTTTATTAAATCCTCTCCAAAAGAACTTGTGGCCACTCTTGTTGCAAACAAGAGTAGAACCCTCAATCCCTCAAGCCAAAGGAAAGCTTACAAGTTCCATGTAAGCTTAATCCATTTGTGAATTTTAAATCTATGGTTTTCTTAAATTTTATGCTTTGTAAATGTCTGAATTAAAATCTAAAGCTATGCCTTGATGGAAAGGCCATCCCCTTCTCTTCTTTACAATTTAACCCTTCTTAATCCTAGAAAGTTTAATTAAAAGATTGATTAAACTCTTTTCATTGTTTACTCTCTTGATTTTTAGAAAATGGAGTAGATTAGAGGTATTAGAATTCAAATTGGATTAATTCAATTCATAAATTAAATGTTAAAATTGAGAAATGGTCAGCCATACAAAGGAGGTTATGGCAAAATTTTCTTAAATTTTGTGGAGCTAAAGTTTATCATTAAGTTATTCCAAAAGAGTAATTCCTTCCTTTTGTGCATTCTAAAAGACAGAAGTGTTATTCCCATTAAAATTGAATTTATGCATAGAAAGATGCATAAAAGATTTATTTTTTTTATTTAGAGTTATTCTCATTAATTTTGATTTTATGCATAGAAAGATGCATAAGGGAATTTATTTTTATTTCAAAAGAGTTATTCTCATTAATTTTGATTTTATGCATAGAAAGATGCATAAGGAAATTTATTTTTATTCCAAAAGTGTTAATTTCATTAAATTTAATTCTATGCATAGAAAGATGCATAAAGGATTTATTTTTATTTTAAAAGTGTTATTTTTCTTAAAATTGAATTTATGCATAAAAAGATGGATAAAAGGATTTTGTTAAAATTGTTATTCCCACTGAAGTTGATTTTATGCATAAATAGATGCGTAACGAATCTTTATATAAAAAATTAGAATTCTCTTAAATTCTATGTTTAAACGAATGTGATGAGAATAGATAAGATGAGATGTGATGTGAATGAGATAGATGGGAATGAATGGATGCATGGATGTGATGTGAATAGAGGTGATGAGAATGTGAGGTGGATAGATGTGATGAGATGCGATGTGAATCAGATAAATGTGAATGAATGGATGAGATATGATGTCATGTGAATCAGAATGTAAATGAATGATATGGGATATGAGTGAATGTATGTGATGATAATGGATGCAAATGTGTATGAGAAAAATGGATGTGGATGTATGTGAAAGAACGGATATAGATGTGTATGTGAAAGAATATATGTGGATGTGAATGTGATGGATATGAATTGAATGTGATGTGATGTAAAATGGATAGATGTGAATGGATGTGATGTCATGAGAATCGGGATGTGAATGAATGATGTCATGAGAATCGGGATGTGAATGAATGATATGGGATGTGAATGAAAGTGATGTCATGTAAATTTTGATGTGAATGAATGATATGAGATGTGAATGGATGTGATGTCATGTGAATCGGGATGTGAATGAATGATATGGGATGTGAATAGAAGTGATGTCATGTGAATCGAGATGTGAATGAATGATATGAGATGTGAATGGATGTGATGTCATGTGAATCCGGATGTGAATGAATGATATGGGATGTGAATGGATGAGATGTCATGTGAATCAAGATGTGAATGAATGATATGGGATGAGAATGGATGTGATGTCATGTGAATCGAGATGTAAATGAATGTGATGTGATGTGATGCGAATCGGGTAAATATGAATGGATGAGATATGAATGAATATGATGTGATGAGATGCGGATGTGGGTAAATGCGAGTGGAGAGATTTGATGAGGATATTTGAGGAAAGAAGTGATGAGATGGAAAATGATGCGATTGAATGAGAATGGGAATTTATATGAAGTGAATGTGGATTAAGTAATGTTGATTATTGTGGAAAGGTGAGAGTTTGTTATAGAAACTGTATTTATGGCGTGTTTTTAAATGACTGTTTTATGTCAAGAATGCTAGGAAAGTGTTTTTGACCGTCTTTGATTAAGGTCATGGTAGACCTAGCTGATAAAGTTGCAACAGCTGACGGAGAGTCAACGGAGGACGTCTCGCGTAGCAAGGTCAGCCGAGGTCTTGACCAGCCGAGGTTCGATTAAAATGGTGAGCTTCCGATACGGTGGATGAGGGACCAAGGAAGCAGCCTATGAGTGAAGCGTTAGGTCACCTACGAAGGATCCTAGAGGGTGTTGACTATACGGTTGTCGGGCTCTGGGTCGCCGATGATACCCACGTGCGTCGTGGAAGATATTGGAACAAGGAGTAAGAGTTGTTTTCTGAATTCGGGCATGGATCTGGTTGATTGACCTTGCTGGTCAATCAACGGATGAGTCCATGGCCCTTTTATATGGATCCGTTGGTTGATCTTGTTGATTCTCAACGGAGTTTCCATTTTGATATGTGAATATATTGCCGGTTACTATGAGCTAGGAACTATCGAAAAGGCCCCTGAGTGGTCAGGTGGTGAGCGTTCTGGTTGCCAATGATGCCATAGATACACCGATGAAGGAATGATTGGAAATAAGGATTCAACCGGAGATTTTGAGGATTATGATCAGTGAGACAATGGTTTCATTAAATGAATGTTTTTAAAGATAGATGATACTGAGAAAAAGGCAATTTCATATTGGGTGTGTAAGTGGTGTGACTAGTTTTATGTTTGCATGAATATCCGACTAGGGGGCCTAGGAACTCTTTTCCCTGGTACCCGGGACAAAACCTAACCAAATTCTTAATTGGATCCCATCACTATAGTGGTTGGGCGGTTGGCTAACCCATAGGATTGGATGGGGTTAGGCTGGACTGATAGATCCCTAAATTGAGACTCAATTCTTTTATGGTACGATAGATGAAGTAAATCCTAGACAAAAATTATTCTATGGAAAAGAATCAACGACTGTGCCTCTCAATGAGGAAAAAAGCATTGGTCTCTATGATCCAAATGCAATCTTTTCCCTGATCTGACTATGGGACTTACGGGTTTGGTCAGATCAGTTCTGTTAGATAAGGCTTTTGACTACGTCAGAGAAAAGTTATCCTGGAGGAATTGCCCGTGCTTTCCGAGCAAGGGAAGTTTTTTCCGGGTTCAGTTTTGGAAGAACCGATGAATTAGTCTCTTATCTGGATATCCGTGTGGGCGAGGCTTCAAGTGTGGGACCATGCCCCGTGCAAGAAGTGCTAGTTCCGCTGCTAGCACCCCTGAGTTTGTTGCACGGTGGGGACAGGGATCTCACACTGGTGATCAAGCTTTGCGGACACGAACTCTACAAAACCCCTGGGCCCTAGTGTATGACCTCAAGGTCAAAGTCTGTGACATGACATTCCACCTCACATTTGTGGTCATGGACTTTTGTAATGCAGCCTATGATGCCATCTTGGGTTGACCCTTCATGAGACAAACCTGACTAATCCATGACTGGGACGACCTGCATCATGTCTACCTCTGCAAACAATCTCAAAAGCTTAAGGTTAATCTATATACATGGCACTCACATCCCATGGTCGATGCTCCCTTTGCTGAAGACTTTGCGACCATCACTAGGAGCAATGATCTCTTGGTTTGCGATGCTTTTCATCAATCCCTTAATGATGCACGGGTGCCATGCACGGTCGCTTCTGTCAATAGTGAACAAAGTCGACCACACGATTGGCTTAAAATCCTTGCTACACTTGACACTCTCCCAGGTCGCAAACTCGGCACACAATTCATGCTCCCAAATGGGCAGACCCTTCATGAACCCTACAAAGCCATTGCCTCGCTTAACACCCTAAGTGTAAGTGTAGCTCCACAACCTAAAACAACCACCCTTCGGGTCCAGATAGATTTCCCCTTTGGTAGAAACATGGAAAGAAAACATGCCTTGCTGTCTCCCACAGACCATCTTTTGAAACTACCCATGCCAAAGTTCAATTTCCTAGTGGACAACGCATACAAAGCCTTTGGTCTTTTAGACAAAGTGTACATACTTTAGCTAAGTTTTATGTGGTTCCCATAGGTGAAACAAAAGAAGTAGTCATCCTTGGCAGAAGCTGGGTCCAAAACGTTACAAGTACAATTAACTTAGCTGATAACACAGCTACGCTCAAGCTTTCCCAGGGCAAGGTAACAATGATCCTCTGGGATGGAAAGTGCATTGACTATGATCCTCTGCCCCCACCAACTTCTTCCACAAAGGGTATTCTCACACCCCCCAACAACTAGTAAGTCTTCCACTACCCTTGAACTACCACTAGAACTCAACCCACCAAGAATATGGATTGGATTCCTGACCGAGAATGGTCTACAGCGGTGGCAAGCCCACATATATCCTATGGTTCACACCAATCTCATATTCTCGGAGGCATGGAAAGCTCTTGGAAAACCCACACTAACAAAAAAAAACACTTACATTCAAATTTCACATGAAATGCGTTTAATGAGTGTTGGGTCTTTCATTCCTAAAATTTCTAGTGGAAATAACGAGTTGGAGAGCAGATTTGATGTCATAGATACAGGTGCACTCCAAGGCCAGATAATAACTAAAAAAGAGTGGATTGATGCCACTCATTGTTTGCCAAATCAATTGGCACGAAGAAAAGGCCACCATGGAAATCAACGGCAAATAGGCCACCATCCTCTTGTGTCCCCCAAGAGGACATCATCCACACACCCTCACCCTCGACTGCCCTTCCCCCTCATGCCCCATCCTCATCACCGATAGTCTTCCCTATTCCCTCACCCCATTCCTTACCTAAGCCGGTTGTTCGGCCACTGTTAACACCACCCACCAATGACAAACAAGCCTCGTCTTGTCAAAATTTCCCCTCAACTCTACATCCTCGACCACCCACATTGCAAGCACCCCGACATCATATCTTTATCATGACAATCAAGGGTGGGTGCCAAAGAATCTTCTAGACACTTTAGGGATTCTACGATAGCTACATAGAACTATGGATCCCTAGACCGCCATCTCTAGAACCCAAGCGCAAAAACCAACTAAGCCAACAAACACCAACCCTAAGACAAAGCGTCAATGTTGGCTAGTCCCCGATGACCTATTTTACAAGCACAAGGCTACTATGAAGGCAACACTCACCTCTAGCTACCCAAGCATGCCGCATGTGCTCATTCCCCACAGTAACTCCCTAGAAAGCTATGACAAAATCTCCCACAACCACGGGCTCGAAAACCCCAAGCATAGCGAAGCCAACAATGCTAGGTACCTACCAATGTGCTCCAAGCACAAGGATTCCATGAAGGTAAAACACACTTGTGTCTCCCCAAGCCATAATCAAAAGCCTCTTCTCGCGTCGACAACCACCTTATAGCTCAAAGCCTCATCGACAAAAAATCCGGAAGCCTCACCAACCACGGATCTTCATCACTCGACAGTGGGGTGCCCAAATGTCTCTTAGAATCCCAAGGCTTCCATGATGGTAATTCCATCATTTGGCATACTCAGCAATTCACCCAAACTACACCCACCATGCCAGTGCCTATCTAATCAACAAATATGGTTTGGCGACCAATGGGTAGTCAAGTTCCCTCCTCGACAAAATCCTCTGGAACTTGGTCATACCCAACCCATGGCCACTCCAAAGCTCAACTCGCCCAACCCTTTCTACCCATGGAGCCTCCTTCACAAAGCTCCACCATGCCCCTCAACTTTGTCACCAAACCAAGGGGCAGTGCTACACATGGCTGAGTTTATCCAACCACTCAAAGATAAACTCAAAGGTAAGCTCACAACTCTTGCCACATGGGCCACTCAGCACAAAACCCTCTTCAAGGGTGTTGACCAATAAACACATGCCAAAAAAAAAAGAGAGAAGAGAGAGTCTCTAGGTGATTAGGACCACGGGCACACCTTTTTCCCTCACCCATGTCCATGGTACAACCCATCATGTGGATCTTCTTAATCACTCCTGCTTCACCCAAATAATTGTGCTATGCATAATCAATCCTAACCTTAAACATCTTCTTTGGCTCCACATGTATGGATCCTCGACATCAACTACCACTCCTATCAACATAGGATCCCAGAGCTCTAGTGACAAAAGAAGATAAAGCATCAAAAGAAAAAGAGAGAACACCGCAACAACCTGATGACTCAACATCCACGAGAGCCAAGATACCCATCACAGTGTCTTGACAACAGATGCTAGAGCTTCATGAAAATCGCCTTTGACATACATCATCTCGGAGCACAAGCAGTCTTCATGCATGTTTCCTCCTTGTCCCTCCAAAACCCCCCCTAGCCACTTGCTTACTAACCCCATTGTTTTACTAACTCCTCTTTAATCATACCACCTACCACTAGGATACTGGTCATTAAGTATTCCATGCTAGTCTACGCATTCAAGTACTTTGACTCCTCTAATGAGGATGTCCTGCTGCAAAGGCAATTTTTTAAAAAAACACCAAAAACAAAATAAAGAGTACTACTGGACACATACAAAAAAGCAAACTCATAAGAGCCCATCATACACTGGATACTTAATTGCGTACTCCACTAACTTTTTTCCATCTTACTAACTCCCCCACACCCTCTCATTTTCAGAGAGACAAGAGAACCAACCAAGTGCGAAACTTCCCCGCATGCCTCGACAACCCCTCATCGATCAAGAGGACGTGGTCAAATTTAGGAAGGGGAGCATGTTGGTTAACACATTCCTATGATAACTTGTCTAGAGTGACCTTGCCCATGTCTTTCCTCTTGTACATACATATTTTGGTCAGCTCACATCTTTGTTTGAGCTTGTATAGCTTGTAAGTAACTACTTTATGCAATTTTGGTCATCGAGTATAGCTTGTATGCAATTTTATGCAACTACTTTATGTAATTTTGGCTTATCTCGTCAGAGATTGATATGTAAATTTCACATCTTGCAATATAATTTGGCCATTGTTTGCACTTGTGTACAATGTACCTACTTTGTAATGTCGAAAACGTTATGGCACTCTAACTTTTCCAACAAATTTGCTTCGTTCTTCACATCAGAGTACAGTTGCCTTTGGTACTCTATAAGTTTAGCATAATGGTGCATCCAACTACAAGACTGCAGCTGGATGCACCATTATGCCAAAAAAAATGTAATATCTGCACACGTCGAAATAAGCGTCAAAATATTTCTGCATCTGTCGAAAAACCCGTTGAAAGTTTCCTGCATTCGTCGAAATAACCGTTAAAAGTTTCTTGCATCCGTCAAAATAATTGTTGTAATAGTAGTTGAAATAGTAGTCAAAATAGGAGTTGAAATAGCAGTCGAAATGGCAATCAAAAATAGCATCGAAAAGTTAGTAGTAGTCAAAATAGGAGTTGAAATAGCAGTCGAAATGTCAATCAAAAATAGCATCGAAAAGTTTGTCGTAACAAGAGTGGAAAACGTGTTTATTTCGACGCGTGTATCGGTGCTTATTTTGACGTTTTCATTTTTGACGCGTATTTTGAGGTTTCGAGGATTTTAAGCTTAGTTCTAAAGCATCAAAAAAGGCCTGGATAATGGCCCCACCTCTTGTAGTGTAGGGGATGGAAAAGAAGAAAAGCAGGTGAAGATCAGTCTAGAACTAGAAGAAGAATTCAAACAAGAGTTGGTGTCCTTGCTAAAGGAATACCAAGGTGTCTTTTTTTGGTCATATGAAGACATGGAGGGAATCGGCCCTAAGTTCTTCCAGCACAACATAAACTTAAAAGAGGGAGCTATACCTATCAGATTAGCAGAGATAAAGAATGAACCCAAACTATGTAAAACAAGTCAAAGAGGAAATTGATAAACTATTGAGGGTCGGTTTCATGGTGCGAGTGAAAAATGCTTCATGGTGGATATCCTCGATTGTAATGGTTCCCAAAAAAGAACATGAAAATCAGAATCTATGTGGACTACCACGAGCTAAATGCCACAACTATCTCAAATCTCTTTCCACTTCTGTACTCCTTGTTGGATGAGGTAGCTGCTGGAAAGGAGATGTACTCCTTTTTGGATAGTTCCCACCGGGGTACAACCCCAAGTGAAGATGGCTCCAGAAGACAGGGAGAAGACCGCCTTCATCAATGAACGGGGTGTCTTCATGGCAACCGTCATGATGTTTGGCTTGAAAAATACACCTACTACCTTCCAGAGAATAGTGTAGGAGATTTTCTATGACTACCTGACAGACTTCATGAAAGCTTTTGTGGATGATTTCAGTGTGTCCAGAGACAAGGCAAAACACATCTATCATTTGAGGCTATGTTTGCAGAGATGTGGAGATACAAGTATGAAGTTAAATCTAGCCAACTCTATTTTTACAATAAAATCAAGAACATTGTTAGGACACATTGTGTCGGCCCAAGGATTTGTTATAGATCTGGCTAAGGCGGAGGCCATATCCAAAATGCCTACTCCTTAGAACATTAAGAAACTTGAAAGGTTCCTTGATAAGGTGAAGTGGCATGCTAGATTTTTAAAATATCTAGCACATGTAGTTTAACCATTGTATGCACGTACCAAGAAGGATGCAAATTATGAATGGAATCCGGAGTGTTAAAGGGCATTCCAATGGCTAAAGAGCATGGTGTCATTAGCACCAGTGATAGAAATGTTCCATGTATATGTAGATGCTTCAGACAAAGCAATGGGCAGTGCACTGATTCAGGAAAAGTAAAAAGGTTATATGAAACATTATTTAAGAAAAACTCCATACCTTTAAAAAAATAAAAACCATCTTCTTTAAACCATCGCATAGTACATTACAATATATATCATTACACAATCCCACTACATGCATTTACAACAATATATATTCAAAAACAAATCATGAGATGATAATTAAAAGACAACATATACAATAGAATTGTCATCAATTTAGAACAATACAATGATGGATTGGTTTAGGATTCGATCTCATCTTCAATAAGATCCATCCTTGCCAAACGATCAACATCAATATCCACTTGATCAATTTGTAAGGCTATGACTAAATTTATTTCACTATCGATATTTTGTCCATTGATAATGGTATCAATGCCCTGATCATCCTCATTAACATCACCATCATCATCAATGGTAGGGTCATCCTCATGATCATGAGAAATGGCACGCTCATCCTCATTATCATGATCATCTCTTATTTCTTGAACATCGATCACAATATCTTCATTGACATGTTCGACATCATCTTCATTGCGGCTTGCTACATCCTCCATATGCTCTATATCAGTGAATGTATTGTACATCACTTTGGAACGTGGTGCAACAGGGATGACGTACCACCATTTAATGTCATGCACCATTGTGGCAGATAGATAACCTACTCAAATACACATACTGCAATTAATTAGCATATCAAAAGTCAAGGGGTACGTGAGCTTAGATATATATGTACAGGAAACACATTAGTAAAAAAATGCATACCTGCTCACATTGTTGTGGCAATACGAGCCTATCTTTCTTTGTTTGCCAAAACTTTGTAGAGTCAATAGTTACATAGCCACTTGCATAGCGTTTTATTGTTGCATTAGGCCCTTTTTCCACCACGTTCATTTGCCATTTGATATCCAAAACATACATAGCCACTTGCATGGCGTTTTATTGTTGCATTAGGCCCTTTTTCCACCACGTTCATTTGCCATTTGACATCCAAAACATACATAGCCACTTGCATGGTGTTTTATCGTTGCATTAGGTCCTTTTTCCACCACGTTCATTTGCCATTTGACATCCAAAACATACACAAAGAAGCGGCGAAAGTCAAGCCTAAATATGTCTTGGATTGTGCCACAATAATCATTCATTTTTTCATTGGCTCCCTCAAAGCTACTAATGACACCACAATCTTGTGTATTCCTCTTATCATCAATTCTTTG
This sequence comes from Cibotium barometz, assembly GCF_041138505.1. Lineage (NCBI taxonomy): Eukaryota > Viridiplantae > Streptophyta > Polypodiopsida > Cyatheales > Cibotiaceae > Cibotium > Cibotium barometz. The sequence continues at coordinate 81,577,641 of NC_141046.1, read as the reverse complement.
TGTTTGAAAATGCTTTCCTTCACACCATATAGCATTGAATATAGTGCACTGGACCAAAATAAAGCAATATTTGTGTAAGCAATGTGAATAAATATTAAAAGCAAATCACTTACAACTAATGCAAAACATTAGTTCTAAGTACCTTTAACATGCATCCTCATGCATACTCCCATTCTTCTGCCCTGTGATATGCAGTCCCTCGTTTCTCTCTGCTCTCTCCATTTCCTCATGCAACCAATCAACATGGATATCATTCGGAGGTGTTGCTAGATGCTTAGGGTATGCCTTACGAGAGCCATGTTACCTGCAAAAGAGAGCTCTTTCTGCTTGCATTCTTGTCTTTGCATCCTCATATCTTGTGACCCATCTGCTCATCACATCACTATTAAGAATGCAAGTGAAATTGAGATCATCAATCAATGCTCTGTCAATTACTTTACTCTCTCCTTTTCCCTTGAGGCACAAGATGCTGCTGGTGTACCTGCTGATGCTTATATACTTATATATATATATTACTTATATATGATATGCTTATATACATATATATATATATACTTATATATAATATATTACTTGAACATGCACAAGCTATTGCTGTACCCTGTTGATGCTCCTATCTCGTTGATGATCCACCCACCGCCGCTGCTCCTGCTCCTGCTCGATGTGAACGACAGGGTGAGCACTACTCTTCAGACATGTATATCGATGTGAGCTCATCTGATCCTGGAGGAAGCAGCTCGTCATCATCTGAGTCTGAGTAATACTCGGACTTATAGTATCACATCCGTATTGAGGATATGGTTGTATATATATTTTGTAACTGCAGCCATGGGCTTTTTTAGACAAACCAATTTGATTTTGTATATATTTATTTATATTGAAGCCATGGGCTACTTTGACATATGGACTCCCTTGTATATATGTTTTTACATAATGAAAGCCATGGGCTTATTTCAGCACACATAAAATTTTGATAGTATTGCATTCATGTCTTTCTTGAATCGTGTATTGATAATGTCATTCTTGAATCGTGTATTGACAATGCACAAAATGTTCTCCGCCGTGGATGGTGCAATGCACCAAAAAAAAATCCAGAGAGTACTATTGGGTGCTGGAATGCTAGAAGAGATTTCAGGCACCAAATACCACTCTCTAGATTTTTTATTTTTGCTCTGTGTTCACGTGTATCTGCGCGTAAAGTCTAGCAAAGTCATGTTTATATGCACGAAAAATCTGTTAAACATGCGTGTATCGGCACAAAAAACTGGTAAAACGCGTGTATAAGCCCGTGTATCAATGCATCTGACGGGCATCATACACGCGCTTTTACATGCATGTCTGTGGCCGCGATTATACACGCGCTGATACACGAGCCCGCTACTTTTTTTCCACAAGTCCTTTTCTGCGCGGCTAACAGCGCGGGTATGAGCCCGATCCCTTGTAGTTGATCACTAGGACTATACAAAGCCATCACTACCATTATGGTCACACATGTTGATGTCTAGTGTCTAGACATGGATGTTGAGAACCTAATCACTTAAACATGGTCTTTCCTTATGCTCACACATGACTAGGTGATATAGTGTGTAGACATGGATGTTGATCACCTAATCACTTAAACATGGTCTTCCTTATGTAGCAAGCCATACAAACTTATGCTTAAAATCTCTAGTGAATAGTTCTTATGTATTAGAGCCCTTATACATAAGCTCTATGGTCTTATGTATATACTCTATGCATTAGAGCTCTTTGTTGTATGCATAATCTTTATGGTTGTATGCATAATCTCTTTAGTATTAAACTTGCATTTAATAGATATACCAAGTGCATTGGTCTTCAACTTGCATTTAATAGGTCTACATATAAAATACACAATTTTAGAAAATCATAGCTTCATGCTCTTATGCAAAAGAGCTATCCCTAGAGATCTATGCTCTTATGCAAAAGATCCATGCATGGATCTCTTTTGCTCTTATAAAAAAGATACATGCATAAGCTCTATCTTCTATGATCTATGCATAATGACACACTTGCTCCAAATTTGTTTCTCTTTTTGTAAAATTTTCATGTTTTTTAAAGAATTTTGATTTTTCTAATGTTCTTGGTATTTTGGGGTTTTTATATATATATATATATATATATATATATATATATATATATATATATATATATATATATATATATATATATATATATATATATATATGGATTTTCTAGGTTTTCGAATGTTTTGGCCTTTTTTAAGTTTTTGTATGTTTTTGTATTTTTGAGATTTTCTTGTGCACAATATCTAAGAACTATGTGTGGGTATTTGAGAATATGCATGGAGAAAAGATGATAGAGATTATGCATGATTGTGTTGCTACATAGCTCTTTTGCATAAGAAGAGCATAGAGCAATGCATTTTTTAATGTCTATTTTTTACAAGTTTAGGACCAAAGAGCTTATGCATATGACCTTAAAGCTTATAGAGTGCTCTATGCTCTTATGAAAAAGAGTTATGCATAAGCCCTTACGCAAAAGAGCCATGCATAAGCGTTTGGCTTTACACGTTATGCATAATCTCTAAGGACCACACATCCATATTGGCTCTTCTTGGTATCTTAGGTTCATGGACTTGTTTACACAAAGAGCTCCATATCTTGTAAGAATGTAGGGTGATTGATCATTAGCTCTATCTCCTTCTTGGTACATAGCCAGTCCTCAACTTCTACAGCCAAGTTGGCTATGTTACCCTCTTCTTCTCTGGTTGTAACCCCTTCCTCCATTCTAGATTCCTCATTGATGGGTTCCAGGTTCAAAATATCCCCATCGTCTCTACCTGTACCAATTTCAGATTCCTTTCCTCATGACTGGAGATGGTTAACATTATTTGTCTCCTTTCTCTCAGCTCTTGTCCTACGAGTATCAAGCTCTTGTTTCCTTAAGCTCATTTCTCAGAGTTGTCGTTCCACCTCACTTCGTTGGAAGTCCAATTCCATTTCCTTGATGGTGGGAAAGAATATTTGACCCGTCCTAACTGCACTTTCCATATCTCGTCTAATTCGAGGGGTGCTAGTATTTGACAGCCTAGAATTCAATGTCTGGTATAGCCTTTCTTGTCTTGGACCAAGTCTAGCGCTAGTTGACAGACCCATGCCTGCATATTGCGCTTCTTTATCATGACTGGTTTGGAGACCAAAAAATCCCTGGGCTATATCAATGATCCCACTGGGACTTGGTTGGAGAGTGTGGTTTGTCACCTTCCCCAAACCCAATGTATCTCAGCCCTTCTTCGATGGATTCCTCACTACTGGTTTCTATGGTCATCAAGTTTCTCAAGACATTTAAGTGTGTGCTTGCAGACTGTCTTGATCCCACACTTCTTTGATAGGAAGTTCCTGGATGATTTGATGCACTATTGTCATGCGTAAGATCGTCTCCGATGAGTTTTCTAAATCTTAAGTGCACGTGCGTATAATTTGATAAGATAGTATCTAACCCAAACTAATTCAATTCCTGGTTTTATCACTCTATTTCAGGAGGCATGAATTAGTAGAGAAAATTTCACGTCGTGAAAAAATGGTTCATGTCGTGAAACTGTAGAACAAATGGTTCACGCCGCCGCCGTGAACTACTTTAAAAGTGTTTCACGCAGTGAACTATTTTGAAAATGGTTCACGTCGTGAAGGTCTACTGCACTTTCACGTGATCCAATTTTTCTCCTTATGATTAAATTCCTTCTTTATCTGACCCTCACAGCTTTAGTTTTGTGAATTTGTTGGTTTTGGTCTTCTCATGAACAATAGCAGGATTGAGTCCACGTCGTGAAACAAAAAGTATTTCACACCGTGAACTACTTCAAAAGTGTTTCACGCGGTGAACTATTTTGAAAATGGTTCACGTTCGTGAAGGTCTACTGCACTTTCACGTGATCCAATTTTTGGCGGACTGAATCGTGTCGTCAAAGGTGTTAGGATAAGGGTTTCTATTTTTGGAATGTAATCCTGTGATTTTCGGCTAAAATTCCGATGCTGATTTCGTGAGCGACTCGTGGCGTGAAATTGCAGGAAAATGGTTCACGTCGTGAACAACTTTCTGCACTTTCACGTGAAGTTTTTTGCGTCGACAATTTGTAGTCTTGGGTGCATAATACTTATCCAATTGATGAAAATTAGATTGTGCCAATGTTAGGGGATGAAATGCAAGTTCTTGGCTCAATCAATGGTCCCTTATGTTTTTGATTTTTTTGAATTTTTGAAAAAAGAAGAAAATAACACACAACCTGCTTCTTCACGTTGGTGGATTTTGTGGTGCTAACATCAAACTTATCAAGAGTAACCAATGAATCCTTTCCTAAACTACTTTCCACAACATTCACAGCATCAAAACTATAATATTTTATTTTTCTCAACCACACACACCTTATCCATCCATTTTCCATACAATGCATTACTAAAATGAAAAGGCAACAATGAATACTATGCAATGGGAGCTGAAACTCAAAGAGTATGGAAGAAACAAAGGTGTTTCCTTGGCAGCGGTGCCAAAAATGTTATGCTTCTTGACCACACCTCCAAGAGGGAACTCTACACATTTACATAATGGATTAGCAATGAAACACAAACGTCGTGGGGTACTTTACCAATGCTTCGAGCTCGTGTCTCTTGAAGCCTCCAAGCTCGCATGTATGCTCCAAACTCCAAGCTCCACCTCCACACTGTCACTGTGGAGTTGCTCACACCATCACATAGGCCGATCATACTCTCTCTCACTCTCTCATACAAGCATAAACACACAAGCATGAAAGAGGCACAATGCTAGAATGCTCTCCCTCCTCACTCTCTCACAAGTACAAGGGAAGAGTTCTCAATAGCAACATTGGGTGAATCGTACCTTCATTGTGATGGATTTCTCCACACAACCCAACTCTTATGAGATGATCCTAGGAAGACTGTTTATGCGTAAAGCTAAAATGGTCCATGATTGGGCAAGGAACTATGCCCAGTTATAGTTTGATGATTCAATCCTTAAAGTAGACCTTGTGACTAGTTATGTACATCCTATGGTAGTGGTGGACTTTTCGTAAAATCAATCGGATACCACCATCAATTATGTTCCATCAGACCTTGTGACTACTCATGTACATCATATGGGTAGTGGTGGACTTTTTAGCAAATCAATCGGATACCACCATCAATTCCGTTCCATCACAATATTTCTTCACATGCTAAAAGGACACTGATACGAGCTAGGGACCATCTAAATCAAAGGTCATAGATGAAGGTGATGAGTTAAATATTGGATCCCTCTCAATGGTTGTATATTTTTCTCTAGCACATTGAGATACTTGGTAGCATAGAAAACTAGGAAATTCATGTCCTTTTCTCTTGGTTGAGTTATTATGCATCCTAAGGTATAAGTTGATACATCAATATGCATATGGAAACTAATGTTCCACCTTAGAGCTCTTAAAATCAAGGGCTGTGATGAAAGCTTGCTTGAGTTTGTGAAATGCTTCCTTGTATTCCTTCATCCATACAAAACAACTTACAGGGTATATAGTGGTCTAGCAATTTCAACATACATGAATATAAATCTTCTATAATATTCTCTATTTTCCCCATAAAGATTTAGACAACTTTTGGGCTTTCTAATCACTTGAGTTCTACAATAACTCAAATAACTTTGTTGTTGTTGATGGTCTTGGAATAGGTTTCATTATCTATGTATGGCTTTTATTTAACTGGCCTTGCATTGTCTCTATGCTAGCAGACCTTTAGAGGGACCCCCTTAAGATCCGAGTAACTCCATGTGAATACATCTCTATACTCTTTGAGAAAATCTATTATTTTCTCTCTTTCTTATTACTGGTTAAATTAGTAGATATCGAAACCTTTTTGGGCTCTTTTCCCTTGGTAATTCTAGGTCAATTTGTTTGGCTTCTTGTGGTCCATCATAAGATAGCCCTATTTCTTTTGGTTTTTCTTTTTTTGGTGTTGGTGTGGACACCTTTCTGTTCATAATCTTGTAGTTTCTATAATGTGAAGGGACTTATATCCATTCCTCTTCTTCATGAAACTAACTTTTTGAGATTCTTCCTTGATTCGTCCCTCACGTATGGCTTTATTTTATCTTCTGTGCCCAGACCTGGAAGTCTTTGTAGAGTCAACTGAGGATGAATTAATGAAATTCTCCTTAACTATCCAGTCTAGGAAGTCTTTTTGGAGTTAAGTTAGGCTGGATCAATGAAATTCTCCTTCACTAAGTTTTTTACACTCTCAAGATCTATTTTTAAGATATCATGATGCAGTGTCCTTATTAGATCCTTCCAGTTGGAATATAGAACTCCTGAATTGCTCTCAATGCTTTGACATAGAATAATGATCTTCATTCTTGAGGCTAGATGGATCTCTTGTTCTATTATGTGTTAGTTCTTTTAGCTTCTTTAAAGAAGTGCCTCTACTTTTAAGGACTTTCGGAGGAGTTCCTAGTGTTCTTCTAGCACCTCCTCATCCTCTTCATCTTTATCTACCAACTCTAAGGTATAGCTTGGGTCAAAGCTTGTTGCCCTAAAACCTCTTGAGTGGCACAACATTGCATTCCCTAGGAATTGTTTCTTGATAGCTTTCAATCAGTTCAAATCCTTCTGGTTATGCTAGAAACAATGTTGTTACCATCATTATCAAAAAATTGTGTTCTCATTGTTCTAGGGTATGTGTCCATAGTGGCCACCAATAGGTGCATCCAAATTTGTTCCTCTTTAGGGTCTGGCAATGAGGAAGCAATTGAAGTTTCCTCATCTTGTGTACATCTCTTACCACTATTCTCCTTCACTTGACATAGATTTATTCTCTTCAAGCATTAGACCATAAGTTATTGACCCTAAGTCATTGATAGGCATCCTAGTCACATCCCTATAGCAATGGTTCTTTAGGTTCACCTTAATGTTACTACCCTCCTGGTGGAGGTAGATCTCACCTTAATGGTACTACCCTCCTGGTGGAGGTAGATCTCACCTCTTCCCCAGTCCTAGATTATCATCATTTGATGCATGAAAGGGAATCCAAGAATAACGTCGTAATTAGTGGGCCACCCAAAGTCTACAATAACAAAGGTATGCTCATAGGCTAGGTTGCATGACATTACTTCTGCTTCCTTTAGGATCTCTATAGGTGTTCCTAATTTGCCATCGGCTAATTTGAGGATAATCTTTGAGCGATTTAGGGGCTTTCTTCCCCATCTTTGCCACATATTTTTGGCGGCTATCCTCACCCCCACTCCACCATCTAGGATTACAGTTGTGGTCACACCCTCCAATTTAATTGGAATGGTGCCCATTAAAAAAATGGAATTGGACGATTAGGAAAAACAGAATCAAATGATTTAAGAGTTGGATCGCCAATGCCTTGATACCCCCTTAGCCTATAAGCTCCCAATGATAACTATTGCATTGGAGTGGTCAATTGATGCATGCCAAGCATCAAATGTCCGGGTTGGGCCATGGCTTCGAACCCGCTAAGTCCACCTACTGGATATAAAAGTCTTGTGTGTTAGGAGGTTCATCAATAATCACCTGCCTCTACCAACCTCATAGGAGTGGTTTATGGTGGGGCTAGTTGATGAGGTAGCACTAAAGGTGGGATCTATATGTCCCTATAAGGGTTCCTAACCGCGATTTGGTTCCTACTTATGTTATGTCAGATGCATTTGTTGGCATGAGATAGAGGATTAAGATATAGCATGGTTAGGGAGTAAGATGGACTTAAGGAGGATCAAAGAAGATAAGCATCATCATTATAGCATGAAGCATGATTAGGGAGTAAGATTATTAAGGTGTTAATGCACACTTAAGGAGGATCAAAGAAGATAAGCATCATCATTATAGCATGAAGCATGATTAGGGAGTAAGATTATTAAGGTGTTAATGCACACTTAATCACAATATGTAGGCAATGTAATGGCACACAATGATTCATATTTTATTCATAGAAAGCCTCTTATATAGGCTCATATTAACAAGGCTTTGATAAGCTCACAATTCTCCATGAATCTAGGCTCCATGTGGGCTTAGAGTCAAACTTTATGGGCTCGTTAAATGCTGTGAAATCTCCTCCAATGTCACTTAAATTGCACAAGGTTTTCTAGTGAATTTGAAGCTTTTACATGAGTATAATAAATATTAAATGTGCCCCCTTTAACCTTAGTATATGGGTATAGGTTTTGGGTGTATTTCCCACAAATCCGCCCTCAACCAAAGTCCATGACAATGCTACATCCCCCCTAGCTATGATGGCACTTATTGTGCTCATTAGGCTTACCAATTATGTTTATAATGCCACGCCCCTAGGTCTTATTGGTTATTATGACAATGTTAGATAGTCATGTGAAAAATCCTAATGATGCTTATAAAGCTTCAGGGTTAAGTAGTTATGTTTATAAAGGTGAAGATTCAACATGGTCAAGGCAATAATCTTGGGCTACTCAAAAAGCCCACTCTAATTCAACAAAGTTAGCCTCAGTTGAGGCTTCTTCCTTTACCTCTTCTTCTTCATTTGAAATTTCACCTACAAGGTAGGCCTTTTGATCCTTTTTCCTTTTAAAAAAATTATCCTTAAGATGATTATTCTTGCCACAAAATCCACATGACTTCTTTCCCTTTGACTTTGAGTCGATGTGGCTTTTCTTTGTGAAGTTCTTGTTGGAGTAGGACTTGTTCCTGGGTGTAGTATGCCCCTTCATAGAATCTAGTCGTCTCTTGCTTCTTTTTATACTCCTCAAGTTGTGTAGTTTCAATCTATTCTAGGGAGGGATCTCAAAGATTCATGATAGTGGAGAAGAAGTTTCTATATTCTTCATCAAGCATGCTTTTTAACAAGATAATAGTTGCATCTTCTAGTGCTCCAATAGATGCTAGTTGAGAGACATTAAAATTTCATATGATTTATATGACCTCAAAAATTATCAAATTCCTTTTGCTCCAAAGATTTTATCATATTCCAAGCTGCAGCTAAATTTTGAGCATTTACAATGTGATGGATATAGTTATCCACCACTGAGAATTAATGCAATAATGGCAAAAGCTTTTTCATCTTTTGGTCTAAGATTTATCCCCCTTTCTAGTGGATGTCTTTTTATTTTTCCTGCTCTTACGATGCCCCACAATCACTTCTTCATGAGAGTGAACATAACCCTAACTTGCCATGTGTGAAACCTTGTTCCATTAAACCTCAGTGTAGTCTTGATAGTAAAGGAGGAAGACTGATAATATAATTTTAGTGGTAGTGTCTAATCCTCTTACAACTTAGAAATCAATGAAAGGACTCAATTAACACTTGATATTCTAGAAGCTACCTTCTCCATACATGTGCGTGTTGTGGCTCAAAAAATTATATAACCCAAATCCCTTGGCATATTCATAGTAGTGTGGTTGGGTGCCTTTTTATGATTTTCTTGATATTCAAGTGCTTAGCATTAGATGATTCATTAGACGAGGGCGTTGTGCTTTACAGGTGAAATCAGGAAAGGCCTTTTATCAAATCATCAAGGCTTTACAAGTTTCATAGAAACATACCCTAGCAAAAGTCCCTTCACACCAACAAGTAGAAAATATTAAGGGTAAACCTCCTTATCGCTAGTTTGTTGTCTTGATGATAATAAGTGATTAGTTTTGATGCAACTGTTGGCCATCGTCGATGATGTGTTGTAGATGGATTACTTAGGACTAATCACCGAGCTACTTGTTTTGAGAAGAGGCTATCGTTGTGGATTGGCCACCATGATGCTACAGGGTTGCATAGATTTAATTTTCTCTTTTTGCTTAATAAAACACTCAACCTTCTATGTTTTGATGAAGTTAAATGAGATGTGGCTCTACCCAAAGTTCGAATGGAGTTACTTAAGTTGTAGCTCTACACTAGCTTAACAGGATTGTCATTTTACTAGGGTAGGCATGCACACAAGCAACACTGGGGAGACTAAAGCTCTAAACAATAAGACATTTAATATTAATTAAACTAAATGAAATATTGATTAAGAAGCTAGGACCAAAAAGAAACTATGCTAATGGTTCTGATACTAAATGTTGGCATGAGAGAGAGGATTAAAATGGGCTTAAGGAGGATCAAAGAAGATAAGCATCATCATTATAGCATGATTAAGGAGGATCAAAGAAGATAAGCATCATCATTATAGCATGATTAGGAAGTAAGATAATTGAGGTGTTAATGACACACTTAATCACAACATGGAGGCAAGGCAATGGCACACAATGATTCATATTTCATTGTCATGAGAATATATTTTAAGTCCTCTAGAAAAATATTATTTATCCCCTCCTGAGTAATTTGGGGACGCCTAGGTTACTCTTGCGTCATGCCGGCTAGGTTAATATCGTGGGTGATACCACTATAAATATTAATACGTGCGGTATATGACGTATGTTTGAGGCCACCTATGATTATTTCAGTTAGGTTTGTATAACAGGGTGATTCCTGGGGTACTTGCGCCTGGTAGTCATGAGTTGGTATTTGTGCCTGTTTAATATTTGTGGGATTAATTTAATAATTAATTGGGCTTATATTTTCAGGTGATGAAGACTATGGGAATTGAAGAGTTTACTTTGGAAGAAATGTCTTGGTTCATCACATTTCATTTTTGGCAAGCATAGTAGCTTGCAACCTTAGCAAATGATTTTTCCATTTTGAACTTTAGGAAAGATACATTTATTATGTGGAATTTATTAAAGCCTATGGCTTTACCCTAGTCCCAATATTTGACACTCTATTTTTGTAAAAGAAGAGTGCCGTGCTCTCTAAAAAGCACATCTTGTATATTTTGGGGGCTATGGCCTAATTTTGGTGAAAAAGAAAGCTAATAAAGAAATACTCTTGTGTGGGGAGAGGCCACGCACAAGAGGGGGGGAAGATTGCACCCAATATGGTCTATTGAGCTAAGTATTTTAATTTTGTTACGTGTTTAAATTTCAATTGATTTGATTTAGTTGAAGCTTGCAAAGCAATGGTTTTTATGGTTGAATCAATTCTTGTGAATTCTCTACTCTTCCACAATCTTTCCGAGAATAAGATTCCGGTTGTAGTGGTATCAGAGCTTGGACTAGGAGATTTGTGGAGAAGGTAGGTTGCAGTGGTATAGAGCTTGGGCTAGGAGATTTGTGGAGAAGGTAGGAAAGGGCTTCAACTTCTCAAAAATCAAGAAAGTGCAGGAAATTATCCAGTGGACAGAAGGGTGTTTTGTAGGTCTTTACCCAAAGGTCAAAGATTCAAAACTAGATCTACTCTCAAACACACTCATCACCCTGCAAAACCATCCCTCTCTATCAAAAAGTGGTTTTTCCAAATACTCAGTGAAATCAAAATCTGACCGCATGGATGAAATCCTCATAGCCAGAAACCTCATAGTATTCTCTCATAAATCAGAAAGCTTCAAGCACGAGTAAATCCATAATGGACGGAGCCTATTTCTCTGTGTAAAAGCCATTAAAAAATCACCAAAAGAAAACCCAAGAAGGAGGTGCACGGCGGCAGCCTGCCGGAGCAAAACGGCGAGTGGAGAGGTTTTTAAAAAAATCCCATAAGCTTAATTTACATAAGCTTAATCATTGCTTAATCCATCTTTACTTTAATCTTACTTTTCCCAATCCCCATACAAGTCACATCTTTTTTTTTTTAGCCTTTACTTCTCCTATTTTCAAATTTGAAGAGAAATACAAAAGGTTTCCAAATCTGAAATTTCTGGGTACAGAAAAGTGATTTACAGGTTTTAAAAGGCTTAAAAATTGCCTAGAAAAGGCCAGAAAATTCCGAAATCGCTTTTGAAAAATTTTGGAAAATTTCAAAAAATATTGCAGAGATTGGGCAAGGTTTACAAGACTGTTTCAGCAGGTTTCAAAGTGCAGAAAAATTATTTCATCAACAATTCGACTATCCCAAGTCTCTTGAATCACGCGAAATCGTTCGAGATTTGTTTGAGGCGACGAGAATTCAATTCAGCCATTGAACAGCATCTTTGTTCAGCTTCAACCAAGATCAAATTGCGGGAGAAAAACAAGATCTTATTTTTGCTTTATTTATTTACATCAAATAAAGTAAAATTTTATTTATCTACATCATTGGCACAAGCACTATGGCAGATTTGCCTATCTCGCCATCAATTCAAAAGCAACTCCTTTCTTTACAACATCAAATTGTAGAAGAAAGAGAGAAGCGTATTGAATTGGAGAGACAGCTCACGAGTCGTAGACGCAAGCATGTCTCTTCGCTATCTTTTGATGACGAAGATGACACTATTCAAAGGGCTGTAAATGCTACATTGCAAGCACAAAGGTCACAAAAAGAATCCAAGATTAGTCAGAAAGCTTTCACATTTCAAAATTATGATGGAAAGAAGGATGCTAGGGTCATTTTAGCTTGGCTTAGTCAACTAGATGACTATTTTTCTGGAGAAAAATTTTCAGAGAGTGATAAGATTAAATGTGCAGTCAATCATTTGGTAGACAGTGCAGCTTTATGGTGGAGTGTAATAAAGCAAGGTCGTGACAAGCCAGATTCTTGGAAAAGATTTCAACGACTGGTTAAAAAGCACTTTTTACCCTCACAATTCAAGTCCAAAGTTAGGCACCAATGGGACACTTTGCATCAATTGGAAAAGGAAACTATGTCACAGTATGTAGAAAAGTTTTGGAATACTTTATTACAGGTGCAGGTTGTGGATAGAGTCAGCGAGAAGGACCAAAAGAGGAAATTCATATCGGGCCTTAGATCTACCATTAGGGCCGATGTGAATATGTTTCGACCTCATTCACTATCTTCTGCAATATCTTTGGCAACTAATTCAGAACGTAAAAATGGTTTTCCTAAAGAGATTAAAGCACATGAGGGTACTTCTTCTAAACCATTTACTAAATCTTTTTATACTTCAAAGAAGATGTATAAACCAAGTTATGACAAAGGCAAGGACGAGGCTAAAGGCAACATGAGTACCAATAAGAAAGTCAATGGTGGCAAACCGAAGACATCTACTATCAAATGTTTCAAGTGCCACAAAGAAGGTCACATAGCACCGAATTGTCCGGAGCGTACCAAGAATTCAACACCAGCAGCAGCAGCAGCTCGAGTCAATATGATTGAAGAAGACGACAATGAAGAAGAATCATTCAAGCAAGAGGGTAATTCCGATCCAGATTACTCAGAACAAGAAGGTAAACCTCATGTTCATTCTTTGCTTAAAATAAAAGGAACAATAAATGGACATGAAGTTCTTATTTTGCATGATGATGGTAGTACAAATGATTTCATTTCTAAAAAGGCACTTAGAGCATTAAATCTTCATTCTTCACCTACGCACTATAAAGTCAAAGCAGCATTTACTGGAACAAAGTATAATTGCATGCAAGAGGTGAAAGGTTTGGATTTATGCATCAAGCCTTTAAAAGAAAAGAGGGATTTCTTAGTTGCACCTTTACAAGGGGTAGATATAATTTTGGGTATGCCTTGGAGACACAAATACAATCCTATTATAGACTATGACACTCATAGCATTTCTCTAAAGAAGGACAATGAAAATATTATCCTCCACCAGTGTCAAGTCAAAGGAGAAATGAGTCCTTTGTTGAGTCCCACTCAAGCAAAGAGAGCTCTAAGAAAAAGAGACAAGACTTATATGGTACGGGTTAACCAGCTTGATGCTGAGTCTGACACATCCAAAAGTCCAAAGTTTGATCTTTTTATCTCCAAATTTAGTGACTGTTTCATGGAAGATCTACCTCCAGGATTACCTAAGTCTAGGCCTCCTGAGGATCATAGTATTGACTTATTGCCTAGAAATTCTCCACCTTATAAAGCTCCCTATAGAGTCAACAATTTAGAGCAAAAAGAAATACAAAGCCAAATAGAAGACTTGCTAGAGAGAGGCCTTATTCGACCTAGTAGTTCACCTTTTGGAGCTCCAGTACTTCTTGTTAAGAAGTACTGGAGAAGAACGAAACTTACCGACTATGTGTAGACTATCGTGCATTGAATAAGATTACTATCAAGAACAGATATCCTATTCATAGGGTAGATGATCTTCTTGAGAAGCTTAGAGGATCAAAGGTCGTTAGCAAGATTGACCTAAAGTCTGGGTATCATCAAGTTCGTATGACTCAATCTGACATTTTCAAGACAGCTTTTAGAACCCAAACTGGTCATTATGAGTTTTTGGTTATGCCATTTGGTTTGACCAATGCTCCAGCTACTTTCAGCCATATGATGAATCGCATATTCCTTAAGTTTCAAAGTTTTGTTATAGTGTTCTTTGACGACATTCTTGTTTTCAGCAAGGATCGACAAGAGCATGAACAACACTTGGAACAAGTGTTCAACCTTTTGAGAGAAAATGAATTGTATGTCAATCCTGAGAAGAGTTCTTTCTTTCAAGAAAAGATTGAATACTTAGGTCATATAGTGTTGGCTGAAGGGATTCGTGTAGCCGGATGGAAAGCCGTGGAAAAATCTAACTCAGTGCCTAAGTTTGAGAAAAGAGCAACCCAAAAGTGACTACAAAATTTAGAATTTCTATCAGAAACTATCACTTTGGGTAGTCCATGATGAACAAAAATTTGCTTGACAAATATGTTCGCGGCTTGCTGAGAAGTTAGTGTCTTTTTACATGGAATGAAATAGGCTTGCTTACTAAACCTGTCCACTATTGTCCAAATCATGTCATGGTGACTGGAAGTAGTAGGAAAGCCAGTAATGAAGTCCATAGACACTTGTTCCCATGGTCTATCAGGAATAGGTAGAGGCATAAGCAATCCCAAAGCTTTGCCTTTGTAGCTTTTAATTGTTTGGCAAATGTTACATTCAGCTACAAATTTAGCTACATCATTCTTCAAATGAGGCCAAAAGAATTCTCGAGAAACTACTTGAAGTGTTGCGGAAACTCCTCTATGTCCCACAAATGGTGGTTGGTGCATCTCTTCCAAGACAAGTTGTCTATAAGGTTGAGTAACACATAATCTTTTCTCAAAGAAAAGATAGCCATCATTATGAGAATAACTTCCTTGAATTCTTGTCGCCTCAAACAAATCTCGAACGATTCCGCGTGATTCAAGAGACTTGGGCTAGTCGAATTGTTGATGAAATAATTTTTCTGCACTTTGAAACCTGCTGAAACAGTCCTGTAAACCTTGCCCAATCTTTGCAATATTTTTTGAAATTTTTTAGAATTTTTCAGAAGCGATTTCGGAATTTTCTAGCCTTTTCTAGGCAATTTTTAAGCCTTTTAAAACCTGTAAATCACTTTTCTGCACCCAGAAATTTCAGATTTGGAAACCTTTTGTATTTCTCTTCAAATTTGAAAATATGAGAAGTAAAGGTAGGAAAGGGCTTCAACTTCTCAAAAATCAAGAAAGTGCAGGAAATTATCCAGTGGACAGAAGGGTGTTTTTTAGGTCTTTACCCAAAGGTCAAAGATTCAAAACTAGATCTACTCTCAAACCCACTCACCACCCTACAAAACCATCCTCTCTATCAAAAAGTGGTTTTTCCAAATACTCAGTGAAATCAAAATCTGACCGCATGGATGAAATCCTCATAGCCAAAAACCTCACGGGATTCTCTTAGAAATCTATAATGGACGGAGCCTATTTTTCTGTGTAAAGGCCATCAAAAAAAATCACCAAAAGAAACCCAAGAAGAGGCGCACGGCGGCAGCCTGCCGATGCAAAACGGCGTGTGGAGGAGATTAAAAAAACCCACAAGCTTAATCTACATAAGCTTAATCACTTTCTAATCTAATCTTACTTTTTTCAATCCCCATACAAGTCACATCACCTTTTTAGCCTTTACTCCTCCTATTTTCAAATTTAAAGAGAAATACAAAAAGGTTTACAAATCTGAAATATCTGGGTGCAGAAAAGTGATTTACAGGTTTTAAAAGGCTTAAAATTTGCCTAAAAAAGGCCAGAAAATTCCGAAATCGCTTCTGAAAAATTCTAAAAAATTTCAAAAAAATATTACAGAGTTTGGGCAAGATATACAGGACTGTTTTAGTAGGTTTCAAAGTGTAGAAAAATTATTTCATCAACAATTCAACTAGCCCAAGTCTCTTGAATCACGCGGAATCATCCGGGATTTGTTTGAGAGGCGACGAGAATTCAATTCAGCCATTGAACAGTGTCTTTGTTCAGCTTCAACCAAGATCAAATTGTGAGAGAAAAACAAGATAAGTACTTATTTTTTCTTTATTTATTTACATCAAATAAAGTAAAATTTTATTTATCTACATCATTTGCACAAGCACTAGGCAGATTTGCCTATCTCGCCATCAATTCAAAAGCAACTCCTTTCTTTACAACATCAAATTGTAGAAGAAAGAGAGAAGCGTATTGAATTGGAGAGACAGCTCACGAGTCGTAGACGTAAGCATGTCTCTTCGCTATCTTTTGATGACGAAGATGACACTATTCAAAGGGCTGTAAATGCTACATTGCAAGCACAAAGGTCACAAAAAGAATCCAAGATTAGTCAGAAAGCTTTCACATTTCAAAATTATGATGGAAAGAAGGATGCTAGGGTCATTTTAGCTTGGCTTAGTCAACTAGATGACTATTTTTCTGGAGAAAAATTTTCAAAGAGTGATAAGATTAAATGTGCAGTCAATCATTTGGTAGACAATGCAGCTTTATGGTGGAGTGTAATAAAGCAAGGTCGTGACAAGCCAGATTCTTGGAAAAGATTTCAATGGCTGGTTAAAAAGCACTTTTTACCCTCACAATTCAAGTCCAAAGTTAGGCACCGATGGGACACTTTGCATCAATTGGAAAAGGAAACTATGTCACAGTATGTAGAAAAGTTCTGGAATACTTTATTATAGGTGCAGGTTGTGGATAGAGTCAGCGAGAAGGACCAAAAGAGGAAGTTCATATCGGGCCTTAGATCTACCATTAGGGCCGATGTGAATATGTTTCGACCTCATTCACTATCTTCTGCAACATCTTTGGCAACTAATTCAGAACGTAAAAATGGTTTTCCTAAAGAGATTAAAGCACATGAGGGTACTTCTTCTAAACCATTTACTAAATCTTTTTATGCTTCAAAGAAGATGTATAAACCAGGTTATGACAAAGGCAAGGACGAGGCTAAAGGCAACATGAGTACCAAATAAGAAAGTCAGTGGTGGCAAACCGAAGACATCTACTATCAAATGTTTCAAGTGTCACAAAGAAGGTCACATAGCACCGAATTGTCCGGAGCGTACCAAGAACTCAACACTAGCAGCAGCCAGCAGCTTGAGTCAATATGATTGAAGAAGACGACAATGAAGAAGAATCATTCAAGCAAGAGAGTAATTCCGATCCTGATTACTCAGAATAAGAAGGTAAACCTCATGTTCATTCTTTGCTTAAAATAAAAGGAACGATAAATGGACATGAAGTTCTTATTTTGCATGATGATGGTAGTACACATGATTTCATTTCTGAAAAGGCACTTAGAGCATTAAATCTTCATTCTTCACCTACGCACTATAAAGTCAAAGCAGCATTTACTGGAACAAAGTATAATTGCATGCAAGAGGTGAAAGGTTTGGATTTATGCATCAAGCCTTTAACAGAAAAAAGGGATTTCTTAGTTGCACCTTTACAAGGGGTAGATATAATTTTGGGTATGCCTTGGAGACACAAATACAATCCTATTATAGACTATGACACTCATAGCATTTCTCTAAGGAAGGACAATGAAGATATTATCCTCCACTGTCAAGTCAAAGGAGAAATAAGTCCTTTGTTGAGTCACACTCAAGCAAAGAGAGCTCTAAGAAAAAGAGACAAGACTTATATGGTATGGGTTAACCAGCTTGATGCTGAGTCTGACACATCCAAAGTCCAAAGGTGGATCTTTTTATCTCCAAATTTAGTGACTGTTTCATGGAAGATTTACCTCCAGGATTACCTAAATCTAGGCCTGAGGATCATAGTATTGATTTGCCAGGAAATTCTCCGCCTTGTAAATCTCCCTATAGAGTCAACAATTTAGAGCAAAAAGAAATCCAAAGCCAAATAGAAGACTTGCTAGAGAGAGGCCTTATTCGACCTAGTAGTTCACCTTTTGGAGCTCCAGTACTTCTTGTTAAGAAGAAGAACGGAACTTACCGAATGTGTGTAGACTACCGTGCATTGAATAAGATTACTGTCAAGAACAGATATCCTATTCCTAGGGTAGATGATCTTCTTGACAAGCTTAGACGATCAAAGGTCTTTAGCAAGATTGACCTAAAGTCTGGGTATCATCAAGTTTGTATGACTCAATCTGACATTTTCAAGACAGCTTTTAGAACCCAAACTGGTCATTATGAGTTTTTGGTTATGCCATTTGGTTTGACCAATGCTCCAGCTACTTTCAGCTGTATGATGAATCGCATATTCCTTAAGTTTCAAAGTTTTGTTATAGTGTTCTTTGATGACATTCTTGTTTTCAGCAAGGATCGACAAGAGCATGAACAACACTTGGAACAAGTATTCAACCTTTTGAGAGAAAATGAATTGTATGTCAATCCTGACAAGAGTTCCTTCTTTCAAGAAGAGATTGAATACTTAGGACATATAGTGTCGGCTGAAGGGATTCGTGTAGATCCTAAGAAAGTTGAGTGTATAGCTTCTTGGCCTACGCCTAGAAACATACATGATCTTAGATCTTTTCTTGGCCTATGTAGTTATTATAGGAAGTTTGTCAAGAATTTTGCTTGTATTGCTCAGCCTTTGACTGAACTCCTTAAGAAAGCTACAAATTTCAATTGGACTGAAAAGCAAGATAAATCTTTTGGAACACTCAAGAATGCTTTAACACAAGCACCAGTTCTAACACTACCTGATTTTCAAAGACCATTCTTTATAGTAGTGACTGATGCTAGTGGCAAAGGATTTGGAGCTGTTCTTATGCAAGACAACCATCCTATTGCTTATCAATGTAGAAAGCTTAAGCCTGCAGAGCAAAATTATAGCACAAATGACAAGGAATTAGCAGCAGTAGTGCATGCTTTGAAAATCTGGAAGCATTACCTAATGGGCTCTGAATTTCTTATCAAGACAGATCAACAAAGCATTAGGTAGTTACTTACGCAACCTCTTATTTCAGATAGGCACATCAAATGGGCATCTTTCATTCAAAGTTTCCAACCTATGATTCAATACCAACCTGGAAAAGAAAATGTTGTTGCCCGATGCTTTGAGTCGAAGACCAAATATCAACAACATTTCCATTATTAAAAGTGAACCATTTGTACTTATGAAAGAAACTTACGAAGTTGATCCAGATTTTTCTGAAATATGGATCAAATTGCGTGAAAACAATTGGACACCTCAAGGAAGTTATTCTCATAATGATGGCTATCTTTTCTTTGAGAAAAGATTATGTGTTACTCAACCTTATAGACAACTTCTCTTGGAAGAGATGCACCAACCACCATTTGTGGAACATAGAGGAGTTTCCGCAACACTTCAAGTAGTTTCTCGAGAATTCTATTGGCCTCATTTGAAAAATGATGTAGCTAAATTCGTAGCTGAATGTAACATTTGCCAAACAATTAAAAGCTACAAAGGCAAAGCTTTGGGATTGCTTCTGCCTCTGCCTACTCCTGATAGACCATGGGAACAAGTGTCTATGGACTTCATTACTGGCTTTCCTACTACTTCCAGTCATCATGACATGATTTGGACAATAGTGGACAGATTTAGTAAGCAAGCCTATTTTATTCCATGTAAAAGCACACTAACTTCTCAGCAAGCCAGGAACATATTTGTTAAGAAAATTTTTGTTCATCATGGACTACCCAAAGTGATAGTTTTTGATAGAGATTCTAAATTTTGTAGTCCCTTTTGGGTTGCTCTTTTCTCAAACTTAGGCACTAAGTTAGATTTTTCCACGGCTTTCCATCCGGAATCGAATGGACAAAACGAAGTTACAAATAGCACTATCTTAGATATGCTTAGAGCCTATGTTTCCCAGCAACCTAGTGCATGGGATAAGTACATACACCTACTCCAATTTGCTTATAATAATACTCCTCATACTGCTACTGGTCGAGCACCATTTGAGATCATCTATGGTAGAGCTTTGCCTATTCCGGCTACTAGACTCTCTCATAAGATTGAAGCTGCCGACCAATATGTTAGAGAATTTGATCGCATTTTATCTGAAGTGCGTGATTGTATTGCAAAAGCTCAAGAGAAGTATACATCTCAAGCAAATAGGAAGCGCAAAGATTTTTCATTTCAAGAAGGTGATTATGTACTTTTGAGAATTGAAAAACGTCGATTAAAGAGTGTGGAAAAATTCCCTGCAGTGAAGCTAGCACCTAGATATTATGGGCCATTTAAAATCCTTCAAAAGATTAATGATGTGGCCTATAGACTAGAGCTTCCATCTAATTGGAATATCCACAATTCTTTTCATATCCATCTCTTGAAACCTTTTCGAGGAACACTTCCTACTCACCCAACATATGAGGAACCACCTCTTATTGAAGGAGAGGAAGAAGTACTAGTTCCTGATGCTATCATTGACCAAGAGATAACAACAACAAGAATAGGTAATTAATACTTCAAGTATCTTTTGACTTTCAAGAATCATCCTCAAGAAGATGCTAAATGGATGCCTGAGAAATTTTTCCGAGTTTACCCTGAAATTCTTCATTCTTTTCAAACCCAGCAAATCCGCAATTGAGGACAATTGCAAACTCAAGCAAGAGGGATGTCATGAGAATATATTTTAAGTCCTCTAGAAAAATATTATTTATCCCCTCTTGAGTAATTTGGGGACGCCTAGGTTACTCTTGCGTCATGCCGGCTAAGTTAATATCGTGGGTGACACCACTATAAATATTAATACGTGCGGTATATGACGTATGTTTGAGGCCACCTATGATTATTTCAGTTAGGTTTGTATGGCAGGGTGATTCCTGGGATACTTACGCCTAGTAGTCATGAGTTGGTGATGATTTGTGCCTGTTTAATATTTGTAGGATTAATTTAATAATTAATTGGGCTTATATTTTCAGGTGATGAAGACTATGGGAATTGAAGAGTTTACTTTGGAAGAAATGTCTTGGTTCATCACATTTCATTTTTGGCAAGCATAGTAGCTTGCAACCTTAGCAAATGATTTTTCCATTTTGAACTTTAGGAAAGATACATTTATTATGTGGAATTTATTAAAGCCTATGGCTTTACCCTAGTCCCAATATTTGACACTCTATTTTTGTAAAAGAAGAGTGCCGTGCTCTCTAAAAAGCTCATCTTGTATATTTTGGGGGCTATGGCCTAATTTTGGTGGAAAAGAAAGCTAATAAAGAAATACTCTTGTGTGGGGAGAGGCGACGCACAAGAGGGGGGAAGATTGCACCCAATATGGTCTATTGAGCTAAGTATTTTAATTTTGTTAAGTGTTTAAATTTCAATTGATTTGATTTAGTTGAAGCTTGCAAAGCAATGGTTTTTATGGTTGAATCAATTCTTGTGAATTCTCTACTCTTCCACAATTTTTCCTAGAATAAGATTCCATGATACCACTGCAACCGGAATCTTATTCTAAAAAATTATGGAAGAGTAGAGAATTCACAAGAATTCATTCAACCATAAAAACCATTGCTTTGCAAGCTTCAACTAAATCAAATCAATTGAAATTTAAACACTTAACAAAATTAAAATACTTAGCTCAATAGACCATATTGGGTGCAATCTTCCCCCCTCTTGTACGTGGCCTCTCCCCACACAAGAGTATTTCTTTATTAGCTTTCTTTTTCACCAAAATTAGGCCATAGCCCCCAAAATATACAAGATGTGCTTTTTAGAGAGCACGGCACTCTTCTTTTACAAAAATAGAGTGTCAAATATTGGGACTAGGGTAAAGCCATAGGCTTTAATAAATTCCACATAAATAAATGTATCTTTCCTAAAGTTCAAAATGGAAAAATCATTTGCTAAGGTTGCAAGCTACTATGCTTGCCAAAAATGAAATGTGATGAACCAAGAAATTTCTTCCAAAGTAAACTCTTCAATTCCCAGTCTTCATCACCTGAAATATAAGCCCAATTAATTATTAAATTAATCCCACAAATATTAAACAGGCACAAATCATCACCAACTCATGACTACCATGCGTAAGTACCCCAGGAATCACCCTGCCATACAAACCTAGCTGAAATAATCATAGGTGGCCTCAAACATACGTCATATACCGCACGTATTAATATTTATAGTGGTATCACCCACGATATTAACCTAGCTAGCATGATGCAAGAGTAACCTAGGCGTCCCCAAATTACTCAAGAGGGGATAAATAATATTTTTCTAGAGGACTTAAAATATATTCTCATGACATCCCTCTTGCTCGAGTTTGCAATTGTCCTCAATTGCGGATTTGCTGGGTTTGAAAAGAATGAAGAATTTCAGGGTAAACTCGGAAAAATTTCTCAGGCATCCATTTAGCATCTTCTTGTGGATGATTCTTGAAAGTCAAAAGATACTTGAAGTATTGATTACCTGTTCTTGTTGTTGTTATCTCTTGGTCAATAATAGCATCAGGAACTAGTACTTCTTCCTCTCCTTCAATAAGAGGTGGTTCCTCATATGTTGGGTGAGTAGGAAGTGTTCCTCGAAAAGGTTTCAAGAGATGGATATGAAAAGAATTGTGGATATTCCAATTAGATGGAAGCTCTAGCCTATAGGCCACATCATTAATCTTTTGAAGGATTTTAAATGGCCCATAATATCTAGGCGCTAGCTTCACTGCAGGGAATTTTTCCACACTCTTTAATCGACGTTTTTCAATTCTCAAAAGTACATAATCACCTTCTTGAAATGAAAAATCTTTGCACTTCCTATTTGCTTGAGATGTATACTTCTCTTGAGCTCTTGCAATATAATCACGCACTTCAGATAAAATGCGATCAAAGTCTCTAACATATTGGTTGGCAGCTTCAATCTTATGAGAGAGTCTAGTAGCCGGAATAGGCAAAGCTCTACCATAGATGATCTCAAATGGTGCTCGACCAGTAGCAGTATGAGGAGTATTATTATAAGCAAATTGGAGTAGGTGTATGTACTTATCCCATGCACTAGGTTGTTGGGAAACATAGGCTCTAAGCATATCTAAGATAGTGCTATTTGTGACTTCGGTCTGTCCATTCGATTCCGGATGGAAAGCCGTGGAAAAATCTAACTTAGTGCCTAAGTTTGAGAAAAGAGCAACCCAAAAGGGACTACAAAATTTAGAATCTCTATCAGAAACTATCACTTTGGGTAGTCCATGATGAACAAAAATTTGCTTGACAAATATGTTCGCGGCTTGCTGAGAAGTTAGTGTCTTTTTACATGGAATGAAATAGGCTTGCTTACTAAATCTGTCCACTATTGTCCAAATCATGTCATGATGACTGGAAGTCGTAGGAAAGCCAGTAATGAAGTCCATAGACACTTGTTCCCATGGTCTATCAGGAATAGGTAGAGGCATAAGCAATCCCAAAGCTTTGCCTTTGTAGCTTTTAATTGTTTGGCAAATGTTACATTCAGCTACAAATTTAGCTACATCATTCTTCAAATGAGGCCAAAAGAATTCTCGAGAAACTACTTGAAGTGTTGCGGAAACTCCTCTATGTCCCACAAATGGTGGTTGGTGCATCTCTTCCAAGACAAGTTGTCTATAAGGTTGAGTAACACACAATCTTTTCTCAAAGAAAAGATAGCCATCATTATGAGAATAACTTCCTTGAGGTGTCCAATTGTTTTCACGCAATTTGATCCATATTTCAGAAAAATCTGGATCAACTTCATAAGTTTCTTTCATAAGTACAAATGGTTCACTTTCAATAATGGAAATGTTGTTGATATTTGGTCTTCGACTCAAAGCATCAGCAACAACATTTTCTTTTCCAAGTTGGTATTGAATCATAGGTTGGAAACTTTGAATGAAAGATGCCCATTTGATATGCCTATCTGAAATAAGAGGTTGCGTAAGCAAATGCCTAATGCTTTGTTGATCTGTCTTGATGAGAAATTCAGAGCCCATTAGGTAGTGCTTCCAGATTTTCAAAGCATGCACTACTGCTGCTAATTCCTTGTCATATGTGCTATAATTTTGCTCTGCACGCTTAAGCTTTCTACTTTGATAAGCAATAGGATGGTTGTCTTGCATAAGAACAGCTCCAAATCCTTTGCCACTAGCATCAGTCACTACTATAAAGAATGGTTGGTCTTTGAAAATCAGGTAGTGTAAGAACTAGTGCTTGTGTTAAAGCATTCTTGAGTGTTGCAAAAGATTTATCCTACTTTTCAGTCCAATTGAAATTTGTAGCTTTCTTAAGGAGTTTAGTCAAAGGATGAGCAATACAAGCAAAATTCTTGACGAACTTCCTATAATAACTACATAGGCCAAGAAAAGATCTAAGATCATGTATGTTTCTAGGCGTAGGCCAAGAAGCAATACACTCAATTTTCTTAGGATCTACACGAATCCCTTCAGCCGACACTAGATGACCTAAGTATTCAATCTCTTCTTGAAAGAAAGAACTCTTTTTAGGATTGACATACAGTTCATTTTCTCTCAAAAGATTGAACACTTGTTCCAAGTGTTGTTCATGCTCTTGTCGATCCTTGCTGAAAACAAGAATGTCATCAAAGAACACTATAACAAAACTTTGAAACTTAAGGAATATGCGATTCATCATACGGCTGAAAGTAGCTGGAGCATTGGTCAAACCAAATGGCATAACCAAAAACTCATAATGACCAGTTTGGGTTCTAAAAGCTGTCTTGAAAATGTCAGATTGAGTCATACGAACTTGATGATACCCAGACTTTAGGTCAATCTTGCTAAAGACCTTTGATCCTCTAAGCTTGTCAAGAAGATCATCTACCCTAGGAATAGGATATCTGTTCTTGACAGTAATCTTATTCAATGCACGATAGTCTACACACATTTGGTAAGTTCCGTTCTTCTTCTTAACAAGAAGTACTGGAGCTCCAAAAGGTGAACTACTAGGTCGAATAAGGCCTCTCTCTAGCAAGTCTTCTATTTGGCTTTGGATTTCTTTTTGCTCTAAATTGTTGACTCTATAGGGAGCTTTACAAGGCGGAGAATTTCCAGGCAATAAGTCAATACTATGATCCTCAGGCCTAGACTTAGGTAATCCTGGAGGTAAATCTTCCATGAAAGAGTCACTAAATTTGGAGATAAAAAGATTAAACTTTGGACTTTTGGATGTGTCAGACTCAGCATCAAGCTGGTTAACCCATACCATATAAGTCTTGTCTCTTTTTCTTAGAGCTCTCTTTGCTTGAGTGTGACTCAACAAAGGACTCATTTCTCCTTTGACTTGACACTGGAGGATAATATTTTCATTGTCCTTCTTTAGAGAAATGCTATGAGTGTCATAGTCTATAATAGGATTGTATTTGTGTCTCCAAGGCATACCCAAAATTATATCTACCCCTTGTAAAGGTGCAACTAAGAAATCCCTCTTTTCTATTAAAGGCTTGATGCATAAATCCAAACCTTTCACCTCTTGCATGCAATTATACTTTGTTCCAGTAAATGCTGCTTTGACTTTATAGTGCGTAGGTGAAGAATGAAGATTTAATGCTCTAAGTGCCTTTTTAGAAATGAAATCATGTGTACTACCACCATCATGCAAAATAAGAACTTCATGTCCATTTATTGTTCCTTTTATTTTAAGCAAAGAATGAACATGAGGTTTACCTTCTTGTTCTGAGTAATCTGGATCGGAATTACCCTCTTGATTGAATGATTCTTCTTCATTGTCGTCTTCTTCAATCATATTTACTCGAGCTGCTGTGCTACTGCTGGTGTTGAATTCTTGGTACGCTCCGGACAATTCGGGGCTATATGTCCTTCTTTGTGGCACTTGAAACATTTGATAGTAGATGTCTTCAGTTTGCCACCATTGACTTTCTTATTGGTACTCATGTTGCCTTTAGCCTCGTCCTTGCCTTTGTCATAACACCTGGTTTATACATCTTCTTTGAAGTATAAAAAGATTTAGTAAATGGTTTAGAAGAAGTACCCTCATGTGCTTTAATCTCTTTAGGAAAACCATTTTTACGTTCTGAATTAGTTGCCAAAGATATTGCAGAAGATAGTGAATGAGGTCGAAACATATTCACATCGGCCCTAATGGTAGATCTAAGGCCCGATATGAATTTCCTCTTTTGGTCCTTCTCGCTGACTCTATCCACAACCTGCACCTGTAATAAAGTATTCCAGAACTTTTCTATATACTGTGACATAGTTTCCTTTTCCAATTGATGCAAAGTGTCCCATTGGTGCCTAACTTTGGACTTGAATTGTGAGGGTAAAAAGTGCTTTTTAACCAGTCGTTGAATTCTTTTCCAAGAATCTGGCTTGTTACGACCTTGCTTTATTACACTCCACCATAAAGCTGCACTGTCTACCAAATGATTGACTGCACATCTAATCTTATCACTCTCTGAAAATTTTTCTCCAGAAAAATAGTCATCTAGTTGACTAAGCCAAGCTAAAATGACTCTAGCATCCTTCTTTCCATCATAATATAGGAAGTTCGTCAAGATTTTTGCTTGTATTGCTCATCCTTTGACTGAACTCCTTTTAAGAAAGCTACCAATTTCAATTGGACTGAAAAGCAAGATAAATCTTTTGCAGCACTCAAGAATGCTTTAACACAAGCGCCAGTTCTAACACTACCTGATTTTCAAAGACCATTCTTTATAGTAGTGATTGATGCTAGTGGCAAAGGATTTGGAGCTGTTCTTATGCAAGACAACCATCCTATTGCTTATCAAGGTAGAAAGCTTAAGCCTGTAGAGCAAAATTATAGCACATATGACAAGGAATTAGCAGCAGTAGTGCATGCTTTGAAAATCCGGAAGCATTACCTAATGGGCTCTGAATTTCTCATCAAGACAGATCAACAAAGCATTAGGCATTTGCTTACGCAACCTCTTATTTCAGATAGGCATATCAAATGGGCATCTTTCATTCAAAGTTTCCAACCTATGATTCAATACCAACCTGGAAAAGAAAATGTTATTGCTGATGCTTTGAGTCGAAGACCAAATATCAACAACATTTTCATTATTGAAAGTGAACCATTTGTACTTATGAAAGAAACTTATGAAGTTGATCCAGATTTTTCTGAAATATGGATCAAATTGCGTGAAAACAATTGGACACCTCAAGGAAGTTATTCTCATAATGATGGCTATCTTTTCTTTGAGAAAAGATTGTGTGTTACTCAACCTTATAGACAACTTGTCTTGGAAGAGATGCACCAACCACCATTTGTGGGACATAGAGGAGTTTCCGCAACGCTTCAAGTAGTTTCTCGAGAATTCTTTTGGCCTCATTTGAAGAATGATGTAGCTAAATTTGTAGCTGAATGTAACATTTGTAGCTAAATTTGTAGCTGAATGTAACATTTGCCAAACAATTAAAAGTTACAAAGGCAAAGCTTTGGGATTGCTTATGCCTCTACCTATTCCTGATAGACCATGGGAACAAGTGTCTATGGACTTCATTACTGGCTTTCCTACTACTTCCAGTCACCATGACATGATTTGGACAATAGTGGACAGGTTTAGTAAGCAAGCCTATTTCATTCCATGTAAAAAGACACTAACTTCTCAGCAAGCCGCGAACATATTTGTCAAGCAAATTTTTGTTCATCATGGACTACCCAAAGTGATAGTTTCTGATAGAGATTCTAAATTTTGTAGTCACTTTTGGGTTGCTCTTTTCTCAAACTTAGGCACTAAGTTAGATTTTTCCACGGCTTTCCATCCGGAATCGAATGGATAGACCGAAGTCACAAATAGCACTATCTTAGATATGCTTAGAGCCTATGTTTCCCAGCAACCTAGTGCATGGGATAAGTACATACACCTACTCCAATTTGCTTATAATAATACTCCTTATACTGCTACTGGTCGAGCACCATTTGAGATCATCTATGGTAGAGCTTTGCCTATTCCGGCTACTAGACTCTCTCATAAGATTGAAGCTGCCGACCAATATGTTAGAGACTTTGATCGCATTTTATCTGAAGTGCGTGATTATATTGCAAGAGCTCAAGAGAATTATACATCTCAAGCAAATAGGAAGCGCAAAGATTTTTCATTTCAAGAAGGTGATTATGTACTTTTGAGAATTGAAAAACGTCGATTAAAGAGTGTGGAAAAATTCCCTGCAGTTCGCCTAGATATTATGGGCCATTTAAAATCCTTCAAAAGATTAATGATGTGGCCTATAGGCTAGAGCTTTCATCTAATTGGAATATCCACAATTCTTTTCATATGCATCTCTTGAAACCTTTTCGAGGAACACTTCCTACTTACCCAACATATGAGGAACCACCTCTTATTGAAGGAGAGGAAGAAGTATTAGTTCCTGATACTATCATTGACCAAGAGATAACAACAACAAGAACAGGTAATCAATACTTCAAGTATCTTTTCACTTTCAAGAATCATCCTCAAGAAGATGCTAAATGGATGCCTGAGAAATTTTTCCGAGTTTACCCTAAAATTCTTCATTCTTTTCAAACCCAGCAAATCCGCAATTGAGGACAATTGCAAACTCAAGCAAGAGGGATGTCATGAGAATATATTTTAAGTCCTCTAGAAAAATATTATTTATCCCCTCTTGAGTAATTTGGGGACGCCTAGGTTACTCTTGCGTCATGCCGGCTAGGTTAATATCGTGGGTAATACCACTATAAATATTAATACGTGTAGTATATGACGTATGTTTGAGGCCACCTATGATTATTTCAGCTAGGTTTGTATGGCAGGGTGATTCCTGGGGTACTTACGCCTGGTAGTCATGAGTTGGTGATGATTTGTGCCTGTTTAATATTTGTGGGATTAATTTAATAATTAATTAGGCTTATATTTTCAGGTGATGAAGACTATGGGAATTGAAGAGTTTACTTTGGAAGAAATGTCTTGGTTCATTACATTTCATTTTTGGCAAGCATAGTAGCTTGCAACCTTAGCAAATGATTTTTCCATTTTGAACTTTAGGAAAGATACATTTATTATGTGGAATTTATTAAAGCCTATGGCTTTACCCTAGTCCCAATATTTGACACTCTATTTTTGTAAAAGAAGAGTGCCGTGCTCTCTAAAAAGCACATCTTGTATATTTTGGGGGCTATGGCCTAATTTTGGTGAAAAAGAAAGCTAATAAAGAAATACACTTGTGTGGGGAGAGGCGACGCACAAGAGGGGGGAAGATTGCACCCAATATGGTCTATTGAGCTAAGTATTTTAATTTTGTTAAGTGTTTAAATTTCTTTTGAAGCTTGCAAAGCAATGGTTTTTATGGTTGAATCAATTCTTGTGAATTCTCTACTCTTCCACAATCTTTCCTAGAATAAGATTCCGGTTGCATTCATTCATAGAAAGCCTCTTATATAGGCTCATGTTACAAGGCCTATAGCATCATTGATGAGCTCACAAAGGTTTCCCTCAATCTTATCCATGGATCTAGGTTCCATATGGGCTTAGAGTCAAACTTTGTGGGCTCATTAAATGCTATGGAATATCCTCCAATGCCACTTGAACTCCACGAGTTTTTCTTGTGAATTTTAAGCTTTTACAGAAGTAGAATCAAGATTAAATGTACACCCTTTAACCTTAGTGCATGGGCATAGGTTTTGGGTGTATTTCCCATAACGTCTGCACCATTGTGAGGTGGTGCAAGAAAATCTAATGGTTGTGGGGGTGCCACCAATGTTGGCACTCCAAACATCCTCATCATTATGTGGGCATAGTAGTAGTTAGTTGATTTATGATTTCCATATCTTCTACAGTAGCCATACCATTGGTTTGTTCTCACTCTAAGGATTAGGCATTCATGGGCTATGTGGTTTCTTCTACAAATAACACACCACAGTCTAGAAGCTAAATGAGAATGGCCCAACTCTCTCGATCTAGCTTTGAGAACTCCTTTGAGTCCTTTGATCACGACATTTGCTGTCTTTGTCACTCTTGGGTGCCTCCACCCTCTTGTCACTCTTGTCACTCTTGGGTGCCTCCACCCTCTTTGACTCTTGGCTTTTGATGCTGGATTCCATCTTGGTCTCACCAATTCTAATCATATATTGTGTGTGATTGGGACGCCTGTAATGTTATCATCAATGTCTATGGAATCCAAGAGACATTCCACTAGTACTCGACGATGCCTTTTTTGGCATATAACGCATCATGGAGGTGCTTACTTCTTAAGCCTTCCAAGAACAACGAGAATCAACCTAATTTAGCTCAGTTTTTCCTCTATAGGCTATTCAAGTTCTTGAGATGGTTGATGCAGTCTCTCATGGTCTCATCTTCAAGCTACTCTTAAACATGAGACTCTTGCGGTTTCCCATCCTGAGTGTATTGGCGCTACTAGTTGCTCTCGCCCTCTGGAAGAAGTTGAATACTTCTCTCAGATTAGGTCTAATGTGGAGGGAATCCTTTCCTTGTCTTTGGGTCTGCTGATTGTACCCCTTGTGTTTTAAAATGAAAGTTCTCTCATCGTTGGCTATGGTTCTTGGTCTTGAAGTGATTTCCTCACATGAGAGGTCCTCACTTCACTTGGCCTAGAGGTCCTATGAATTATATCTATATGTTGGATGGGAAAACTCCTCCTTGATTAGACCTTTCCATCCTTCTTGCTTCCTTGCCACTCTCGAGATGTATGTGTTACCGTCCTTATGTGCATATGTTGTTTGATCACTTATGGGATGATAACACTTGCTAACTAGAGGTGCATCCAAAAACTTGTGGTTTCCCTGTGCATCCCTTTTTGCATTAGTGATACTGAAGAGGTTGCCTTGGGCATACTTGTCTTGGCCTATGTCACCATGATTGACTCTAACCCTTCTTAGATGAATCTATCAACAATCACATTTGGAGATTGAGTGGTTATCGGTTCTCTGCAACTCTTGAATTCTTGAGGACTCTATGCGTTCCTTGTGCCCCTATATCAGCACATCAATTGATCAAATGCTAGAGAAGTCTTGTGGCGGGATATACATATTCCCCTTTAAATCTACATAAAACTCTTGTCCATCGCACGAAGCAAGATGATTATTTTTGGGTTATCTAAGATCTGTGGTTCACATCTTGGCATAGCCGAAAGTGACCATCACTCCAAAAGCACCCCGTTATGGTCAATGTAGATGGGAACCTTTGTAATTTCATGATAACCTAATGCAAGCACTATAGCACATAGGTTTCATGTACTAGTTGTGTGCAAACTTGTTTCCTATTATTCTCACTAAAGGCTCATCTCTCTTTAACAAGACAAGCTTCTTTACCTCTTTTAGCCCTTCTTGATGATTCATCTATAAATACATGATGCTCTCGTGTCTCCATTCCCAATTGTGGAAGTTCCACAGGGCTTATACTCCATAGTACGCATGTAGTCTCTTCCCAATTGTGGAAGTTCCACAGTACGCATGTAGTCTCTTCCATTGTGGAAGGACTCTTGGTCTGCTCCCGAACTAGTTTTTGGCATAATAAAGGAGATCAATTCTACTCATGATCCACTACCAGGTGCGTAAGACAAAGTCTCATTTTCAAAGGTCAGGTTTGAATAGGATTGGGCAATGATTTGGCATAAATGCATAAGCACTTATGTAGCACCAAAATCTCTTGTAAAACTTCTTTCTATGATGACGGTTTTATGGTTTTTGGATTTTTTATATGCTTTTGTATTTTTCAAGATTCAAAGTAAGAAAACAATAACTTAGAAAGGAATGGAGATCTTTCGAAGAAAGAAAATCTCATAACATAGAAGATTTTTTAGTAGAAAATTAGCTTTAGTTCCTTACCTCATCCAAGACTAGTTTGATCCCCCCGACAATGAATGCCATTTGTTCATGTCAAGAATCTTCTTGCTCCCTAGCAAGGAATCATAGTGCTAGTGGTTAAACCACCTCTGGGATTATGGAAGTCCCTTTGGAGAGGCTATAGAATCCAAGAGGTGTGTCCCTCTTGTTTAATCCCTTCCTCTACTCTCTAATCAACTAAGCAATCCTTCCAAAAGGCAATGGTTAGGCTAGGAAACTTGGACCACCGTCTTGTACAATCATGCTCAATCACTTTCTCACTCAAGCAAGCAAGCAAGCATGCACACTCCATACACGCCAGCAATACACATAGGCATGCACACTCCATACACGCCAGCAATACACATAGGCATGCACACTACAATCAAGCAAGCAATAAGGCAAGGGCTCAAGAGAACAAGAAACATTTGCATGTGAGAAATGATAGAATCCCCCCCTCCACAAGAGGGCTTTTCTAGCTGCCCAACTTAAGTGGGTGCCCACTTCCTACCTCTACCCATATATACAAGGTTTGTGGATGTGGTTGGCTTTAATACATCGTTGACCCACATCCTATACATAATGTGAATACGATTGAGGCTAGAGGCGAGGATTTTAGATGTACAAAAAAGAGTTAACATGAGCACATTAAAGTAAAAATTTTAATAGATTTACATAAAGTGCTAAAAAACCGCTCAAGTGGGCACCCAGATGGAAAAATTTACAAAGTGACCCAATACCATTAAACTCTAAAAATAATAATTTTTAATGGGACTCGCTAGAGTCATCCACCTAATTAACTACCAAAAATAGGGTTAACACATATATGTATATCAAGGAGTCAAGGTAGATACACCAAAATGTCATACATTCAAGATATGAAGCAATGGTGTCTAAACCTAGAACTTGGACGAGCACCCGTAATGTTGTGATGGAATACTTATGGCAATTCTCGCTTCAAGATCGTGTGGTAGCAAGTTAGGATGAAGTCCCAAGTGATTTACATCATGGATATATTATGAGAGTAGTCATTGTAATAGCATTAGGCCTCGTATGAGCCTAAAGTGCCCGGTCGGCCACAGTTTAAGTGACTGTGAACACTTATGGCCATGTATATAAGTGAATTTCTCTCGTAATACAAGGATACTCTCCCATTGTGCAATAGAATCTTGCTCTTGCTAATCCTCTTGCTATTATCTCTCCCTAATGCATGCTAGTGAGTGTGTGTGAGTGAAGTGAGGTGAGAGGAGGAACAAATACTCGTAGTGCAACACGACGGTGTGAATGCTCACGAGAGACACGGTGGAATTACTTCTCAAGGAGTTGTAGAGCTTGGAGACCTCAAGGGTTACGAGCTCGGCCATAGGAAATATCCTCACCACGATAGTTACGGTTCACCAGGTAATCTCTTGTTGGACGTGTTTCAAGGGGGGTTAGGGTGAGCCATAACATTTTTGGCACCATGCCGAGAAGCCATCCCTTGGCTTTTTCCATTGTTTTTCTCTAATCTACGCATTACCCATTGCTCATTGTCTTGATCAATGGTTTCCCATAAAAAAGATGTGGATTTAATAGAGATTTGTGTGTGATTTTGTGAGAAATAGCTCTCTTTTTTGTTTTATAAAGAATATTTTTTTGCTTAATTTGTTGTTTTTGTTGTTTGTTAATGTGGTTTTTAATGTTCTTAAGGCTTGCACATAGAGTGTATTAGGCTTAGTTTGCATCCATTGCATCAAACAATGCAATAGAATGCAATTTTTAGTGAATGTTAGCTCTCTTTAGAGTTAAACATAGAACTAGAATCATGAATTTTAGCTTAAATTGTGTGTTTTTTATTGGAATTGTATGCATTAGAGTGTTAGCAAGCATTAGGAGTAGCTTAATCGTTGAAATTTTAAAAACAATATATCAAAAAACTCTTAAAAATGACTAATCTTTCGTAATCGATTGGTTTTTGTCATTAAGGGTGATTAACCCATTGTAAGAGACAAAAAAATTTAGAAAATATGTTATTCGAGGTCCAAATTGATCATGTAAGTAGTCAAAATTAGTGTTATTAAGTGTTTTGAGAGCATCTAGATGCATCAAAACACGTAATTACATCAATTTCTTCATCAATTAGAGGAATTTGACTCTCTTTTACTT
Source organism: Cibotium barometz (assembly GCF_041138505.1). Lineage (NCBI taxonomy): Eukaryota > Viridiplantae > Streptophyta > Polypodiopsida > Cyatheales > Cibotiaceae > Cibotium > Cibotium barometz. The sequence goes on along the minus strand of NC_141046.1, from coordinate 81,543,651 downwards.
AATTATGTCTTAAAAGAAGAGACCAAAATTAAGAGTCTGATTAATCTCTAACTATACATTAATTTACACATTAGTTGATGCACATAGCTTAGCAATTCCTTGCCCTATCCAATGATGTGCTCAATTGTGTGAATTAATTAGTGATTAGGGGTTAATTAGAACCCTTGATTAGTCTAAAAAGAGGAAAAGATTAGTGATTAGGGGTTAATTAGTGATTAGGGGTTAATTAAAACCCTTGATTAGTCTAAAAAGAGGAAAAGATTAGTGAAAGTTTTAATCTTTGATTAATTTCTAATCACTTTTTTTACATAACTCATTAAGGCTAATGAGCATTGAATGAGTAGATGCCCATGAGTTGTCAAATTGTCCATTTTGGGAGTCATTCATGAAGGGTGTAAGTGGGTGTCATAAAAAGGTTGACTTTTTTTATTCCCACTTGCCTTTTTGGGTAAATGCCAATATCTCCCTAATTTAAAATTCAAAAAATATCCCCCCCAAACAAGGAAATTCGAATTTTCCTCTAGACTCCCAAAAAAATCAGTTCACGCCTTAAGCGTTTCACACCTTAAGGGTCTCATGCCTTAAGGCCTCACACGCCAAAAAAAAAAAACAAGATAAAAAATCGGCTCACGCCTTAAGGCCTCATACGCCAAAAAAGAAATCAAATTTAATAAATTTCGTCAAGTCCGTCTCACGCCTTAAGTGTCTCATGGCGTGAAACAGTCCCCGCGTAAAAAATAATAATCAAATTTGATAAAATCCATGAAGTCCGTCTCACGCCTTAAGGGTTCAGGATGTGAAACCCTAAAGTGTCTTATGACATGAAACAATCCCCGTGCAAATAATAATAATAATAATAATAATAATAATCAAATTTGATAAAATCGGTGAAGTCCCGTTTCATGCCATGAACTACACCCTGCTAATTCACATTGTGAAAGGGGTCCGTCGACTCTAGGAAGTAGCCTTGTTTGGAGGCTCGTATCTCCTAAACCGTGAATCCGATATAAAGGCGATCTAGTGCTCATCGAAAAGCCGACATCGAGCTCTTTGAAATCGGTCTTGACCCTCCTCCGAGGTCAAAATTGATCGTTTTGGCCTCCGACCAGCAACCTCAAAATTCAACCCAAAAATCGAGACAAAAATGATCCTTAAAGCACTAAAAATCGCCCAAAACATCACAAAAACGACTACGACCCATATTCATGCTACTTTTTTAGAGTCTAAAACGACAAAATCACGAAAGACTCAGAGAGACAAAGTTGTAGTACTCCAAAAATACAACTCATATAGAGTTTTTTCAAATTCCACCTTCAAAAATAGGCTGCACAATAGGAAGAAAATTTTTGAAAAAAAATTCATCTTGAGACAAGGATGAAAATAGGTTTTGAGACCCCCTCTTCCATCTGGGATGTTACTAGCGTGCACTTTTTTCAAAAAAATATCCCTAAGGTCATTCACATGCGCATAGCGCCTAAGCTAATTAGGAAAAACAGACACTCGTTTGACCCAACAAAGAGTACGCTAAGCCTCCTGAGACCGTACGGCTGTGAGAAAATCTGAAAAATATAAAAAAAGGTGTGCTTGCTCATTAAGGAGCAATTGGAAGCGTTGAGACATGGCAAAGATAGAGGGACTATGTGGGATGACATCCTCACTAAACCTAATGGCTAACATCTTCAAGCCATTGAGATCCATACTGCAAAAGCACCTCTCCCAATACCATTTCCATGCCTACAACAAGCGTGTGTCATCAGATTTTACACCCCCTCACCTCAATTCCATCGGGCTTTGGTCCTTTACCTAACATTTCCACAAATCCTATAGGTAACAACCCTTTCCAACCCCTAGATGCCCACACCTTGGACATATTGACTAGTCTAGGAAAGGGGGTTGCCCAAGGACTAAGTGAGTCCCTACCCAACACAAGAGCACTCACATACGGCCTCAGTGACATACAAAAATACGCCCGTACAGATCTCCAAAATCATGGGCAAATACGATAGAACAACTGATCTTGTTCAATTCATTCAAATGTTTGAATAGAGATGTGAAGCCTTTGGAAATCCAAACTTCCCCACCAAGATACATGCATTGAACTTATGCTTAGAGGGAAAGGCTAGTCGATGGTTCATCACATTGATGCTAGCGAGCGACGATCAAGACAAACTTCAGAACCTTGAAAACAGCCTTTATCCATGGCTTTTCAAAACAAGGTGATCGATGGAGTGCAGTGAGAGAACTATATTCAATTGAGCGTAAACCAAACAAAACCATTAAGACTTTATCCTTCCAATTAAAATCTTGGACTCACGATGTGAGCCATGGGAGAAATTAAATGATGCTCAATTAAAGAGATGTTTCATGATGGACTTAACGAATAATAACTTACACAATTTGATCATTGTATCCAATCCAGAAACATTCGATCAATGTTGTAAAGAAGAAATACGTTTAGATGACAACATGATGGAAGATGATCATGATACGAGATGTTCCTCATCTAAACCAAGTGAAGCAATGGCTAAAGAATGATCAATCTCTGAATTGTCATTCCTCGAGTTCTATGCAGCCTTGCTTATTAAAAGCTTTCAATCAACATCTCTAAGGGAGGATGAGATCCTTGAAAACCAAACATCCTTAATGCCTCTCCAAGTGATGAGGAAAATGCCTTGTGTTAAGTACAATCACTACAACCATCCCAATCCCCATTGTGCTTACAAGGCACCTGTTTTTATGTACTGCATATATTGCAAAACCTTTGGTCATGATATTACCCAATGTCCCAATTCATCAAGAATTGACTCAAAACCTCCATCTCCCGTGCACCAAATAGAAACAGTCCAAAGGGTAGAAATCACTCAAGAAGCAGTTGAGCAAACACTTTAGTGTTTATATTATCGTGGACTGCACACAAAGCGACAGACTGCACAGTTTGGAATACTTCCATGCCCATAGTCACTGACACTTTGCAACCCATATGTGAATGATGTGGCATCAATCACTTATTCCAAGATTCCCCAAGGCGAGTTGCTTCACTACAACCTATCTCATTGAATACAACTCAACATCTTAAGTGTACAAAACGAGCAATTGTCCACGGTACCCTTGAATGTGCTTATGCGATTGCAAGCCAAGGCACAAGAAATGATCAAAAATAATGCAAAAGTAAACACTTCGAAATGGGTAGAAGAGCATGCCTTAAAGCAGAAACCTTCTAAACCACCCAAGAAAAGCAAGGGGCAACAAACTGTCGAAACCAAAGCTGAAATAAGGGACAGGGAAAAAGAGTCTATAGAAGACCTAACCCCAAAAGAGCTAAAAATTGCACATGATGCAGAAACATCCACCTCAAAGGATACCACACAAACCATAACACGTATATGTGTGACGCAGAATACAAAAGCCCGAAGGAAAATTCGTTCTCGTCGCATGGCAAACATAATGAAAACTTGACGATCTAACGAAAGTCGTAAAATGAAAGAAGTTCTAGTACGTCGATAAGTGAGGATGAAACAAGTTCTGATTGGGCACTAGATGCACCTCACATACCAATCAAGAAACTAGAACCCACCCAACCACCCCAAATTGCAAATCATGATCATATGACATATGCATCCAAGATCACCAGTTGTGATTGAACCTCATAATGCCAATCCTAAAAAAGCAACCAAAATACAAGAACCAAAGGAGTATCGCTTCCCCTTTTAAGAGAAAGACATACTCTCTATAGAAGAGTCATTAGAGGCAGATTACACAAATTATGTGGTTGAAAAAGCACGTGAGGAATTTGATGAATCCCTTACGAAATTAAAGCAGACTCTCAAAACCTCATTTAGAGGAATGCTCTTCTCTCATGGATGGTGAAGCCAACATAGCATTAGCACTTGCACTTTTAAAGGCTAAACATGAGTTAAACCAAGACATAAAGGGCTACATAGCATAGGACTGTGAAGATTCACAAGTTTCTAAATAGACCTCAGTTAGAATTGTCAGAGGACCGAGTGTGCCATTATACACATTGGGTACTCTTGAGAAAGCTGAGAGCCAAACAGAGGATGAGAGTAAATGTGGAAATATGAAGCTAAAACACAACTGAAACATCCATGGTCCCTCTTAAAGATTCTATCATGATATGGTTGGATTTCCCTATGGGCAATGATGTTAAGCAACAAACGCGCATTGATTAGCCCTTGAGCTAGTCATAACATCATGACAATAGACACTTGGGTGTCTATTAAGGCAACCTAAACTCACCCCTAAAGATAATGGTCTTGCAAGAGGAGCCAATGGACAAAACATTTAAGTTCTAGTTTAATTTAGCTATGCTACTCAAACAATCGGTGGAGATGTGGAATTTTGATTCCATGTTACCACAGATCCCCCCTTGATGTCATCCTTGGTGGAACTTGGATATGTGACTCATTGTATTCACTTGATGAATCCATGCAAACAATCACCTTGAACACTTCTGTAGGCATTGTGCAATTGCTCTTAGGAGGACGAGACCTTAAAAGAGTTGGAACTTCCAACATACCTTACTGAGAATATTCCAAGAATTATGGTTGGATTGGAAATTTTCAATAAAATCACCACAATCCAAGCAAAACTTTATTCAACTCAAGAACACAATCTCATGACCCTCAAGTTATGGGATTTGTTAGGTCAACCAACACTTATGGCTCATTCTGAAAGAATTCCATTTACAGAAGACTTGAACATGCCATGTGTGGGGTTCTTTGAACATACAATGTATATTGAAACTAACCCCCTTACTTGCAAGGTTTTTGTGGTTGAGTATGTTTTGGAAGAAAATATGATCTTGGGACATAAATGGACTATTGCTACCCAAGCACCACTGTGCTTTGCTAGTGATAGGATCATCATCATGACAGTCAACGACATAAATGTGAGTATGTTTTGGAAGAAAATGTGATCTCTGTGTCGTTGACTGTCATGATGATGATCCTATCACTAGCAAAGCACAGTGGTACTTGCAAGGTTTTTGTGGTTGAGTATGTTTTGGAAGAAAATGTGATCTTGGGACATAAATGGACTATTGCTACCCAAGCACCACTGTGCTTTGCTAGTGATAGGATCATCATCATGACAGTCAACGACACAGAGTTGACAATACAATATTGCATGGAAGAGGATCTAACCCTAATGGATTTCTATGATGCTGAACGCAAAAGGTTATAAGTCTCTTCCACAGAAGCCCCTCTACACAATGACCTACCATCTGCCTCAACGACCAACTCTGATAAAGCATCTACTCCTTCAACTCCATCCTCTCACCAACAAAGTTTGATGCCAAAACCATGCAATCAACCACTATTTCTAAAGAAGATCCTCAACCGAAACCATCTATCTTAAAGAAGGAACTCAAGGGAAAATCCCCAAAGCAAACACCTCTTCATCAACTAACCTCGCCCAAAAGAGGGGGCTGCATGCTCAAAATCCTCCACATCAGTAAAACCACCACTCTACAAGAGACTCGAACCTCATTCGTCATCAACAATGCCCATAAGTCTCAAACCTGCAACCTCAATGCCAACCAATGTGAAGGAGGGCCCAAAACCTTCCACTTCCACCAAAAAAAAACACCAAGACAACATAAATCAAGGTATCTTCATGGTATCAAAAGGTGGGTGGAGAAGAAGCTACTTGTAGCCCAAGGCTACTATGAAGGCACCAATCCAATTTGGATGCCTTGATCATCAAAGCCTCTTCCTCAACACAGGACTCAAAGTCTAAGGAAAAATAAAAGTACACACCACCGTCCACAAAAGCCTATGCGGGCTCCTCAAAAAACTCCACCAAGTCAGCAAGTGTGGATACTAAAAAGATTACTACAAGTACAAGGGTACTACCAAAATAATACCAAAGCTTGGATTCCCAAGCGCATCAAAAAGTTTCCTAAGCCTGTTCAAAGAAATAAACCTTAGCACCAAAGGCATTAGCCAATTTATAATGTTCATCAAAGATGGGTGCATGTGCACGTGCTTCAACAAAAAGGATACTATGATAATAATCCCATCATATGGTTACCAAAATCAAACCAAGTGAAGATACCCTCACCACCAACTTTAGCCCCAATAGCTTCACCTAGGTAAAGTTCAATAAGAATGGAAACCCCAAGCAACACCAAACAAGCCACTCAACGAGTACACAAGAGCTTGCGTGTTCATTTAAACCCAATGGCAACCAACCAGAAGTTGTACCTACTGCCTCAATACCACTTGCACCAAAAATTCAAGAATCAATTCCCACGTCTACAATGGAGACTTATGAGTATATTAAAGACAAACTCACAATGCTCTTTTCACCCCTTTGGATGTGAGGCGTAAGTGCAAAAGCTACGCGGTAGACATAAGAACCTATTCTCTCAAAAAGGAGAGTGGCCACAAGAACCTATTGCTCACAAGGTGGTGGTAACCAAAAAAAAAAACACAAACACAAGGGAGCCACACATATGGCCTACCTAAAAGTGGTAGAATATCACAAATAACTCCCAAGGATCTTAAATAGCCATTCCATTTTTGTTAAGCTTATAGCTTACTATTATTTTGGCCAAGTCAATGTAGCAACTGCTCCATCACTACATATTCATACTCATGCACTGGAGAACATTTGCACCAAAGCCTCACCATTAACAACTTTCTAGGTACATCTTTGGATGGGAGGGACATGGTGAGCAAAAGCCTAGTCAATGATACAACCCATCGCTAATTTTCCTTCAAATTGAAAACCTCTCGATCTTCACAACATAATGATATCTAATCCTTTGTAAAGATATCTCTCTAAGCCTCGCAAGTCGACGTAATTCTTTCAAGTTTTTCCAATGAGTGGCTACTTCAACAAAAAGCAGCAGCTCAACAAGAGTCTGTGAGACTCAATTCTTGTACTTCATGTAGATCTACTTCATAAGAGCACTTAAATATACATAAAAGCATAAAAAACACATGGGAAGAAGCATGCAGGAATAGGTCCTACTCAACAACATTTGACAAGAATCCTGCCACACAAAGGGACATCATCGAAGGCCAATTTCTTCAAATAATGAATGTCACTTCAATGAATCAAATAAGGAACTAGAGAAACACAACCTCATTCTGATGATTTTGTCTACATTTCTCTGGATCTTTCCTTCTCGCCCATCATTAACATCACTTAGCATCCCCACTAACACAAATCACATGTAACCTAGCTTATGATTGCCAAAAACAAAGTGAGCAAAAAAAAACCATGCTCACAAAAATATAAAATTGCAATCATTTACAAAAATATAAAATTGCAATCATTTACAAAAATATAAAATTGCAATCATTTACAAAAAACCCCACTCACCCACCCGTTAGGAATTCCCAAAAAACCACTAACGTTTTCATTTACTAACTAACCTTTCTTATTTCTTTCAGAGGAACACAAAACCATTAAATGTCAATCAACATCAAAGCCTCTACAAGCATGTCAATTCTCCCCACACAAGGTCGTCAATGCGATCGCCATCAGGAAGGAGGGAATGTTAACCCATTTCTAGGGTTAACAAGAGCTACTACCATTATCTTATATCAAGGAGTCAAGGTAGATACACCAAAAGGTCATACATTCAAGATATGAAGCAATGGTGTCCAAACCTACAACTTGCACGGGTGTCCGTAATGGTTTGATGGAATACTTATGGCGATTCTCGCTTCAAGAGCATGTGGTAGCAAGCTAGGATGAAGTCCCAAGTGATGTACTTCATGGATATATTATGAGAGTAGTCATTGTAATAGCATTAGGCCTCTTATGACCCTAAAGTACCCAGTTGGCCATATTTTAAGTGTGTGAACACTTACGGCCATGTACATAAGTGAATTTCTCTCATAATATAAGGATACTCTCCCATTGTGCAATAGAGTCTTGCTCTTGCTAATCTCTCTCCCTAATGCATGCTAGTGAGTGTGTGAGTGAAGTGAGGTGAGAGGAGGGATGAGTACACGTAGTGCAATGCGGCGATGTGACAATGCTCACGAGAGGCGTGGTGGAATTGCTTCTCAAGGGGTTACGAGCTTGACCATTGGAAAGATCCTCACGACCATTACGGTTCACCAGGTAATCTTTTGTTGGATGTGTTTTAAGGGGGGTTAGGGTGAGCCATAACAAAAGTCCACTATACACTATGGACTTTTCTCTGAGGCTAGAGTACACGTACAAGTACATAAATATACAGATATAGATTGGGCTAGTAGTGTCTCAGACATGAGATCTACTAGAGGCTTTATATTTTCTTTTGGGAGTGTTGTTTTATTAGTTACAGTAACAAGAAGCAACCAATGGTTTCTTCATTGAGTATAGAGGCTAATTAAAGGGGAGATGCTATGGCAATATGTGAGGTAGCTTAGTTACAAAAGCTACTAGCAGATATGGGTGAACTCATGGATAGGGCTATTGTCATTTACTGTGACAATATGAGCAACACATAGTTTGCTAGGACAAAGTACATAGAGATGCATTATCACTTCGCGAGGAAGAAGATTCTAGAAAGTGATGTGGATTTGGTATATGTCAGCACATAGTGGATCAAGTAGTTGACATCATCGCTCGCAAAGGCATTAGGTACAGAGAAGCTTTGCAGGTTTAGGAGCTTACTCGGAGTGCAGGGTATGGAGTTGAGCTCGAGGGAGAGTGTTGAGATATCAAACTCTACTGCTATGGATATGGGTGGCATGCCTAGATGATAGCTCCACAGTTATGCTACCGGCATGGTTGGTGATATTATAGGTGACATGCCACTAGTGGTTTATAGGTTGTGTGTGAACCATTTTGGTTTAGTATAGTTATGGCATAGTTATAGTGCTAGCTTATATAATTGGGTCACTATGGACCTTTGTATATTATTGTAGGAGAGTAATTTTCCCTATAGTATGAAGTCTTATCTTTTTGTAATGGTGGTAGAGAAGACCAAAATAGAAAAACAAACAGCCATCCATCTCTCTTGTGTGCTTGTCTACTCTTATGTGTGTGTTTTCTTGTAAGGAGCTCAATCTCACCCTCTCCCCCCCATTCTTCTCAGCTTTTAACTTGGCAAGAATGCCTATGTAAGCATGCCCTCACCACCTATTCTCAATGTATAATACCAAAATTATGAGGCTCTACTTATTGTAATTCTCAATGCATAATACCAAAACGATGAGGGTTTAATTACTATAATTTGATGAGACTCTACTTATTGTAATTCTCAATGCATAATACAAAAATGATAAGGCTCTACTTAATTTAATTCTCAATGCATACTACCAAAATGATGAGGCTTTATTGACTGTAATTCTTGACAAGGCATTTACTATCTTAACACTAGAGACCATACTTAATAAGGTCATAAATGACTCCTATCCAACTTTAAGTATGATGTTTATTTATGGCAAACTATGCTCAAGCCCCTCAACCTCATCTACACCTTACCCATACACCCCATGGTGCATAACTTCAGGGGTTGGTGTAGAGTGTTGTACTTTTTATAGACTCCCACAATAGAGATGAGGACTTCATCATGCTTGAAGTACCTTGCCTTCATGGCTATAGAATTTTGGCTAGGAATTGGCCTAAAGGACTTATGCTCATATACAAGAAATGTAAGACTCACCACATACACCAAAAAAGCATACTCATACTATATCTCAAGCTGTATGCAATGATAAATGGTGCCCTGACCAAGTTGGATAAGTTGGCTAGATGGCATGCAAGAAGCTCTTTGGAACTATTTTATTTGTAATTTGGAGCCAAAAGATAAGGATAAGGATAAGGAAGAAGGACCCAAAGGATGCGACGAACCAAAGGTTGGTTTACCATGGCTACCAAAGTGGTAGCCATGGTAAACCAAGAGGGGCTTCAAGATCATCTTGCCATCCCAATCCACACACACTGATAAGAAAGTCGAAGAAGAAGACATACCACATCCTCTGTAGCAGCAGCTAGTGATGAAAAGAAACCAGCCCACCCCCACTCAAGAAAGAAGATGAAGATGAGATTGACCCTCCAAGGGCATAAACTTAGAATGGTACGATCCACTGGGTAAAGGGCCATGGGAATTCAAATATGTAACAAAATTTGTTCAAAACATGAGCTTAGAAGTCCTAGAAGTATGGATGGTTTGGAAGGTAATCATTAGGTTCTCTAAATGGTACTACTGGTATCCAAAGGAGATAAGGGGAGGATTTGAGAAGCCCAACAAGATAATCAGCATACCCATAGAGGCAAACATGGGCTTGCAACCTTGTTGGAGGAAGCCCTACCTTCAAAACCATAGACAAACAAGGTTACATATTGTTGCACTCCTCAATACCTGCGAGTCGATCTAACCTACTTACCCATTCATAGGTGCACTAGAGCTAGAAAAAGTTTTAAGAGCCAAGCATGGTATTTAATTGGCCTCATAGCCCGCAAGAGTTATAAGAAGACAAGATGGTCAAGAGGATGGTAATACAAGATTGTACTACCCCTGACCCAAATGTACAAGCCACTATATTCTTGTTCAAGCTTAACTTGGCCATGGACTCTCCACCTAACTTCATGGTATTTGACCTCAACAAGGGTTCCGACATGGCGCATATGTAGGCTTACTTCTACAAGCTTTGCTTTTTAGGCGGACATCGCCTCATCACTTTTCGAGGATATGTTTGAGACACATTTTTGGCAAAATATCACCTAGTTTAAGTTTAAATGTGAGGCATATAGTCTCTTGTGCTGGCGTATCCTACGTCAACAAGGGCTACTACTAGATTCTAAGAGAAAAAATGCATGATATGAAGTGTGGTAGATTACAGCCGCTATTGTTAACATGACCAACACTTGTAATTATGTCATATTTTTGTAAGCATGGTAGCACATAGCTTTTATAATCCTCCACACTAAATGCTTTTAATGTCGAGAGATAATAGAGACCCTGGCTAGAACACATAAATCTAGAAGGTAGAGACTTCTTGTGAAAAAGAGTTTTGGACCACGGGAACCTTAGACATAGTCTTGGGTGGTTGCATGTTAAAAGGTGGTAATGTATGTAAGATACTAATGAGAAACGACACAAACCCAATATCCATGGTAAATTGGTTCTTTATCTCATCTTTATCACACGAGAATGTGTAGCATGTTGTGATGCCCACATATCTCTCCATCTAAGTATTACTCCATATCGTCGACAGATTGAGGACCACTATGAGGTGACAATGGAACCACAAAATTTGGAAAAAACTTAAAGAGGTCCATCTCTTTATTCACAATACAAAGGACATGAAAATAATACTTGCTTAAACAAGTTAAGAGAGAAGCTCTTACGCCCTATCCTTAGAAGTAGTCACCATGGTTCCCTAAACCCTCACCCCTTGTCCCTCCTCTTAAAAAGGGTATGGCTTGAAACAACTACATCACATTTAACACAACCACTGTGTTAATTTTAGTGTCTCATGACATCATTAATGTATTGATCACTATAGCTTAAGAAGACTTAAAGTTATAGGCTTGCCTGTTGTAATATCACAGTCCACTTTTTGAAGCGTATAGTTTGATAAGTAAAAAATAATTAAAAATAGTTTGAAAAATGATTAATTAAAAAATAACATACATAGAATATTAAAAAAACCCTTATTTTCTAGTGTTTGCATAGTTTCCCTTTTCTAGCAAGAATTTGCATACTCAAAACTTTAAATCACACTATGAGACCAATTTAGAAAATACAAAAGTCTCTCTCTCTCTCTCTCTCACACACACACATCAATCATGACATAACAAGAGAAGAAGATAAGAGACATGTGTTGCACATGTAGGTGGGAGCTAGCTAGGGGTCCAACTCCACAAATTTATGGTGGGTAGGGGTAGTGAGTGGGTGTGAAAGAGCTCGTGGGGATTTAAAAATGCACTTGTATGATATAATTGTTAGCAGTCATCTCGTGTTTGTACACTATGTCAGGGCCTTTGTTGTGGGTGTGCCCGCCCAGTTTTGGTGTGTCCCCATTTTTCCTCACTTTCATGTATTTTTTTCCATTTTTTCTAGGTGTGGGAGGGTTGTCAGTTGTCTCCTTTTGTTGGCCGACTGGTTGTTTGATATCGGACCTGCTATGCAACCCTGGCTGACTACTGGTGACATGGTCGACCTGAGCTTTACTGGTCGTGTGCACTACTTTTGCTAGTCATGAGTATCTGGTTGCTATCGGCCTGCTGTTTTGGACTGGCCGACCAGCAGCCTGGGGCCATATAAAATGGCCCCTTGCCCCCCCACACTCTCTATTGTGTATTCCCGGATTTATTAGTGTATATAGCAGAGTTACACTAGCTTCTCTCTCTCTTTCATCTGTGTATTGCTCTCTACAGCAGTTGTCTTCATTTTTGTTGTGCATTCTGACATGGTATCAGAGCCCTAGGTGGCTTGAAGCTTGGAGACAGCGGGACATCAAGGGTTTGCTGATTGAGGTGCTGATTGGAGACTATTTTGGGCTGTACGGGACTTGGAGATTGGGTAGAAGGCGGCCATCACCGTTGGACAGCCACCTTGCATTCTATTTGCAGCCTCTTCTTCTTCTTCTTTTTTCCCACATACCCTCCCTTCACAAGACCTTATGAACCCTTGAGATTTGCTTGAGATAGCTGAGAAGCACGTGAAGATCCCAACACTCCCCACGTTCCCAGCGGTGGACCTACAGTTGGACAAGAACAACTAACGGCATATGGAAGGTAATGATGGAATCTGTTTTGGAGTCCTATGTCTTGGCTGATTTCATTGTTGTTGGAGTACCATAGTAGCCGAAGTTGGAAGAAGGGGAGTTACCCTCTATTCGGAAGGAACGGGAGTTACCCTCTATTCGGAAGAAACGAGAGTTACCCTCTATTTGGAAGGAACGAGAGGCATAGGCATAATTATGGGATCGTGTTAATGCCCGAGTCCGTTCTTTCATCTTCCTCAATTGCACACCATAGGTGATCAATCACATAAATCATATGACACTGGCCAGAGGGATTTGGCAGCATTTGGCTTATCTCTACAATAGGGTATCACCCATGAAGAGAATCTCCTTGGAAGTTCAGATGTGGGTGATGAATCCTGCAGTCGTTGACGATGTGGGAGCACATCAACAAGCTGCAGGCTCTTCAACACGAGAAGTTCTCCAGGCAGGGAAAGAGATATCGACAGAGGATATGGCCATAACATTGTTGTCACATTTGCCCTCTCAGTACTCAGCCTTTTACTCCTCTTTGATCACCAATGGGGTGGCAGGCTCAACATCATCACATGGGAGGAGCTTATGCCCATAGTCTTGGACCAGGAAGAGCGATTCATGAACCCTCCATAGGGCGGAGGTTCTGAGGCTTTGACTGGCCAACAATCGAAAGGCCGTAACAACAACAACAAGGGAAGGCTTCATCGGACAAGTCTTCTGAGAAGAAGCCCGATTCAGACCGAGAGAAACTAAAGGCCGAGAGGACCTATAAAATGATTGTGTGGCGAGAGGCCACTATTGGAGGAAGTTTCGTAAGCAGACTGGGAAGAGTGCTGATTCTTCAGCTTCAGCTTTGCAAAGACTCCCGCCTTTGTGCACTTTGAGGTGTTGGACACCGATGCAGCGAGGAGGCAGTTGGCTTCACCACCAAGGATACTCGGGAATGGATTCTTGATAGTGGTGCTTCCAGGCACATGACTGCTTCCCGTGACCTCTTTTAGGGTTTGAAAAACGGCAGACAGGTCGCATTTTCATTGGCAACAATTCCACCATACCGATACACAGTGAGGGCGGACAGTGAGGGCCGGTGGATGGAGATCATTCCCGATGGTAGAGGGGGGAAACATCTCGTGTTCTTTACGTCCCCGCACTTGGTTTTGTCAGTGCATGAGGTGTGCAAGACTGGCTTCCGGGTGGAGTTTGAGGAGCATTTTGTTGCTCTACGGGACCATGAGATTGGCCAGGTTGTTGTTTGGGAAGGCAGCGTGGAGAATGGTATATACAAACTCTCCGCACTCTCCTCTTTGATAGGTTCTCATATTGGTGATTTGTGGCACTTTCGGTTTGGCCACTTGAATGTGGATGCACTGCAGCGAGCTTTCCGGGGAGGGACCAGATGGTGGTTGGCTTGCCTGATGTTGGTAGAGCAGGCAGGGACTCTATAGTTCTTGCATTCGTGGGGTAAGCAGCACATGGAATCTTTTCTGAAGCAAGCTTCTAGGTGGGCTTCGAAACCTTTGGAGTTGGTACAGACTGACTTGTGTGGACCTATGCAGACTGACTTGTGTGGACCTATGCAGACAGCATCCTTGGGAGGTTCTTTGTACTTTATGCTGCTTGTTGATGATTGTAGTAGATTCACATGGGTCTATTTTCTCTCACAAAAGAACCAAGCTTTTTCTCGGTTCAAGGAGTGGCATGTGATGGTGGAAAAAGACTCTGGCTTGCAGATTAAGACTCTTAGGGCTAACAAAGGAGGAGAATTTTCTTCCAATGCCTTCGTGCAGTTTTGTGCGGAACATGGCAACGGGAGCTGGCCAATACAGGTTTGCCATCTGAGAATGGGGTAGTTGAGCATAAGAACAGGATTGTGGTAGAGATGGTGAGGACGATGTTGGAGCATCGTGATCTTCCTCGTCCACTTTGGGGAGAGGCTGTGGCTATGACTGTCCATATCCTCAACCATTCTCTAATGACTTCAATATCGAGCATGACTCCCTTTGAGAGGCATATTTTGGTAGGAAACCTAATGTCTTCCATTTTCATGTGTTTAGGAGCGATGCATATGTTCACATTCTGAAGAAGTAGATGGGGAAGCTCGACTCAAAGTCCCAAAATCTTGTCTTTATAGGATATAACTCTCTTTTCAAGGGATCCAGGTTATATGATCCAAAGAGGAACGAGGTTGTCGTCAGCAGGGATGTGGTTTTTGATGAGCATGTTCCGGTTTCCACTGTTGATGAGCCGCCACTTCTTGGAGACCTAGATGATTCTAATGATGATTCCCAATCATTGTTCCAGCTGGACGGCCTCAATCAGTTGAGGAGGTTGAGCCCGCAGTTGGAGATGAGCCCCCGGCAGAGCAGCAGGAGGCTCCACGTTCTGTTCAAGTACCCAAGTGGTTTGTAGACACCCTTTGGGAGTCAGGTGTTACGGAGCTTCCCTCCAAATGGACCACAGAGGACGGACCTCAAAGATTACATAGAGTTCATGATAAAAGTTATTCAGCAGAGCCTTTACAACAAGTAAACTATGCTTTGATGTCTCCTATCATGCGGGACAAAGAGCCCACTTCCGTCAAGGAAGCCCTTGCATAGGGTACTTGGAGATCCATGCAGGTGGAACTGGATGCCATTGAGAAGAATAACACTTGGGAGTTGGTTTCGAGGCCATTCGAAACAGTCTGTCATTGGTGTCAAGTGGGTCTTTAAGACCAAGTATACGTCAGATGGGTCGGTGGACAAACACAAAGCCAGACTTGTGGCTAAGGGTTATGCTCAGCGGCATGGCATCAACTATGAGGATACCTTTGCATTGACAACGAGGATGACCATGATTCGGACCGTTCTTGCCCTTGCTTCTTCTCAACGGTGGCCCGTATTTCAGATGGATATTAAATCTACATTCCTTAATGGTGACCTGCAACAAGAGGAGGTGTATGTTGAGCAGCCTCTAGGCTTTGAGGTTCCAGGATCAAAGGGGATGGTTTACAGGTTGCAGAAGACCTTGTATGGTCTTAAGCAGGCTCCCAGGGCTTAGAATTAGAAGATTGATTCCTTCTTTCTACGGATTGGATTTTAGATATCGGTTGTAGATCCCAACCTATATCTCTTTCGGGAATGCGGTATGGTCACATTGATCATCCTTTATGTGAATGACCTCATTCTCACTGGTGTCATATGGAGCACATTGCAGTGACGAAGGCTACCTTGTCAAAGGAGTTTGAGATGACTAATTTAGGCTTACTCCACTTCTTCTTGGGATTGGAGATCTGGCAGACCTAGATTGGGTTCTTTGTCTCTCAGCACAGCGGTATGCCCATGAGTTGCTTGAGGCTTTCATGTGGGGTTGTTGAGCTCATTTATGCAAACGCCATTGAAATCTCATTGTGACACAGGATTGCGGATCTTGCGGTATCTACAGGGTACGAAGGATCTTGGACTCTTCTACACCACTGGAGGTGAAATGAAGGAACGAGTTGGACTTAAAGGTTGGAGTGACTGAGATTGGGGAGGAGATCCAGACACGAGGAGATCTACATCATGCTATAGTTTTTCCCTCGGCTCAGGAGCTGTTTCATGGAGTAGCAAGAGGTAGCCAACTATTGCCTTATCATCGAGACAAAGGCAGAGTATTGGTGGGCTGCTTGTAGTGCTGCTTGTGAGGTTGTGTGGTTGCGGAGGTTGCTTGGCGAGATTGGGTATCCACAGAAGGAGCCCATGGTCATCCAAAACGATAACCAGAGCTGTATCGCTATTGCTCAGAACTCGGTCTACCATTCTCGGACCAAGCACATAGAGATACACTATCACTCTTCAGTGTTCATGAGAAGATCTTGGCTCGTGACATCTTATTTCTTTATTGTTCAACGGAGAACAATGCGACGAACCTCTTCACGAAGTCTCTACCCGCAGGCTATGCTCTAGTGGCACTCCAGCTCGCTGGGGTTGGTTTCACATCCAGGAGCTGAGATGGGGTGTTGGTAGTCATGTCCTATTTGTGCACTATGTCAGGGCCTCTGTTATGGGTGTGCCCGCCCAGTTTTGGTGTGTCCCCATTTTTCCTCACTTCCATGTATTTTTTCCCATTTTTTCTAGGTGTGGGAAGGCTATTGGTTGTCTCCTTTTGCTGGCCGACTGGTTATTTGATACCCGATTTGCTATGCAGCCCTGGCCGACTACTGGTGGTGACCTGGCCGACCTGAGTTTTACTGGTCGTGTGCACTACTTTTGCTGGTCGTAAGTATCTGGCTGCTGTCGGACTGGCCAACCAGCAGCCTGGGGCCATATAAAATGGCCCCTTGCCCCCCCACACTCTCTATTATGTATTCTGAGATTTATTGGTGTATGTAGCAGAGTTACACTAGCTTCTCTCTCTTTCATCTGTGTATTTCTCTCTACAGCAGTTGTCTTCATTTTCGTTGTGCATTCTAAAACAATAACATACAACAGCACATTAGTAGCCATGGCCCATTAATGTGGAATTCTTAGATCCTATAATCTTAAAAAAGTCAACTTGGTTCCAAAGGGCATTTTATTGAATGACAAGAAAAATGCAATTGTACTATATCCTAAGGTATATGCTAATGTAAATAAACACAATTACATCACTCACTATCCACACATATCACTTAAACTTATAGCCACCCCAATTTCAACACAGCACCATGTGTCTCTTGATGATTAACCAATATAAAAGAGACAAAGAGAGCCTAGGTATCGCAATGTGGTGGCTTCTCTTTTATCCTTAGTATTATATATATATATATATATATATATATATATATAATGACATAATATTTTTTACTTTGTCTAACTAAATCTCTTTAAAGCTAAACACAGTCAACAATACATTAACTTCATTGAATGCATTTAACAAGGAGATATTTCTCTTTTGTGATTGGTCTTCCTTTGGAAAAGAAAATTTTAGGGGTGGCATTTCAAATTGTAAATAGTGAATGTGTCTCAAAAAATTGAAAAATGTATCAAACGGTTCATTAATGAAATTCAATATTGAAATATACATCACAAAGATATAATTAAGCAAATCTTGAAGAGACCACGCTTTAATAAATGAAAGATGTGAAAATACCTCACTTTTTTGTAAAAATAGAGACATACTTATATTAACTAAGAAAAGAGAGGCATCTGGCCTTTACAACAAGTTATATGAAAAAAAAGAGTACATAATTAACATATATATAAAGATTTATGTTGGGTGTAAAGTATAACTATTTTTCTTTAGCAAAACTTTAACTTATTTCTAATGAGGTCTCTCTCTCTCTCTCTCTCTCTCTCTCTCTCTCTCTCTCTCTATATATATATATATATATATATATATATATATATATATATATATATATATATATATACTTTTTCTCTATCATATTACATGAAATAAATAAGGTAGGCTTTATTAAAACATATATTTTTCTTTTAATATAATCAAGGTAGGATTATTGAGAAATCTATCTTCATTATTCTTATACTTCATAATATCATTCAAAGTAAGAATGATATAAAATAATGTGTAATATACCATACTAATGTTATAGTTATTCATACCTTGTACATTATATCATTCTTACTTTGCTTCAAGTTCTTGATATATAAAATTTTGCTAATTAACAAAGCCTAATAACAGATATTAGTCTGTATACCCTACTAATACTATCTGCCTACCCTTCATCATTAGTCTGTATACCCTACTAATACTATCTGCCTACCCTTCATCATTAGCCTAATAACAGATATTAGCCTATATACCCTACTAATACTACCTGCTTGATAACATATATTAGCCTATATACCCTACTAATACTACCTGCCTACCCTTCATATATTAGCCTATATACCCTACTAATACTACGTGCCTACCCTTCATATATTAGCCTATATACCCTACTAATACTACGTGCCTACCCTTCATCATTACCACTACAAATATCCTCGTTTTTGTATCTAATACTACGTGCCTACCCTTCATCATTACCACTACAAATATCCTCGTTTTTGTATCTAATACTACCTGCCTACCCTTCATATATTAGCCTATATACCCTTCATCATTACCACTACAAATATCCTTGTTTTTGTATCTAATACTACCTGCCTACCCTTCATATATTAGCCTATATACCCTACTAATACTACGTGCCTACCCTTCATCATTACCACTACAAATATTAGCCTATATACCCTACTAATACTACGTGCCTACCCTTCATCATTACCACTACAAATATCCTCGTTTTTGTATCTACACCCTACCCTTCATTACAAATACACTTCTTTCTATCCTAAGATTTTTGCACATGCAAATCCAAAACTGTACATGAAAACTCAAATCAGACCCCTATAGCTTTTTAGCCATTTAAATACTATATCTCTTAGCCTTCTACTTCCCAAAATCTTCCAAAATTAATCCAAACCCATTCAAAATTAATCCAAACCCATTCAAATGCACTAAACATGCAAATGTTAATTATGACTTCACCCAAAAAATCAACTACCCATTTGTTAACACATTACTAATAATGAAGAGATGGACACATCACCATGTGGTAGTGCTCTATTTCTTTATAAGTGGTAAGTAAAAAAACACATGGTTTAATGTTTTACATTTTTCGCAACGTTTTAAAAAAATCAAACAAAAATTATGGATACTTTTGCAGACATATCTCGTTTTTCTTTATTTTAAATATGTTAAATTATGTTGCATAAGCCATATTCGCATGGACATTTTTCCTACACAAACACTTTATCTCATGGTGTTAGTAAATGTACAAATAAATATTCCCATGGAAATACATATATATGAGAGTTCTAAGTCTCTTAGCCTTTCCAGCTATGTGAAAATGTTTACATTCAAGCATTGTATGCATATTAAATAGTTTTTGGGACTAAAAGTATAAAATTTAACTTATTATTGTACTTAGCTTCTAGAAAACTTAAAGAAGGCCCATCTATTTGTTCAATACAAAAGGACATGAAAAACATATTTGCTCGTATAAACAAGTTGAGAGAAACACCTTATCCTTGTAAGTAATCAACACCTTATCCTTGTAAGTAATCAACATGGAACCCTAAATCCCCATCCCCATCGCTCTTCTTCAAAAAGGGTATAGCAAGTACATCACATTTATCATAACCAATGTGCTAATTCTATTGTCTCTTGATATCATTGATGTATGGATCATGATAGCTTAAGAAGATTTTAAGTTTTAGGCTTCTCTATTAAAAACATTTTGAAGTTTATGGTTTAATGAGTGCTTAATCAAGAAATAATATAATTAGTTAACATACATATAATCTTTAAACACTTTCCTATTTTGAGTGTTTGAAAAGCTTCCCATTTGCTAGAAAGAATTTGCATACTCAAAGGTATACATCACACAAAGAGACTATAGGAATACTATAGGCATTTAAAGTACTTCATTTAAAAAATAGAGAATACTATAGGCATTTAAAGAACTTGATTAAGGTAGAATGCTATGGTGACTAATGCAATAAAAATATATATAGAACCTTCTTTTCTATCCTCAATTTTTGACATGACATAGACTAAAGGGTGATTATAATTGATAATTTTTTGAAAAATATTGTATTAGGAGTTTAAAAATAAGCATTGTACTATGTTTTGTATACATTCTATGAACCAATTGGAGATGATAGGCTTTTTGTGCATATTCATAAAGCAATTTACTCCACATAAACAAAGACTTGCTTTAAAATTAATCAAATACATGTAAAGTATTATTTTGTTGAGAGAGAGAGAGAGAGAGAGAGAGAGAGAGAGAGAGAGAGAGAGAGAGAGAGAGAGAGAGAGAGAGAGTTTCATTACCATGTGGCATTAACCAAATTGATCTATGAGACAAAAAGTTCACATAACAATTCATTGTGATAGGAAAATGCAAAATAGAGAGAAAAGATCATCATAGTTCCCCCTTAGATAGGAGAGATTGTCATCTAATAAGGTTAATAGGTTCAAGATGGTTTACATTTGCCATTTGGGTGTGCACCTATGTTTGTGATGCTTAATCGAGGTCTTGCATGGGCCCATCTCTATTAGGTCTTAGTGTGTGGGCACTAGTATTAGCAATGAGGACCTCTGATGTCTTGTGGTCATACTTACTCTAGGGTGATCTAATTGAGAAATGACTTACAAGGTACATCATCATCCTTATCACGAATCTGTGGGAGGGGGGGGTGGGGTGGGGGGGTCTATTGAGCTTTACATTGTTATGTGCTTTTGAAAAAGCATCGATCTAAAAGCCTTTTTTTCTATTGGTGTGTCTCATAAGTCATTCTCTCTCTCTCTCTCTCTCTCTCTCTCTCTATATATATATATATATATATATATATATATATGATAGACCCGTTGGGTCTTTTGCAAGACCTTGATATATCTTCTTTGTTCTTCTTCGTCTTCTTCTTCTTCTTCTTCTCTCTCTCTCTCTCTCTCTCTCTCTCACACACACACACACACACACACACACACACACACACACACATATGTGTATGCATGAACACAAAGTAGAGAGAGAGAGAGAGAGAGAGAGAGAGAGAGAGAGAGAGAGAGAGAGAGAGAGAGAGAGAGAGAGAGAGAGAGAGAGAGAGAGAGAGAGAGAGAGAGTTTGTCTCTAGTGGTAATTGAGTTCTTACAATTAGGGGGATGTGTAAGAAATTTTATAGAGTCAACTTAGAGAAAGGATCTAGATATTATAGTAGGAAGGCATAAACTTTGTAGACTTGTGTTTGATTGGTTTTTGGAGGAGTGTTATTGATGTAGTGCAAGTTTGTTATTTAGTGTAAGAAGATGATGAGTGTGAGTAGCTTTAATGGAAGAGGGCTATCAATAGATGAAGAGAGCTTTAATTGGGATGTAGTACACGTCACCTTTACAAAATCTCTTAAAGTTGGGATGTCCTTATGCTCAAGCATTGTTTGCCTGTTTTTCTCATGCACATGTACATGAACAATAAATTGGCAAGGTAGAGGGTTGAACTTTGAAAATCAAATTGAGATGCTCTTGGAGGTAGGAATGGAGGACATGAAGTGATTGATGGATGGAAAAAAAAACGAAGGCCCTTTATAAAGTAGGGATGGTAAAGCCACATGGGAAAGAAAAAGCGACATTATGAGAATGGAAAAGTACGCAACATGTGATCTTCCATGTTCATGCATTACGCCTTAGCCTTATAACTATTGTGTTTACACATAATTAGTTCACGACATGCATTGCCTTATAAGTTAATGTGTTTTACACACTAGTGCAATTCACCACATTTTGCACAACATGTGGAGGGATATAGCAATTTGCCATCCACAATATGCAATTTGTCTCGTCCATGCATTACACCTTATCCGTTAGTGTGCTTATAAATGCATGTACCCCGTGGAATTTGGATGAGGTAAAGAGAAGCCATGGATGGCAATTTGGAATTTGTTCACATGATGAATGGAATTACCATTTGGGGGAACTTGGCTTAACGAATGCCTGACTGCCACAAATGTTGGAGGCCTTGAAAATGTGAAATTTGGCCATTGTACTATGAAACGGGCAGCCAATCCAAGAGCTGCCATGGTTACCACAAGGAAGTTACTATGTGAATAGGTCCTTGGATGTCAAGCTGTCTCATATCCATAAATGAATGCATATTTGTTCTTAGGGGTTACAAAATGCAAAGTTGTGCATGGGGTGATGGAAATGGTGAGATAGGTCACTTGCAACCACCCACCGAGGTGGTTGGACGATCTTTGTGTAGGTAGGAAGTTAGCAACATCAAAAAGCATGCTTTACCACTAATTAGTAAGGTAAGATGCTACATTAGTGAGGATGTTACATTAGCATATCTACTTTAGTTTGGGTTAGTTTTTTTTTTTTTTGGGGTTGGGGGACTCCTTGGAAATTACAAGGTACTTTTGCCGTTACGTGAAACCCATTACTCACTAAATTTTATTTTGGGTGGATTTTTGAAACCAGGAAAAAAAAGAGCAAATTTGAATAAGCATTTTCTTCATAATTTCACTCAATTACTACTATTTTTAATAAATTAGAGGATGCATCTTCTAAGGTGAGGCGGATATTTTTTTTGGAAAAATCAACCCATCTTTTCCTGTGCAAAGTAAGTTTAGGCCAAGAAAACCATTAATGGAGGGCAGTTGCTGTACAGCCATTTTGCATGATTAACGGCACCTTCTATGTCCTGCCCGATCAAGCGTTTATCTTATAGGCATCCCTTGCCTGCTACTCTTCTGCAGTCCTGCCATGTGACCCTGGCTTACTTCTCGAGGGCCTTCACCTCTGCAAAAGCTACAAAAGCTTTCTGCACCAGTTCCTGTGTATGGCCCTTATGCCCATCTCTTTGACTTGGCCTCTCAACAAACCGAACGGACTAGAGCATAACACTGAACAGCCCATTTCGCCATACTTTCCCTCTAAATTATTAAGCCTCTGACAGCTCCATTAACGTCTCTCCTGATCTCAACCTGACCTCCCAAAGGACAGTCCGTGGTGGGTTGCTTTACATTCGGGCCAGCTCTCTGACAATGTATCTCCCCCTATAGAGTGAGCCCGTTTGAGCTCTCCATCGAATTGGGTTGCTTACTCTCCCTACTGTTTCGAGAAAACCTCTGCCACAAGGCAAATCGGTTGGCTTGGCTATGTTGCAGAAACACCTGCATTGAAGAGAAACCCTCACTCAGACAACAGGCATTGACCTTCATGGAGCCTTCCTTGTCATCTGATCCCAGCCACAACCCGAGACTGCGTGGGTCATGGGCACGCCGGACGGGCTTCAAGAGCAACTTGTCCGGCGAGAGTGCGAGCGGGGCGAGCGATTCGGAATCAAGGGATGTGGAGATGGGTACAGGAGGCGTGGGGAAGGCAGTCCCTCCCCCAGCAGCAGCCGCCGCAGCAGCAGAGCCCCCCTCTTCAGCTCCACAAGGTGTGGTTGCAAGCAGCAATGCCAGAAGGGGGATCAATGGCGGCAGCAGAGCTAAAGAGAAAGAGGGCCGCTCAAACAAGGGTCCAGAGGATCATGTGAAACCGGCCATAACCGCCCATCTGGCATCAGCTCCCCCACCTCCACCACCCCCTCTTCCCGCTGTTCCTGCAAGGGGTACAGAAAGAGGGGGGCCGGGCAATGCAGAGGGTGTGCACAGCAACAACAGTGGAGGGCAGATCCGCATTGAGCCCATCAAAGGCTACAAGGACACCGACATGGATCTCATGTCCCAGTCGCAAGATGCAGAGGACGAGCACATTGCCAAACACTCTCACATGAAGTATGAGATCCGTGAAACCCCTGGACATGGTAAGTCATTTGTTTCTTCTTGTCATGCACACCACTGATGAACACTGCTATCATGTTCAAACAACTAGTCTCCTCATCTTCTATGGTACGTGTGCAGTTCCTCTTGTCCTTTACGGGATTCAACATTTTGTCTCCATAATCGGTTCCCTTGTACTTATTCCACTTGTGATTGTTCCAGCGATGGGAGGGGATGATGTAAGCTACGCCAGTGATTACCTTTGATATAACAGGGTTTAGAATTTCATAAAAGCTGCAAGGCTCGATTTTTCCTGCTAATGAAGAACACCTTTTGCCTGCTTCTCAGAAAGATACAGCCTATGTGGTTTCGACAGTGTTTCTGGTCTCTGGCATCACAACACTCCTGCATTCATTTTTTGGTTCAAGGTTGCCTCTTATACAAGGAGCTTCTTTTGTTTACTTGGCACCTGCCCTGGCAATCATCAACTCATCCGATTTTTCAAGTATAGGTAACAATGTAAGCTTCTCATGCTTGTCAGGTTTTTGTCAATATAACTGCTTATATGCTAGCCTCTTGTGAAGGACACTTTTTATTTGTATGGAAGTCTCACTGTGCTTATTGAAATATAGAGGTTTAAAGATACCATGAGAGAGTTGCAAGGATCTATCATTGTAGCATCTATATTTCAAATGTTCTTGGGCTACTCAGGATTGATGGCGGTCTTTCTAAGGTGTGTACAAGGTCCATCTATTCTCGCACTTCACTGTAGCCCTTTTGTAGTATGTGTATGATCGGGAGCTTGATGCATGAGATAATCAAAGTTTCAGCATTGTAAGCATTTAATGATCGATTGCTTGCAGGCTAATCAATCCAGTGGTTGTAGCACCGACCGTAGCAGCAGTTGGTCTTTCCTTCTTTACATATGGCTTCCCTGTGGTGGGTACATGCGTAGAAATCGGCATTCCTCAGATTGTTCTTATAGTATTTTTTGCCCTGGTTAGTATGCCTTGCCCAACTCTAGATGTTTAGCAGCCAGTCATGTATGGAAGCAATTGCAGGAAAGGTGATACTTGGTGTGTTTATCCAAAGTTTGACAATACCTTACTTCTGTGTACAGCATCTTAGAAAGGTCTCAATAATGGGTCATCGAATTTTCCAAGTATATGCGGTATGTTCTTCATCATAGCTTTCTGAAGATCGCTTTTCTAGAAGTCACTTTTGGTGGTTCTTCTTGTTAACCTTTTTTTCTCACACTGTTTTCAGGTTCCACTAGGCCTTGCAATCACTTGGGCATATGCATTCTTACTTACTGCAACAGGAGCCTACAACTATCATGGATGTGATTTCAGTGTTCCCATATCAAACATTGTATCAGAAAGCTGCAGGAGACACGCATATACCATGCAGCATTGCCGCACTGATACTTCTACGGCATTCAAGACAGCTGCTTGGATTAGATTTCCATACCCTTTTCAATGGGGAATGCCGACATTTCATTACAAAACAGTGTTCATTATGATTGTTGTGTCCATCATAGCCTCTGTAGACTCCGTAAGTGTCTTTTACTAGTGGTAGTATTTGAAGCTAGTATGGTGAGGTTGCAGACCTGAAGGCTTTGTATGTATACATGAACTAGTGAAATGGAGAGAATAGATCTTCTAATAATTCAGTTTTTTGCAGGTGGGCTCGTACCATGCGTCATCAATGTTAGTGGCTTCAAGGGCTCCCACACCGGGTGTTGTAAGCAGAGGCATTGGAATGGAAGGTGTGACTAGTGCACTTGCAGGCCTTTGGGGCATTGGGACTGGTGCAACAACGCTTACTGAGAATGTGCACACGATTGCAGTAACCAAGATGGGAAGTCGTCGAGCAGTGGAATTCGGGGCATGTGTTTTAATTGTACTGTCAGTTATTGGTATGATCTATTTGAAGGACACTGTGCTTGTTTCTCCATGTCTTTTTTTGTTTGTGGCTTGGTGTGTGTTAGTGCTGCTGTTGGAACTAAATGTAGATGGTAAACAAATCTGTAAGTGGTTCTTTGCAGCAGCATATGAAGAAGCACCATGGTTAACAATACATCATACCCTAACCATGCGAAGTCCGGTTAAGTATTTCTACGAGAGGAACATTTCAGTAGGAGGGTGGGAATGTACTGTGACAATTTCTCCTGCAAGTTAATACTGCAAGAGCCCTCTGATTAGTTGTCCCAAGTAGCAGCCTCAGATCTCTTGTTCAGGTGATTATATTACGTGGAAGGCTATAGAGTAGATGGTTTTGAAACTTGGAGAAGCCTTCTTTTACATAGTTTGCACAATATCCAGACTAGCTTCGACTTGCCAGAAGAGATTAGGGAAAGGGACATACCTCATGCAGATCTTTTGTGATTGCGTGAAGGTGGAGCTTGTTAGAAGTCATCTCCCGTCTTTACTGAGACACCAGGGCCTTTGTTGTGGGTGTGCCCGCCCTTGTAGGTGTTGTTCTCATTTTTCCTCACTCCTCGTATTTTTCCCTATTTTTCTTGGCTTGGGTGGATGCCCAGTGTTGGCAGGAGGGCCCATGAGCTGGCCGACTGATGCTTCAGGTCCACGACCTCACACATGCACTGGCCGACTGTTGACAGCTGGCCAACTGGCTGTCTTGGCTGGTCGTGGAGGATCAGGGCCTGTCGGCTGCCCTTCTACAGGCCGACTGCATCATTGGGGCCATATAAAATGGCCCCACAGCCCCTTGCCATTCTTGTATTGTATTTGGGATCTTCTTGTGTATATATAGTAGAGTGATACGCCTCTCTCTCCATTGCTGTCTATCTTCTGCACTTGCTCTTGTGTTTCCAGATTTAGTCATCATCTCCGGTGCGTATTCTGACAGAGCTTTCCTCTCCTCCACCACTTAGCAAAGGCAGTCTACAAAAAGAAAACACCCAACCAGCTGATGTGTGTCTGCAACACCACCTTAGGCTAAGCCATTGCCTCAATGGTACATATGACTTCTGGATGATGCAAATGTGTCTGCCAGGTGATGCACCCTTGAAAAAGGATGTAAAAGTCTCCCACTTGGGTGGTTGTGCAAAATGAAGGATGTAATCTAAAAATTATGCGTGTATTATGTGCATGTATGCTCATATGTGTGTGTGTGTGTGTGTGTGAGAGAGAGAGAGAGAGAGAGAGAGAGAGAGAGTTTTATGCATGAACTTTCTTTCTTTTCTTGGACAGGTAAGGTTGGAGCCTTTGTTGCCTCAATTCCACAAGTTATCGTGGCTGGTCTTCTGTGTGTAATGTGGGCCATGTTAGCAGCATTGGGCCTTTCAAATCTTCGCTATAGTGAGACAGGAAGCTCCCGCAATGTTATGATTGTGGGGCTTGCACTTTTTCTATCCCTATCAATTCCAGCGTACTTTCAAGATTATGGTGTAAGCCCTGACTTTGTAGCAACCACGTCAAGCAATCTTCAGCCTTATACTATTGCAGCTCATGGGCCTTTTAGTACGAGTTTTATCGGGGTACGTAACACTTGGATGGGTCTAGTAAGGGTCCTCTGGAGGTGCCTTGCTTTACTGAACTCAATAATGATGGATATATGCGCATGGTCATGCTTCATCATAGCCAATTATGGTCTTAAGTAAATAATGCTCTAACATTGTTCTTCTCTCCCATTTCAGTTGAATTTTATCCTCAATACACTTCTCTCCATGAACATGGTGATAGCTTTTGTTGTGGCATTTATCTTGGACAATACGGTGCCTGGCAGTAAACAGGAAAGGGGTGTTTATGTTTGGTTGAAACCAAAGGGTGCAAGGGATGAGCCGGCTGTTGCAATGGACTATGGTCTGCCCTTTGGCTTTGGACGATGTTTCAGATGGGTCAAGTGGGTAGGCTTGTGAATGGTGTCTCGGCATGACTATGGCGATTGCATTTTTCGGGGCATCTATCTTGGACAATAGGGAGCCTGGAGTGAACAGGAAAGGGGTGTCTGTTTTTTGGTTGAAACCGAAGGGTGCAAGGGATGAGCCAGCTGTAGCAATGGACTATTGTCTGCCTTTTGGCTTTGGATGATGTTTCAGATGGGTGAAGTGGGTAGAGGCTTGTAAAGGTGTCTCAGCATTGATCATTCTTTTGGCAAAGGTTGTGGATATCTGGCAGTAGTTATGCATTGATTGAGATTTCTCATTCTTGATAGAGCTGCATTCTAAACATGGAAACTCTCCTGGCATTGTGATGATTCGAGGCACAGACGATGGAGGCTCTGTGAATGGATATGCCAACAGATGAGGATTCAACTGTGGACTGTGCTTGTGGAGTTGACACGGACAGTGTACTTACCTTAAATGTAAAAACTTTTTTTGTGATCCTTGGGTTTCCATATATACAGGCAGTGTAAAAAACTGATAAGAGTTGTGCCATAGAGCTTGTTTTACCTTCGCAAAATCCTGAGATGATTTATTAACAACAAAATCAGAGTTGCATTGTGCTCCGTTTTTGTTCTTGTCACCACAGTGTTTGCTTTAAGCCGAGACCTGTCGGTCTTAGTACCTTAATGATAATGCTAGTTGCTGGTATTCTTTCATTAGTCCTTTCCCAATAATAATAATTGAGCCCATTTGGCTTTGCATGAAGATTTCTTTCATTGATTTAATTATGGTTTGTGACGAGGGCTTGTGCCAGACATTATGAAGGAGGAGCGATGTAAGGAATCCTCATCCATACAGCCGTGGGTTGGCGGAAAGCATATGCTGTACCATCGAGGAACCTTCATCTTTCTATCTGGCTTGTCACCGTCTCATCGCTTATTTTCTGCAAAAGCTGATCTATCGAATCGTGTCAGATCCTGTGAAGGTGAGATTAATCATTACCCTAGGTAATCTGAGGTTGTGAAGAACCTGATTAGTACCTTTAATTAGGGGAGAGTAACCTTCAATTGTGGATTGTTTCATGAATTCATAATCACCCAAACCCGCTAGATGCCCAGACTCAAAACTGTTCCACGCCTGAGGTCTTTTTAGGCTAATCATTCATGTTTACCTCATTTATGTTTCAAGACCTTGAATGTATCCAAATATGAACTTGTTTAATTAAACAACAAATCTGGAATAGACCTTAGTTTACATGTTATTAAAGTTAGAATTGACGAATCATGTTTTTTTTTGGGTGAGAATTTGAAAGAAATAATCACTAATTAATTAATGGAATTTATTTTTCCACTCGTTGTAGGGCCCTATTCGAGATGTGTGAATAAGCACCCAAATATTTTCTTTTGAACATTGCGAATTAATTTTCTCTGAACACAGCTAATGCTACACGTGTCGCTTGATTTATTTTTGTAAGGCCACCTAACACGTGCTGATTCACGTGCTTGCACGCGTCAGCTTGTTGTCACTCATGCGGACTGAAGTTGTCTTCATCTTCTATGTGTGGCGTTTTATTTTTTGCATGGATTGTGCTCGTCTCTTTGTTCTCGCCGTCTCCTCGTTTGCTATCCTTCGCTCGTCTGTTTGTGTGCTATCATGCCTCGTCCTAAAGCCTTGCTGGAGTTTGTTCCATTTCATCTTGGCAGCAGTGAAAGACGGCTATTGCTCATTTGCTATCCCTCGCTCGTCTGTTTGTGCGCCATCATGCCTCGTCCTAAATCTTCCGTCTGTTTGACCAATGCTGGTGACTTCCATCTCATCTTGCCAGCAGCGAAAGACGGCTCATGCAGAGTTAAGTTGTCTTCGTTTTATTTTTTGCATGGAGTGTGCTCGTCTCGTTTGCCATGCTCGTCTCTTCGTTCGTTGTTTGCTCGTGTGCCATCATGCCTCGTCCTAAACCCTCCATCTGTCGGCAAATGTTGTTGACTGCTGGACTTTATTCCATCTCATCTTGCTAGCAGTGAAAGACGGCTCCCTTGAATGCATCTGTCGTGGAATGGTGGTAACTCACTGGTTTTTATTATTATTATTTAATTGTAGTAACTTCTCCATCAATTGAGCTGTTGCAATTTTTGTATTCACGAACAACCCTCAATTGTGCTAATTTCGTTGAGTCGTCAACTATGCTAATTTTTTAAATTTATTAATTTGCCTTTTTGGATATGTATTAAATTAATTATTTTGTGCTCAGGCTACATCATACGCATGCAAATTTTTACCTTTTGGATTCTATGCACATGCAACATACACGTGTGTATAGATACTTTAAAGCTTTGCCACATGTATACAACACATACTATTTCTTATTGTTGCTAACTGTATTGCCTTATTATTGTTCTGCCTTTTGGATACTATGCACGTTCTATGTACATGCAACAGACACGTGTCTATACATATTGCATGTAGTTCTGTCTCCACGATGTTTCTTATTTTGTCCATTTTTTTTTGGAAGTATAGATTCCTTCTTCTCGTACGTTGTACCAATCAGTCAGCCCATACTGTGCTGTGGGTTTCTTTTTCTAAACACAGCATTGCTTATTTAAGAACTTCGACCACAATAATTTTTCATTTTTTTAATTTTTGCCTTGCTTCTGTTGTGAAACTGTGGAAAGCCCTTAAATAACATTACTAATATAATGAAGATAGATCGAGGCCCTTGCTCTTCGTCTATGTTATGTCAACGCATGGACCCTGGTCCATCTTGTACGTCGTTATTGTGTGATGAGACTCAACCCTCTGCATCGACTGTTCCAAGAGTTGAGTGCATTCCCACGTCTAGTCACACCACCAGAAGGCTCCTTCATAGTTCGCAATCTGCGTGCGGTGAAGAAGAAAGCCCGGTCCTCAGGTGTGCAAGTAACCCATGAAGTAGTGTACTGCTATCTTCTTTTCATGGTACTTGATAGATTATTAGTACGTTTGCATCCTGTTTGTGTTGTAGGTTCATTTGAAGCTCCAGAAATAGGGAAAAAGCCAATGAAACTGTCTGTTGCCCCTCTGTCAAGTGATAGGAATACAGAGTCTGAACCTTCTGTTAAGAAAATCCCTAAATTTCCATCTGTGAAAAATACTAAATTGTTCGAAGTCTCTGTGACAGTTGCTATAGGGAATAGAGATATTGATGTTCACTTCTGGGAACCACTAGGAGAATTTGTTAGGATGGAATGTCTGAAGGGCTTGTTTGCCCTTGAAAAAGGAGGTACTCTAAATCACCTCCATTTCCAGATGGTGATAACTATCATGGCTCCTTCACTTATTAGTATTGGTAAAACCATCAGACGATACCTAGGATGGGAATTCTGTAAACCAGAATAAGCCATAGTCATGTGCAGAGGGCTACGACAGATTAGAATGCACACATTCGAAGGCATTGTCGGTTACTGCATGAAAGAGCTTCACAAGGCACACTTCAAATTCTTCTCGCACCATGTATCAGAGCAGAAGAAATAACTAGAGGCAGACAACTTTACGCACTGTACGGACAGGCAGATCTTAAAAATAAAGTTTGTTTGTCTCATGTTAATCTTTTTGAGAAATCCTATGTTTTTATGGACAACTATGTATCTATAAGCTAGGTCTATCGCTTGAAAGCACGCTTCTGAAAATGGTGCGCATAGGCAAGTACTACCCTGTTGTATCCTAGATAATTCCAAAGACAGGAAACGGGATGAGCCGAAGGAGGTCGGCAGTCATTTGGAAGGTAATGAAATTGCCTCACCTTACACAATGTATGGATTTTCTTTGCAGAGAACCTAGGCAGTAGAGGGAGATATTTTGATCCAATGTACCAACATCCAGATAGTGATGAAGATGAAAATCCCAGGAATGATAGAACAGATGTTGACATGCTGCTCGGGAGTCAGAACAACCCTATTATTGTAGATGATAATGATGGAGGAACGTTTTGAAGCAAAGCCAAATTACACAATCCTATCTCTCTGTTTATGAGAAAACATATAACTTCAAAAAAGCTATTTTGTGGATGGTGAAGAGTTTGTTCCGCTATCACCTTCAGTTTGTAAATATGTTGGGCTTACAGAGGAAGAGGGACGTTTTCTCTAGTTATATTTACCTTCTGTCTTTAAAAACCTCATACAGTGTAACAATTTGGCTTTGCTTTCCACTTCGTTTGTAACATACTCTCATTTTCACAATGAAGATGGCTACTATGTACATTGCTTTTACTATGTTGTCCTCATGAATATGATCTGCAATTTTCAAACAATGTATTTCTTCAAACTTTCTTGTATTTTTGGCTCGTCGATATAATATAAAATGCAGTTCTTTGTAATTGCTTTCTTTCTTCTTTGTAAATTTTTGGTTAAATTTGTAACTTATCTTTCGACCTTGATGTTATTTTTTTTAAACCTTTGTCTTACAGCCTTAACAAAGCTAAATTTGTAATTTGTAGTTTACCTTACAATCTAACAGTCTTGCTGTAAGGTAATTTCGTAATTTACCTTACAGTCATAAGTCAAAAAATTTCTTTATCAAATTCACAATACAATAATTAATATACACCCTCAAAAAAACCTGAATATACACCCTCAAAAAAACCTGAATATACAATAATCGAGATGTGTGAATATGCATGCTTCATGTATAAGAATTGGATGATTGAGTTTTCCTTTGCCCAACCGCCCAACAATATAAAGTTATTAGTTTTTTGAGGTTTTGACATGTTAGATTGGCGTGATCCCAAACAATTGGACATTGTCATTGGTAGGTACTGAGATCGAGAGGGAGACTGAGAGTCTTTAGTACATATCCATATTGATTTGATAGGAATTTGTTTATGTTTTCCTTCACTGGCATAATGGGAATGCATGCCTATAGTTGAGAAGATGGGAGGTGGTAATGTCTCTGTTATTAGAGCACCTAGAGGGGGATGATCTCAGGTTTTTGATCATATGGATACAATTTTGTATAGCTCAGTCATGGAGTGGCTTCCTAGACAAATCACAATTTCCTCGACACATGTGCACAAAATATTACACACCCTCTCTCTCCCCTTCTCCCAACCTTGTCCTCTCTCTCTCTCTCTCTCTCTCTCTCTCTCTCTCTCTCTCTCTCTCTCTCTCTCTCTCTCTCTCTCTCTCTCTCTCTCGCCCTCTCCCTCTCGCACCCTCCCTACTCAATCTCTCCCTCTCTCTCCCTATGCATAATCTCTCCTTCCCTATCTCTCTCCAACCTCGTTCTTTCTTTCTTCCTCTCCATCTATCTGTCCTTCTCCCTCTCCCTCTCCCTCTCCCTCTCCCACCCTCTTCCCTCTGTCCTTCCTTTCCCTTTCCCTCTCCCTCTCTCACCCTCCCTATGCATATAATCTCTCTCTCTCTCTCTCTCTCTCTCTCTCTCTCTCTCTCTCTCTCTCTCTCTCTCTCCCCTTTTGCTACCCTCCTCCCTCTTTCCTACGAGATACACAAGAGATTCCATTGCCTCTTCCGAGAGGGATTCAGACCACTGACACAGGTGATATAGTTTGAGGATCAGAGGTGCTTGGCATGTGCTTGATGGAACAAAGACGACACAGGGATGTAGTGTTGAGGCAGCATGCTAAGAGATTGCCCCAACTCTCCCCTTTTGCTACCCTCCTCCCTCTTTCCTACGAGATTCCATTGCCTCTTCCGAGAGGGATTCAGACCACTGACACAGGTGATATAGTTTGAGGATCAGAGGTGCTTGGCATGTGCTTGATGGAACAAAGACGACACAGGGATGTAGTGTTGAGGCAGCATGCTAAGAGATAGCCCCAACTCTGACAAGACACCTCACAAAGAGCCTCATAGATTTCTTTGTGGTACACACATCCACGTCGAAATCCACTTCCCACAACGGTTCCTCTAGTACGACATCAAAGCCCACCACCCGTACCCACGCTCTAGCTCCACGCCCCAGAGGAGTTCTTAGTGGGAGAGCTCGATCCATTCTGCGAGCCAGATGTCCCCAACCTAGAGCATCAGGTCCCTCCACCACACAGAGACAGATTCATGAGGTTTTATGCCGACATGACATGCTCCCATCACATAGGCTGTCTTCCGTAGACGTTAATATAACTTTCTTTCTTTCTTTCTCCCACCCTCTTCCCCCCCCCTCTCTCTCTCTCTCTCTCTCTCTCTCCTTCCTCTCCCACTCTCTACCCTCTCCCCTCTCCCTTATGCATGCTCCCTATGCGTGATCTCTCCTTCCCTCTCGCTCACTCTTCCTTCATGTCCCACCCTCCCTCGCACTCTATGTCCTTCTCTCTCTCTCTCTCTCCTTATCTTCCGACATTTTTTTCTCCCTCTCCCTCGCCCACCCTCTTCCCTCTTTCTCTCTCCCTGTCACTCTCCCATTGTCCTCTTTCACTCTCCCATCCTCCCTCTCTCTTTCTCCTAATCTTACTTTCTCTCTCTTATCTCTCTCTCTCAACTTACTCTATCATATATACCAATGCATGTATGAGCCATTGCATTTCAAGGCATGTCATAGCATTTCAAGGCATGTCATAGCATTGGGATGTTATTACATATGCATGTCATTACATGGTACTACTTTATAATGCATAGTGTGCATGTGATTTCACGTCATTGCATATGTACTTTAGGAGTATTGCACGTCATTATATGCGCTTGTGCATGTCATTGGATGCCTTTGCATGTGACATGTCATTGCATGCCTTTGCATGTGACTTCATGTCATAAAAAAACAATGAACAATGCAAAATTGAAAAGGATAATATTACAATTGATTGTGGGCAAAAGATAATTTTATTCCCCAAAGGAAATTACATCAGTATTACATACTGTTTCAAAGAACAAACAATGTAAAATTTGACAAGGTGAATAATCAAAATGACAAGGCGAATTATAGTTAAAAGAATAATTTATTCCAGAAGGGTTGTTACATCATCCTTGCATCCTGTTTACTAAAGACAATATGACAGGCTCACGTAACTACATAAGGGTTCCTACACCTATGTGCTTTTATGGGCTACTCTATTCTTCAACTCCTCCCAAAGGGACTTCTCCTTTTCTTCAGCAATGTAGCCGTAATTGCCAAGTAACGATGGCGATTCCAATCTTCATATTCTAGACATGTAGATCTCCAGAATTGATGAACTCATCCGGTAGAAGCTTGTGCCAAAGATTGTGGGTCTCTATTGGGATTTTGATATGTTCTTGCACATCTCCACCTGACTTTGTGCACAAATCTTTGCAAACAGCTTCAAGTTGGGGCCATTTGATAAAGACATGATGACATCGACAAACATAGAGGATGAGGAGAAGGTGAGGGTAGGTGAGGTAGAGAATGATGGTGAGGGGAAGTGAAGTAAAGAAAGACAAATAGGGAGGGAGAGAAATAGAATAAGAGAGAGAGGGAGGCAATGAGATATGGGAGTGAGAGTTAGAGTAAGAGCAAGGGGGTCATATATATAGATACATCATGCTAAAAGAAAAAAGGTATTTTGCATGGATATTTCCTAAATTTAGAAAAGTAATAGCATGGATAAGTGCTTTTCATAGGAAGAGTAATTTTATGAATAAATGCTATATTTAAGAAAATCGATATAGATGTCAACATTGAGAAGACATTAAAATAATAAATGAAGATATTCCAACCATCGACATACAACCATATTGATTGTCTTACTAAGAAATTAAAAAAATGAAAAGTAAGTAGACCTTCATAGAAAGTTGATAGAACCATAATATAAAGAACATTTTATTATCACATCACAAAATGAAGGACATTTTCAAAACAACAGTACAATGTCATCAACCTAGAGGTCCTTTTCAGATTATTCTCCTACTGTTGAACATTCTCATTAGGTCCTCCTTTTTTAGAGTGGGTTGATGTATAAACATATTATGGTTTGCATATACACAAATAAATAAAATAAAGGTGCTTGCATGCACAATATGGTCAACCAGTCCCCCCTACCCTGATTTGAAAATCAGGACATGTGCATGATGGATTCTTTCCCATGGTCACCCTGTATTTTTCACTACGTGTAGCAGTGATTCGTCAGTCTCAATTACAAACACCATATTGTGCTTGCATGCACAATATGGTCAACCAGTCCCCCCTACCCTGATTTGAAAATCAGGACATGTGCATGATGGATTCTTTCCCATGGTCACCTTGTATTTTTCACTACGTGTAGCAGTGATTCGTCGGTCTCAATTACAAACACCTCCTGTACTTTGTTGATCGATGGGCTACATCATTTGCTTCTTGGTGTAGTCCCTTTTGTAACACAAATCCACCACCCTCCAATGCTTAGATCTCATCCATAGTAAGGTTTGTACCTCGTTCAACTGGCTATACAATCCGGGATCTAGTAGGTGATTGATAGATAGTATTACATACTCTCCAAGTATGATTCATGTTGCATTACAAAACTACGTGAAGTGATGCCCCTTGCTCCCTGGCCACTATCTCATACCATAGAAAGATGGAGCTAGAACACTTTGCCCATAGCTCTTGATGCTCTTCTTACACTTGCCATCTCTTGGACACCTAACCATCCTTAGCAAGGGACCTTGTGGTGTAGTGGTGTTCGATGTATAGCCCACACGGAGTTGTGTGTGTCATTCTCCACAATTTCCTGCACCTTTGCTTCAGTTGCTAATCCCTCTGAATTGTAGTGACCACTTTCTGTAGTTGAAGGAATAGTGGGTGGAAAGTTTAATCTCTTACCTTGTTTCTTGCGTGTGGCTGGTTTTTTGTGACATACTCCGGATGATGTGATGAGTTGTCTTCCTCAAGGTTTATAACTATGGGTTTTCAATGCTGGCTAATTGTAATGTTATCACTAATATAGGTTGGTTGCACATGCATTGGTGTGCCACTCATCACTGCTTCCCCCACCAATCTGCTAGTGGTTGAGACGGGCTTGGAGCTTTTGATGTTCTAGCCTTTTCCATCAACTTTGTTATCGTAGGGCCTGCTCCGTGATATTTACCTTGCATGAATGCATGATTCTTTGTGGATTTCAAGAGGGCATTAGCGAGATCTAAAATAGCAACATCATATGAAGAAATGGTTCCCTTGAAACCATCTCCTGCTAACCAACTTGCATGTTTAGTTTCTACTCAAAAAGGCATCATGCACATCCTATAATAGTAGATTAAGATAACTGGTGATGAGAATCCAAGTTGTAAGCTCCAATCACATTCCATAACAAAAGATTAACTTAAAAATTGAGAATCCAAATGTAAAGTACGTGTTTTCAAAACCAAGAAAGTAATACTTACTCCTACAAGGTGCTTCCTCCAATGGGGATATCTAGTATACCACCAACTAAGCCAACAATCCATGGTTGGTAAGTTCGCATCAGTGACTTTACCATTCATCCACCACCACAATCTAATGTGTTTGTATTTCAAAAGTACCTCTTCTTCACTCAATGCACAATGCCACTGACGGCATAGTCGCTCGTGTTTTTCTTGAAAATTCATGTGACTACATATTGAATTGTATGAATGTTCAAGCTTTGTTCCCAATGAAAAAGGCATGACTGCACGACCTTCTAATATATTCTCTGGTCCATTGTTATAGACCATCCTTACTGCCCTCCAGTTGGCTCCAGCCAGTTGGCTCCAGACTCATGGGTTGTAAAACAGATGTAAAGAAGTTCACAAAATTTTTAAGAATTTTATAACACCAAACTATACCTTGGATTATATACATGCGCAACCATTATTGTACATCCCTGCCTTCTCTCTCTCTCTCCTTGATCTCTCTATTATTGTTCACTTTGTTTGCTTGTCCTCTTTCTTTTCTCTTCCAATCTCCTTCCTTTCTATTTTATTTATCAATCTCTTACTTTTGTCTCTCTTCTCTTTATTGTCCTCTTACTTTTATCTCTCTTGTTTCTCTTCTCTTGTTTTATTATTAAATAGTTGGGATAATAACATACATGATTTAGTTATGGGTCCAGAGATGCTTGGCAAGAGGTGAGGGGTTTCATTACTTCTTAGTTGGAATACTAACATAGATTAATTAGTTACGGCTCTAGACAAGCTTGGCAAGAGGTGAAGCGACAAATGCACCATTTCGACATAATAATCCACCTAGCCTAGGTGTTTTGACACCAATCCAAATGAATTTGCAAAGTATGATTTAACTAAATAGTAATGACAATGTAATGTATTAGTGTAGTGCATGCACTTACAAAATGTATGCTTTGTAGGAGTGTCTCGTCGTATGCCCTCTATAGTAGTCCTCAATGTTCGGAGCGTGTTGCAACATCAAAGTGCTAGTTCCTCTATTGTTACAGAAGCCTCGATGTTGACAGGTGTACTAATCAATTATGAAACACCTGTGTAATGATAGTAAATGTGTGTCTCTTATATTGTGTAATGACAATTAATGTGTAACTCTTCTCAACATGGTGTAACAGGACATGATTTTCTGAAGGTGAGAGCATTTATTGGGGATCCTTTCAAGATAGGACATGCAATTCAGAACCAGGAGTGTCCAAAAAAGCTAGTACATCTTTTTAATATGTTACAAAACGTGAAAGAGGCAAACAAAAACTTTAATATTAAAGGTGTCAATACAAGCACACAATGTGATTTTATTATAGTCAGGTTGCCCACAGGAGGTTCCATTTATGGCTACCCCGATGACATTATCCCAGAATGGAATCTCTATACATGTGAGTGATTAAGAGGAATTTTTCAACATTAAGACCTAAGGTGTTATTGTATATATGTTGGGTATAAATTCTCATGTTTTACGTCTATGCCACACACAGATGGAGACGAGCCTTTATTGCTTACGATTTGTGAGACCATCCTAGAAAAAAATGGCTTCTTATTGTCATTGGTGCTATGTATCATGATGGGGAAGGCCGAGCAATATGGCTTTGTATTAGACACCCTACTGAATGTGCGGTGTACACAACAAAGATTAGAAAGGCATTTGGAGACAAGAGGTGAGAAACACTAACCATAGAGGTGCTTATGATTCTCATAAAAAGTAACCATTGAACATCATTTTTTGTTACAATAAATCATCTCATACTCTTGTGCAGATATATACCCTCGTCTCGCTGTGCTACCTTCATGAGCATAGTTGGAATAAACCATGCACAACCTTTCTCGTCAGATTATATCAGTAATCCTTGCACCATGATGCAATAGAGAAGACGCCTAGATGGGACAACATGGCGAGGTATGGTATAAACATATAAGTACTCCAAATTATGGGTGTTGGATATTATGTGAAATTTAGAGAAATGTTTTCTTTGCAGGTGGATGTCAACGTGGATATGAATTTTGGGATAGCCAGTTGAAGCATCATGCAAAAAAATAAGGGCAAGTGATAGTAGAGCTTTATGTAGGTTGTGGAGATTATTGTGCTATGGCAGCGTGTAAATTAGGCACATGAACATTGTTTGTATTGATCCCAAAGAGGACGTTGTGGAGGGTGTCTTGATGAAGATGTCATTGTAGTAGTGCAATGAACATATTTGTTAATGAATATTCAAGTGATTAGGTTTAATAATTTTTTATGATTATGTCATGATGTTATTTTACATATGAAAAGAGAGAGAGAGAGAGGGTGAGAAAAATGCATGTTGGTGTTTTGCAATAAGATATGATTGACAATTTCAACAATGTTTGTAATAAAGAATTGACATTTCTTGTATTGTGTGGATGAATAAGGTAGTGTTAAGTTTGTAGACTCAAAGGATTTGTACACATAAAATGAGTTAGGTGTATTGTGTTAAGAAATGAAGGATAAGAAGGAATAGAAAAAGGGAAGGGAGAGACAATGATAGACTATTGATGAAATAGACAAGGAAAGAGGGTTAAGGGTCACGGGAGACAAGGAGGAGGGAGGACGGGGGGAGAGAAGGAGAAGGGGGAGAGAGGGGGGAGAGAGAGGAGGAGGGAGGACGGGGGGAGAGAGAGAGAGAGAGAGAGAGAGAGAGAGAGAGAGAGAGAGAGAGAGAGAGAGAGAGAGAGAGAGAGAGAGAGAGAGAGAGAGAGAGAAGCAACCGAGAGATGTGACATGGTTGGAGAGAGAGAGAGGAGAGGAAGAGAAGAGAGTGATGTGAGATGGTAGTAAAAAGATATGAGGGTGGGAAAGGGAAAGAGAAAGAGATGGTAGGAGTGAAAAAAATTGAAGGGAGAGAGAGAAGCAACAGAGAGATGTTAGATGGTTGGAGAGAAGCAATGGAGAGATGTCAGATGGTTGGAGAGAGAGAGGAGATGAAGAGAAGAGAGTGATGTGAGACGGTTGTTGGAGAGAGAGAGAGAGAGAGAGGAGAGGGAGAGAAAAGATTGTGCTAGAGATAGTGTGCTAGAAGAGAGATAGAAAGATATGGTAGGAGAGAGAGATATATATAAAAAGAGAAAGAGAGATGGTAATAGATAGAGAGAGAAAGGGAGGATCAAGGTTGGTGATGGAGGGAGCTGGGTTTGGAGTGGCTAGGCTGGACTAGGAGGTGGTGGGCGAAGATGGTGGTGGGAAGAGTTAGAGAGAGAGTATTTAAAGTAGAGAGAGAGGGTAGCCAAGAAAATCTCCCTCCATAAAGCTCACTCAATGGCCATCCCCATCACAATCTACATGGTTGGTCGGATGCAAATAATACAAAGTTGTTGGAGTTAGCATTGACAACATTTGATACTCTTGGAGCATGGTGTTGGTCACATGGTTTTGTCCCTTCTTCTACAAGTTTCAAGGTATATTTTATCATAAGCTCTAGTGACGGCTTAGAGCGGCTGTTAATCAAGGTACTAGAAGATCATACTTGGTACTTGACGAGAACATGGAGTTGATCTTGTTTGGAAGGTTTGGAGTAGATTATATATTTGGATGCATACAGGAACAAAGCCTCTAAAGTTACTAGAGAAATCGTGAGGAGCATTGGCATTGACATATCTACATTGATGTTCACAACAATCAATGAGATGAGAGGGGGTGTTGGATTTAGTGTGCTTGGATGTGCTTGGATGTGCATCACACACCTCCATGTTGTGATGAGAGGGGGTGTTGGATTTAGTGTGCTTGGATGTGCATCACACACCTCCATGTTGTGAGCTCCTTCAAGTGACGATTAGAGATAGTCGACATTGAAGTTCACAATCATTGAGATGAGAGGGGGCGTTGGATTTAGTGTGCTCGGATGTGTGTCAAACATCTCCATGTTGTGAGCTCGGATGTGTGTCAAACATCTCCATGTTGTGAGCTCCTTTGAGAGGAGTCTATCTAGAGATAGTCTAATGTCTTGCATGTTTTCCTAACGACCAAGGGTTGAGTCAAGAAAAGACACAGCTTCTTAGAGGGGTTTTCACAATACAATCAAGTATCCATAAATCCAAAGGACCAATATAAGACCACATTTGCAACACATTTGCATACAGAGCAATGCTGTTTGGACTCACAAACACCCCATCTAGATCTAAAGGACCAATATAAGAGCCCATTCATAACAAAGTGGGGGGGAACGTTCATATACAACAAACTAATACCACCGACTATGTTCCAATGATTGATGTCCAATGCTTACACAAGGATTACATAAATTCTTAAAGGTCTTCATGGATGACCTCTATGTAAACTCAAAGTTGATAAGATAACATATTCCTCATATTATGCGAAAAGTGTTTGAGAGATGCAAATTCTATTATAGGTATGCCTAAAGCTAGACAAGTATAAATTCATGGTTAGGCATGAAAGAATCTTAAAGGTCTTCATGGATGACCTCTATGTAAACTCAAAGTTGATAAGATAACATATTCCTCATATTATGCGAAAAGTGTTTGTTTGAGAGATGCAAATTCTATTATAGGTTATGCCTAAAGCTAGACAAGTATAAATTCATGGTTAGGCATGAAAGAATTCAAGTTGATAAGATAACATATTCCTCATATTATGCGAAAAGTGTTTGAGAGATGCAAATTCTATTATAGGTTATGCCTAAAGCTAGACAAGTATATATTCATGGTTAGGCGTGAAAGAATCTTACTAGGACATGTGTTCAAAAATGGGATAACAACATCTGAGGTATTTTAGAACTCCAGAGACATGAAAGCCAAAAGTCTGTCCAAATTTTCATAGGTATTATAGAAGATTCATATTTATGTGTGTGGAAATTGCAAGACCTCTATATGCCATGTTGGTATGTTTCATATGGGCTAAATAATACAAGGAATCATTACACAAGCTAAAACAAGCTTTGATCCTCAACTTCAATTTTGAGAGCACCGGGGTGGGATGTAATCTTCTAAAAGTACACATGGATGCATTGACTTATGCCATAGGATGCATATATTGGCTCAAACAAGAGAAAAGAAAATGGATTTTCTAGTCTGCTATGCTAGTATACAGTTGAATTTGCTTTAGAACTCTATGTTGACATCAAGCCTAACTCTATCTCTTACACACTATTTTGGGGAAGCTCTATAAAAAGGGAAAAGATGATGTTCTAAGACTTTTTGTGTGTGAGGAAAAGTATGTAGATATTTTTGAAAAAACTTATATAGGAGTCCTTGAGATATATTTTAGGGGTAAAATCATCTCTCAGGGAGTCCTTTGAGAGATGATTTGTAGTGGTCGACACTCTTTGGAGATACCATGGATTATGTCAAAAGATGTGTTAGTCGTATAGGCTAGCTTGAGCCGCGGTCCAGTGCCGCAGTCGCATGTTAGCATCATTGTAAGATTCCTCCCCAGCCCCTTAAGATGTCCAATTTCTTCCCCTATAATCAATCCCCTTTTTCAGAATAATAAAAGATCTTGTTTCTACCTGCTGTTTTGACCTAGAGAGAGAAAATATTCTAGAGAGAGATAATTCAATTTTTTGATATCTTTGGATGGAAAAATATCCCTTCTTATTAAAATAAATTCCCTCGAAACAGAAGTTCAAAAAGAAATTCCTAAGGTGCATTAGAAATAAATATAATGTGCATAAAAGACCTTAGCTGCTTAAGGCTCCAAATTTTCTGAAAATTTTGGATTAAGGCTCTTATGGACCAATAAGATTAATCCAATAAATTGAAGATTACAAGAAAACCCCCCCAAAAATGAGTAAATGCTCACATAAGATGAAGAGTGGACTAAGGACAAAAAGAAAAGAGTAAAAAAAACTGAATTTTGACACCTCAGAGTGGGGATCTCCCCTCATGAAGTAGGCGCCTTTTTTCTCATCATTACCTCCAATTTTTAATCAATAAAATGAGATATTTTCATCTCACCTCTCTCATGTTCAAAACTAGATCCAAAAAGTAAGCTGAACTGACCAAAAAATGGTCAAAATTTGACCAAACTGATTTGGAAAATTCTAGAATCAGTTTGCTTGGTTAGAGGCTCACTTTTTCCTATTAAAAAAAGCCTCCCCCTTTGTAAAAGCTTAATGGTGTTTATACACTGTTACTCTACTCCTCCTGTCTTGAGCCATCTATATTGAATTTCTTAATAATTTAATTGTTTTTGGCCTAATCCTCTCCAAAGTGAATTGGTGGCCACTCTTGCTTCAAACAAGAGTAGAACCCTCAATCCCTCAAGCCAAAGGAGAGCTTACAAGCTCCATGTAAGTTAATTTTCTTACTTATTTATAAATTTTAAATTTATGATTTTCTTGATTTTTATGTTTTATAGTTGATTGAATTAAATTCAAATGCTATGCCTTTGAGGAAAAGACCACTCCTTTCTCTTCTTTACATTCCAACCTTTCTCAATCCTAGAAAGATTAACTGAGGGATTAATTAATCTCTTCTTATTGTTTACTCTCTTTAATTTAGAAAATTGTGTAGATTAGAGTTCTATGAATCTAATTTGGGTTAATTTAAGTTAAATAAAGAATGATAAAAATGAGAAATGGTTAGCCATACAAAGGAGGTTATGGTAAAAGTTTTCAAAATTTTGTGGAAAAGAAAGTTATTTTTATGTTATTCAAAAAGAGTAATTCCCGCCATTTTTGCATCTAAAAGAAATATTCTAATTACTCCATGTACATATTCACCTATGAATATGCATGGATATCACACTGATATTATTTATTAAATTGATTTCTATGCATAGAAAGATGCATAATGGAAATTTTTTTATTATAAAAGTGTTATTCTCATTAAATTTGATTTTTATGCATAGAAAGATGCATAAAGGACTTTTTTTTAATTACAAAAGTGTTATTCTTATTAAATTTAATTTCTATGCATAGAAAGATGCATAATGAAAAAAAAAATTATTATAAAAGTGTTATTCTCATTAAATTTGATTTTTATGCATAGAAAGATGCATAATGGAAATTTTTTTATCATAAAAGTGTTATTCTCATTAAATTTGATTTTTATGCATAGAAAGATGCATAAAGGAAATTTTTTTATTTTACAAAAGTGTTATTTTTATTAAATTTAATTTCTATGCATAGAAAGATGCATAATTAAATTTTTTAAATTATAAAAGTGTTATTCTCATTAAATTTGATTTTTATGCATAGAAAGATGCATAAAGGATTTTTTTTATTACAAAAGTGTTATTCTTATTAAAATTGATTTTATGCATAGAAAGATGCATAAAGGAAAAT
Organism: Cibotium barometz; assembly: GCF_041138505.1. Classification (NCBI taxonomy): domain Eukaryota; kingdom Viridiplantae; phylum Streptophyta; class Polypodiopsida; order Cyatheales; family Cibotiaceae; genus Cibotium; species Cibotium barometz. The sequence continues at coordinate 81,499,254 of NC_141046.1, read as the reverse complement.
TTTTATTATAAAAGTGTTATTCTTATAAAAATTGATTTTTATGCATAAATAGATGCATAAAGAAATTCTTTTTTATATAAAAGTGTTATTTTTCAGTATGGTTAAAAAATGGTGTGCTTCCGGTACGATGGGCGAAGGCTGACGAAGCGGTCCCTGAAAGAAGTGCCAGGACACCTAAGGAGGATCCTGGAGGGTTCTGACCAGGCGATGCACGGGCTCGGGGTGCCTAGGACACCCATGCATATGTCATGGAAGATATGTATGATGGATGAAATGATTATTGTAATCTGTTTACTGGATCTCATTGTTTTTTAGACCAGTGGGTCTCAACAGAGAGAGTCCAGAGTGATACTGTTTTTTGAGAAACAAGGGACTGGATGGAAATTTTGAGTTATGATATCTGTAACCAATAACTGTTTGTCAATGGATTATTTTATATGTTAAAGTTTTAAAGAGGAGTGTGTGCCTATCTGTATTCGAAAGCAAAAGTTAAGAAAGGCATTCAATTATGGGTGGGTGAGTAATTGTCTGGTTCTATCGATTCCAGTGGTTGGATGGTGGCTAAGCCATGGGCCCAATGGGGTTTAGGCTAGAATCAGTGGAGTTTTAATAATTAAATTGAAATACTAGGAATACGCTTTTAGAATTCGATACAGAACCCCTTCTCGCCCCCCCAACCCATAACCCTTCACCTGCAAACAAAATCTACACTTTCTCTCGCCTTACACATGCTCTGCACACACAGCCATGAAGAAAACCATATATCTGCCCAAAGGCCAACTTCTAACCCTAGAAAATCCAACCCCCATGTCCAAAACTAATGTACAACCCGTTTGTACATCCACACTTGATGACAAAGACAGTTACTCTGGTGGGAGAGGACAAAGAACCCAGCATTCTAGAAGATGGAGATACAGCAACAATGACACCAGAAGACCATCTACAAGAAGACAGTCTGGTTCTGAAGATACTACTAGCAATAGTAACACGGAGGAATATGCAAACACAAGGGCTCATATTCAAGGATCATGGGAAACTCATCTACCTCCCATCTCTATGCTCCTACCCGATGTAGCTGGGATATCACTAGTAGAGGCAGAGCCATCCTCACCTCAGAGCATGAGTTTGCCCTTTGAAGTAAGTGGTGAAGGTAGGAAAGTGGCAAAATCAGCAGAAGTGGAAATATCCCCATAGAACTTGCCAGCACTAAATCTGCAGGCACCTATCAATATAGGAAGGCTGCAATTGTTGGAAGTGCTGAATGATTATTCCACTGCTCTCTAGAAGAACTATGACTAGTAGCATGACCGTCTAATCACCATGATAATTCCCAACAAATACTAGCAGCAAACCAACATCCATGACACTGCCAAGATTCTCGCTCACATCAAAGAACTCAAGGCAAGTATGCTAGGAAGAAGCAAGTACTACCCCGGAATTCTTCTTTCGGAAGTTTGCTTTCGAGAAGAAATCCCCAGGAATTCATCTTATGGAAGGCGTTCGTCATCCTCCGCCTTTCGGATCCATTCTTCCAAGATGTGCATGCTACCACAGCATTCAGGATTTAGCCTGTACAAGTGTTGAACCATAGGTCATCACTAACACCTCCATTAGCTGTGATCAAAACTAGCACAGAGGCTAAAAGGCATCTAATAGTTCAGATTTCAAAAACATTGTGGGTTTGAGTCATCAGATTGGGAATCCGACCCACCGGGTGTGCCAAGTATTAGCAATAGGCTAGCCTAAGCCATATGCTAGTGCCGCAACAATCGGATAGCCGCATGTTAGCATCGTCAACCATTAAGGCCTACCTACTTTATTGCAGGAAACGGCACTTCCTTAAAGACTTAGTCGGGCACATCTTATCATTACAATACTCACAAATACTACAAGTAGGCACTATAAATGGATGAGTCCCGAGCCTTGCAAAAGGCTAGTTGCCTGATTGTATCACTTTTTGTTTTGGATTGATAGACCGTTCTTTTTTTGTTATCTCTCTCTTGTACATTCATCTTGTTGTTACGTCTCAGTGTATTTGGGTTCTGTTTCATATGCTATGATCGTTAACGTTATCTAGGAAGGTATATTTTACATTGTTTATTAAGCAGTTAGCCTGGTAGTGTTTAGTGATCTGTGTGTTGTGTTTGTTTTGCCTTAGATCTGTAATTGTCTGGTGTATGCTGCGTACATAACTAGTGAACCTCATTAGGTTGTAGCGGGAATAAGCGGTCATATTCTCCTGTTAACAAGATGTAATGAGGGCTTCACAAAACTATAACAAAAAGATAAAATGCCTTCACAACCAATAATGTCTATCAAACCATTTGCTAAATGGTGAATGGATTTTGCAGGACCCAATTAGCCCTCTAGAGCTAAAATCATACAAGAGCAATACATTATCGTGACTACGGATTATCTGACCAAATGGGATGAGGCTAAGGCCTCAGTCAACGTTGACACTAGGACACACGACTACCAAGTTCCTCTATGAAAACGTCTTACAAGGTTTGGATGTTCCCTTGAAATCAGTGTCTAAGGGACTCACTTTGTTAAATGAAGTGGTGGGGTTTCTCTTAGAAGAATTTATGGTTGTTCACTATAAGTCTTTCCCATACTACCCAAAGACAAATGGACAATCAGAGATCATGAACAAAGTCTTAATATGCATGATGCTCTAAAAAACAATAGATGCTTCTAGGATTGACTGGGAACTTAAACATGCATCAACATTGTGGGCATACCAAACTGCCTATACAAGTTTAATAGGGATGACAAATTACAACTTGGTCTTCAGACTAGATGCAATTCTCCATGTGGAATTCATGACCCAACATTGATAGTAGCCAAGCAAATGGAATGGACAAGCCATGAGTTGCCTGAATGAGTCATTAAGTTTAAGAAACTAGAAGAGGCTTGGTTACACTCTTTAATAGTAGATTGAGATCGAGAAACTAGATGAGGCAATGTTACACTCTCTGTTGGGTATGTATGCTAAAAAGAGATAGAGGGAGAGATGGTTTGACTTGAATATCAAAACCAAGAGGTTTAACAAAGGGGACTTGGTACTACTTTACAACCTCAAGAAAAATAAAAGCAACTCAAGCTAAGGGGAATGGGTCCTTTCAAGGTCTACAAAATGACCACACGAGGAGCTATGAAAACAAGAAAAAAGGAGATCGAAACACAAAAACAAGATCGACGAGAAGCTAAGGCTTGGGAGAAGCAAAAACAAATACAGTGAAAAGGCATCATGCCAATTCATGTGGCTATAGTAAACAGTGATGACAGAGAAAAAGAAGTGAAGCCCACAAGAAGGCTTTGCTTGGACTTTAAGATTTTTAAAAAAGAGTGTAGCTAAACTTGCTTTGTTAAATATAGGAGCAAGTAGGAACTTAATGTTCTATGAGACTTGGATCTCATTAGGGAAACCAGTCCTTGAGCCTACAAAGGCATTAGTACAAACTATTTGAGGATTGTATAATGAATCTAAAGGATTTATAAAGCTTATTTCCACATCAACTCTTATCCCGTGGTTGGAAGGTACTATAGGAACAATTCCAAAGAAATCATCCTTGATAGGATGGGATCGCCAATTAGCACTATAGCATTGACTAGATAGCAATGACTACAACCATTAAACTTAGGTTGATTCTTCTCGCATAAGAGGAACCAAGACAAATCGTAAACATATCCTATTGAGCCAACAATAAGTAGAACATCCCAAGCTTGCCTCATCATCAAAACAACCCTTCCCAATCTCAGGATCCAAGGCCAACAAGCCAAAAGTCAAACCTAAGGATGTGAAGCCCAAGCCAAAACCAAGGAGGAACGGTAGAAGAAACCAAAGAACTACCAAGGAGGAACCGTAGAGAAGAAACCAAGGAGGAACCATAGAAGAAACAAAAGAACTCCCAAGGATACTCCAATCCCTCTTACCTTCAGCTCACAAAGAATCCCCAAGAGTAAAATACGACAAGTGAGAATACCAAAAGTCTTAATTATTCCAACAACAATACCCTCTACTTCTCCCCAAGGGTAAAAAACAACAAGTGAGGGTACCAAAAGCCTTAATGATTCTAACAACAATACCCTCTACTTCTCCAAAACCAAGGTTAATAGGCCAAAGCAGGTATGGATGCCAAAAGCCAATATTCCAAGCCTACAAATGTACAAAAAACGACAAGCTAATATAGATCCAAAAGAAAGGGAGAAGATACAAACTAAAGTGTGATCTAGCTACACAAAAATGGTGACCACAAAAAGCTCCTTAAAAGCCAAAAGATACTACCAAGGACAGAGGCAAATTCAGGTATCAAAGATGAAGCCACCTTAAGCGTTTAGCCAACAAAGGAAGAGAACAAAAGGATACCAAAAATCATCATCATGCTAAAAAATGATGCACCAACAAGCCACACACAAAAGCAAGTATGGGTGTCTATAAAGATCGACAAAGGCAAGGCCAAGGTAGAAGAGCCAAGGGAGAAAGGGAACAAATCCATAAGTGAATCCAAGAATTCTCATCAACCTCTAGCTTAAAGGAGATTAATTTGGAACATATCCTTGTTGAGAAATATGGTGCCAAAGATCACAAGGAAGAGGTAGGGAGTGAGTTGAGTAGCCAAGGAAGTGAAAAGCGTAGCATAAACCCACATGAGCAAATGGATATATCCCACATTGATGTACAAGCCCAAGGGTGTACCTCCTCATATAAAAGGGGGCCATTTCAAGCAATGAAATCATATCACCTGCACAATATCTCAAGTCTTTCTACGAGTACAAGTTTCCATCTTATGACCTAATTAATCTTGAGTCTAATCTGAATTAGCACACACTCACAACATGAGTATCCTTCATTTCTATCCACCTTAGATTAACAATGTCATTAGAGTAGATTAGTGTGTGATTAGGATGTGCAATTAGGAGAGCTCGATCCATGATTGTTAACATGGTATCATAGCTTGGTTTTGCTCTCCTAGCTTAGTGTCAACTCATTAGATTAGTGGTCTTTATTAGGGTGTGTTTAGAGATTCACTTTTGTATGTGAGTTAGATTAAGATCATTCTAGATTCCTCTCTTCCTCCTCCATCATTCTATAGTGCATTGCAGGATTAGATCATTAGATCCCCAAGGCAAATCAATAGGAAAGAAAAGTTAGTTGTGGGCATCAGAGTTATAGCGCAAAGGCTGTGTGGAGGTTGGCTACAGTAGTGCAAGTAAAAACAAGAGAAGCTATCGGTTCAGCAGCACCAAGTGAAAAGGAACAAGCTATAGCAGATCAAACACTCATTCAAGCTTGTAAAGGATGTGAAAGCCTACAAAGGCTACACCAGTGACGTCACCAAAACCTAAAGCAACTGCAAAAGCAGAGACAGTAGTAGTGAAGCCGAAGATGCAAAGAAAGTGAGCGTGCAACACAAAATAGTCAAGAGCAGCAGGACCACTATGCTTCAGCTCAGCTCCTTCGCTCCCTCCAGCTAAGGGGAGTCCATCACGCAAGCCAACAAGAAGGCCCATCTCCTGTGCCGAGACGCCATTATCTTCCTTGAGCGTCATGGGTTCCAGGCTAAGCAGTAAAGAGCTTCAAGAGTTTAAATGTCTTAAATGGAGATTAAATTGTCATCTCAAATAGTTGGCCCCAACGTCAAAGAAGAAGCAAAATGCTGGCGCAAAACGGGACGAAGCCCTATTATCCTCCTAAAAGGTTGTTCACAGGGGCTTATACAAAGGCCTATTCACATGCGGAGAGGCATTCATGTCATTTTGTAGCCTATTTTTGGTGCTCTTCAAAACACTTCGCATATGCACATTATATGCATCATCGTCTATTTCATGGCATGTTGTATAAGGGTTGCATCATGTGGGAGACATGTAAGGACGAGATTGATAGCAGATGCATCCAAAACATTGGATGAGATGCCAACATGAAAAAGAGTTCAAAGAAAGAACTTAAAAGAAATCATTCTACAATGACCCTAAGCAAAAATGAAGCGACAAAGATGGATCCATCAATCAAAGAAAGAGAAGCAACAAAAAGCCTCGCATCAAAAATTCACCTCACAACCCATCTCTTAAATAAATAAATAAAAATATCGTGAAGAAATCCTATTTCCTACAAAAAGTGCTTGTAACTACCCTCTGGCAGCACCGATGATGTAGCCAAGGTAGAATAAATAGCCAAAAAATTATTATCTTACTCTTAGAAGAGACCTCTAGACGTTAAAGATAGGTCAAGTATTTATCAAATGGGGGACCTCACTCTTAGAGGAGATGACCTCTGGGCCTCAAAGATAGGTCAAGTAACCATCAGGGGGAGGGGGGGAGTGCTAAAGTAGCACATGAGCCAAAGTTGCTCACAACACATAGGAAAATGTAGAAAGTAAAAAGTCAAACAATATTCACTCTTAGAGGAGATGACCTCTAGGCCTCAAAGATAGGTCAAGTAACCATCAAGGGGGGGGGGGGGGGGGGGGGAGTGCCAAAGTAGCACATGAGCCAAAGTTGCTCACAACACATAGGGGAATGTAGAAAGTAAAAAGTCAAACAATATTTTATAAAAACTGACATCCAACCACCTTGAGTAGCCCAAAGATTTGGCACCAAGGGGGAGGGGGGGTGTTGAGAAATATGGTGCCAAAGAGCACAAGGAAGAGATAGGGAGTGAGTTGAGTAGCCAAGGAAGTGCAAAGCATAGCATGAAGCCACATGAGCAAAGGGATATATCCCACATTGATGTACAAGCCCAAGGGTATACCTCCTCATATAAAAGGGGGCCATTTCAAGCAATGAAATCATATCGCTTGCACAACATCTTATATCTTTTTATAAGTACAAGTTTCTATCTTATAACCTAACTGAACTTGAGTCTAATCTTAATTAGCACACACTCTCCGTCATTTCTATTCACCTTAGATTAGCAATGTTATTAGAGTAGATTAGTGTGTGATTAGGATGTGTAGTTAGGAGAGATTGATCCATGATTGCTTACAATCCCAGCAATCCCTACTTCCATAACAATATTAGGAGAAAAAGAATCTATTGGAAAGCAAACCACATTCCTAGGAAGCCCCAAGTCCCTCAAGTCTTCATTTCTTACATGGTTTGAAGCCTTACTGAGGATCAAGAGGTTGTTCTAAGCTAAAAATCGAATCAAAGGACATAAGAAGTTGTTCCTCACTCAATAGCAACACAAAGAAGAAAATAAAGTCATGTGTGAAACCCGCCACAGTGTCAAGTCATCAAAGGAGGCCAAAATGTGCCAAGGCCATAAGAGTCTCGAGTCATGTTTTGATGAAAGGCCGAAACATGCCAAGGGCATAAGAGTCTAGAGTCGGGTTTCAAAATGCCAAAATGAGCCCAGTGTAAATCATAAGCACACCACATCATATCCTTTATAACATTTTCAAAGTCAAGTCGCCTATGATGGGTAAGCATAAAAGTCGTCTCACCTAAGAGAGATGCGGTAGGCATAAAAGGTCGTTTTGTCAATCATCACACATTAAATCAAAGGACATAAAAAGTCATTCCTCACCCAATAGCAACAAGGAGAAGAAAAGAAAGACAGGTGTGTAACCCACCATAGTGTCAAGCTATCAAAGGAAGGCAACATGTGCCAAGGGTATAAGAGTCTAGAGTCGGGTTTTAAAAGGCCAAAATGATCCCAAGTGTAAATCCTAAGCACACCACATCATGTCCTTCATAACATTTTCTAAGTCGGCATAAAATTCAAGTCTAGTTGCCTATGTGGGATGTAGGGTCAAGTCCAGATGCACTATTCATAGAAACATGTTTGAGCAAAACCTCGACTCTAAGCACCTCTCGGGTACATCTTTGGATGGAACATCTTCTACTTACTAGTATTGTTCTTGGTTTGCTAATACTCACTTTGATATCTCTTAATTTTTTTGGCAATTCTTTTTGTTGTTTGTATTATTGATCTTTTGTGACTTGGAATTAATCTAATACCTCTAGGGGTAGTATTTTCATAATCATCAAATTTTCATCTACCCAAGACCCTCATGCTTCATGATATACACTTGGGTCTTATATCCAATAATGTCTAGTAGTACTTACATCCAATTGGGATAGTCTTCCTTGCACATGTAGAGTTAATGAGTCTTTATCTCTCAATTGTGGGCCAATTTTAACACTTAGAGCTAGGGTCTTCTTAGAAACATTGGGTATGATTCCTCTATTTTAAGCATAATGAAAGAAACTTGAAATACTCATGACAAATCCTCATTGTAACCATGCCCAAAACTCCTAAAGGCTTCACTAATTAATGATTTTCTTTACAAATATTGAAAGGATCTTGCTTTGTAGCATGCAGCTTCAATCTCCTCTTGGTACCTTCTAGCATGATCAGCATAATCTCAACTCTAGCCCTTCTATCAATGATCACACCATCAAGCTATATCCCTTTACACTAGACTAAAAGGATAGGAATTTCATCATGCATTAGTACACTACAATTTCTTCTCATGGTGAAAAAATTAATATTCTAGGGTAGTCTATTTATTATCTTTGTCATCATAAACTTTTGGCTCTTATTGATATTTAGTAAAGGCATTAACATTAGTCTTTCTGGATGATGTTTTTCCTAACTACTTGTGCTAGTAATTGATCCCTTCAAGCCTCTTCTTTCTTCCTTTCAAAATGTTTTTTTCTTGGCTTTTCTTTTACAATATCTTCATTTATATCTTTTCTTTTCTCTTATATTTCCTACTTTTTATTTGATTTATGCGTCTCATCACTTGAAGCCAATCCCTCTTCCCCCAATTCCATAGAAGAAGAGGATAACCTAGCAAGAGTGGGCGAAGTGGAGGACCATCTGTACGTACACCAAAAAGGATATTGAGCAGATGATTAATCATCCTACATTCCTACAAGACATGGAACTTCTGATTTTGCAAAGGCGTATGGAGAAGGCGACTAGTGATGTGATGAGCCACTCCAAGAAGGTGCGCGGTAGGACTATCCCATGGACCAGAGATACCTAGAAGAGCCAATACAGGAAGGGGACGAGGTCTAGGAAGGAGGGGAGCAATTCATCCAAGGCCAAGGATGGATCCAACCATTGACCTTAATGCAACCACAAGGACAAACCTACTAAATATGGCGACGGAGATGGGCCGAGGAATGGTTAGAGAATTAGGCACTGCTCTAGAATCCAAACCCTCCTAGATGAAGCCACATATCATTTCCAAACTCATCCAAAAATTCTCTGGTGTGGAGACGGAGATCCTATCCAACATGTAGAGATTTTTAAATCCACATGTGAACCCTGCGGGCCTGTCAGTGATGTGACAATGATTCATGCCTTCTCATTGACCTTGGAAGGGAAAGCGCATCAGTGGTTCTGAACCCTCAAGCCCGAGGATAAGGCTAACCTTACAAGACTCAAGAGTGTTTTTGTGCCCAGCTTTGCCCGAAGTAGTGACAGATGGAGCCTTGTGGCACAGTTACATAATATCAAAGAAAAGGAAGTTGAGACGATGAGAGACTATGTGTCTCGACTTAAGCACTTAAATTCAAGGTGCAAACTACGAGAGAGGTTAACTGATGAGATCAGTTATTGCCTTGCTTCCGGAGGACATATCTACCCCAATTCCAGAAGAAATAGAAGAGGGATCCCAAGTAATCACAATGTCCAGAATGTTTGAGGAAAATGTTTTGGGGGAGTCCATCCATTCCTTCCCTATGGAGGAGGAATGCGAGTCACACACATGGCGAGAACCCTCTAACTCCAAAGAACCTAGAGACATAGGAAGTCTCACAGTGGTTGTATTGTCCACACTTGTACAAATGCCATTAGGGAAACTATTACGCAATTCACCAACCCTATAGACAGACATCAAAGAATGGGTAGAAGGTGGACTAAAGCCAGCCAATACTATAGATGAGGCTGCCACCTCTCTGTCTGAAAGAACCTTGAGACACACAAGGAAAACCCGAGTCGTTTTTAAGATACCAGTTAATCAACTGGGGCATTATTACGAAAGCGGCAACACAAATGCTACAATCTTGATTCATCATATGGGTACTAGGCACTGGCTATCTTGGATGGTGGGGCAGGTGTTATCATCATCACAAAACATTGCTGGAAAAATTGGAGGAAACTTGATCTAAAAAAAGCATATCTAATCGTTAAAATGGCTGATGGAACATCTTCGAGGCCCATTGGACTTCTAGAGAGAGAATGTGAAATTCAAACTCTTTACGTTTTGCTACCATCACACATTTGTGGTCATGGACTTCTTGCGCCAACCTGATTCATATAACATAATATTGGGGAGACCCTTTGTGAGGGAATCTAAATTGGTGCATGATTGGGCCTTAGATCACGTGTATGTACGTAGGGATTCGTAAATTTTAAAGATTGATTTGAGGACATGGAAGAGCAATTGTTTGGTAATGATTCGGTCATAACGAAATGGACCACCTCTGTACAAATATGCCAGCCCTTGGTGGGAAATCTAAAGGAAGAAGAGGAAACAGCAATGTATGCGCCACTTCCTCCTCCAGACTTAAGAGAAAACTAGATGCATGTGTTGGCTACCATAGATGTGATGTAACCCAGGGGACCCACTATGTGGAATCTGAAACCATCCCCATGACCTCTATCTTTATGGACCATTGATGAAACATCAAAAGAGGAGATATCGAGTACAAAAGGGACCATAGCACAAGGCCGTACCAATACTCAATGCCTCAGAAGGTGGCAAAAATAGAAATGATATATTGCTCAATGAAATGCTCTATTACAAACAAAACCCATGGATGCCCGGTGGCTGAGATACCTTGAGGCCACTAAGGTACATGATGAGTTCTCTAAGGATTGGGGTGAGGAGTTGAGTAAGATATCATTGGAGGGAAGACACAAGGAGAAAGTCACCCTTCAAGAGCTAGAAACACCCAAAAGCTTACAAAAGTGGAGCGTCGAAAACGTAATATAAAGCCTTGGCAGAAGCAAAATGTGAGGCTAGAAAAATCATGACTAAAACCAAAAGTAAAAATGAGGACAAACCAGACTTGCTCTCAATACCCGACCACTTCAAAACCTATACTATTGTTGACAAACAGAAAGTGGTCTGACTGACGACAACAAGGGTTAAGGAGGATGGGCTGTCCACATCATACGATGGCCCGCTGACAGAAGTCAAGGAAGTGGATATTGCAGGACCAAGGGAGGAAGCTCGACCTGTATACATTGCTAAGGACTTGACTTCCGTTGAAGAAGATGAGCTCGTCGCTCTCCTTAAGGAATTTAAGGACTGTTTCTCCTGGAATTACAAGGAGATGAAGGGGGTACCACTTGAGGTAGTATAACATATGATCCAATCATATGTTGTACCACCTCATGTAGTACAACATATGATTCCAATCATGGAAGGGTCGAGACCAACAAGGCAGAAACCACACCAAATGAATCCTAAGTATGTGGCAATTGTAAAGGAGGAAATAGACAAGCTCATTGCTGCGGATTTCATCTATGAAATCAAACATACGGATTGGTTGTCACCAATTGTAATAGTGCCAAAAAGGAATAGAAAACTTAGGGTATGTGTTGATCTTAAAAAGGTCAACACAGTTACTAGGAAAGACCATTATCCACTGCCATATATGGAACATGTTTTGGAAAGAGTGGTTGGGGAAGAAGCTTACAGCTTCTTGGATGGATTCTCCGGTTACAATCAGGTGTCCATAGCACCAGAGGGCCAGCATAAGATAGCTTTCAATACAATGTGGGGGACATCTGCATACAAGGTTATGCCCTTCAGCCTCACCAATGCCCCAACAAAATTTCAACGGTTGATGTGCACAACCTTCAAGGACTACTTACAGAAGTGGTTGGAGGTATTCATTGACGATCTATGTGCACACTCTTGATGGGCAGACCATCTAGTCTGCTTGAGGAAAGTTTTCGAGCAATGTCAATTATATTGTATATCCCTGAACCCTTTAAAGTGTCAATTTTGGGTCAAGCATGGTGTGATATTGGGACACATTATCTCTCAGAATGGTATATCCATGGATGATAGCAAGGTCAAGCTAATATTGGAGCTACCACCGCCTACCAATTACAAAGGTGTGCAAAGATTTATGTGCCATGTGTGTTATTATAGCCGCTTCATAATTTTCTATGATGAAATAGCGAAACCATTGTACAAGCTCCTCATTGTCTTTGAATGGATTGAGGAATGCCAAGAAGCATATGATCGACTGAAGAAAGCATTGGCTAGCGTGCCAATTCTATGACCCCCCAATTGGGATCTCATATTTCACGTGCATATTAATGCATCAAATTTTTCTATTGGTTGCGTACTAGCCCAACCTGGTGAGTTCAAATTGGACTATCCAGTCTACTTTGCTAGTCGTCAGTTACATGATGTAGAGGTGAACTACACCACCACAGAGAGGGAAGGATTGGCCATGGTTTATGCCATCAAGAAATATCGGCACTACCTCTTGGCCAACAAATTTGTATTCTTCATGGACCATTCATGGACCTTATTATACCAGGTGAATAAGCCTTGCACCATGGGGAGAATCACACAATGGTTGCTATTATTTTTGGAATTTGACTTTACAGTCACGATAAAAAAAGGAACACAACATGTGTTAGCCGATCATATGTCAAGAATTCCAAATGGGAAATGAGCAACTTGTGTTGATGATGATCTACCTGATGCTTATTTGTTCAAGTTGGACATGGTACCCGAATGGAGCGAGGAAATCTCAGATTATCTAGCTCATGGTTTTCCCAAGAAATACCTTTGAACAAAGATAAAATGCGGTTGCTTATCAAGCTTGCTGCACCTTATCAATTGATTGGGAGAACTATATAAGCTAGGAAAAGATAATGTGCTAAGGAGATGCTCATTTAGGCATAGCAGGTAGGCATTTTGCTAGAGATATCACAGCTCGAAAAGTGCTTCAACTAGGACTATGGTGGCCTACGTTATTCAGAGATGCCATAGAATTTGTCAAAAGGTGCAAAGAATGTCAACATTTTGTTGAAGTATACAAGTGAATAGGGTGTGTGTGGGAACAAGCTCTTGGATAGAGGCTGTAAAAGAGGAGATGTAATTGTGAAAGAACCTGTGAAAAGGTTAGAAGAATCTACTGGGAGAGAATAAAGGGTAGCATGAGGGAATTTAGGAGTGTGGAGATATTCTGGGAGATATTCAGGGAAAAGAGAAGAGGTGGAGAGAATCAGGCAAAAGGTGGAGATATTTTGGGAGTGAATCATGGAGAAATCAATGGGATTTGATGCTTGATGTAAACTCTATAAATTGAGGCATAGCCCTAATGAGAATTTGCTGGTTTTTGAGTATCCATGCCTACATTAATCTATCTGCACTAATTACGTCTTAATCATTTCTTAATCACTTTGTTAATTATGTTGATTCTAGTGTTTGATCCACCATAGCTCATCATTATGCTCAAATTTCAACATGGTATCAGAGCCATGCCTAGAATCAACCAGGTTTATGAGCCCATTAGTGAATTAATTAGGATTAGTAATTAACAAAAAAATCAATTTTTAGTGAGTATTTCATCTTCCCCTTCACCCCCAGTTAGTGGAGGACTCCATTCTCTTTGCACATATAACATTAGGCTAAGCCCTTTTAGGCACTTATAGTAGACTCATAGGGCTACACTCAACTCAATTCTTGTGGGCCAATTCAGCGCAGAAATGCAGATTTTCGCAGAATGAAGGGCACCGTTTTTCTGAGGGATTTTTGCCATTACTACTTGCTCAAATCAAATTACTTCAATTCCTCCTAGCCCAAGGGGTAATCAAGCATGCTCTACAAGCTGGTGAAGACAGAAATCAATTTCATCAAGTCTACAGAGAGATCCAAGCTCTTCATCAAATCTGCAGGTGACTTTGGTAAAACAGAGATTAAGCTTTCATTATTTGGTCAAATCTTGTGTTTCTTGGCTTAATCCTCTACTAGACTCATTGCTATTGATGCCTTTGAAAGCATTTGATCTCATTTGAAGTGGAAGGCACCAGATCTGGACTCCCCGCATACTCTGTTTTCTGCACACAAAACAGAGCATTAATTTGCTAATCAGTGATTAGTGCTAATCACTGTATTTTGGTGCAATTGAGGGTTCAAATTAACCATTAGGTATCTGATACAGATCCCTATAACTTCAGATTTCAAATCGAAGTTGGTTTGATACTCCAACCATCCCGTACAAATTGGTTACCCTTGATTTAATGTAATTTCTGGTAAAATTGTGCTGATAAATTTGTGAAAATCATCATTTTGCATTCAACCCTTGGTTAATGCCTGTAAATCTCACTCAAATTCAAGATTATTCACAGCCAGAGTTGCATTTGGAATGTGCATGAGAATGAATGCTATACGCATTATGTATTGGGCACATTGCATCAGTGTAAAAATGGGAACAGACACTGCCCTTGTCCAGAATAAGGCAAGAGGTAAGACCTCCCGCATAAATTTGGGTTTGCATTGCATAATGATACAAAATAAACATAAAAAGCCCAAAGGAACTGTCAACAAAACATTGAAACATGTTACTCACATGGAGCAAAAAGACCTGACGGACGAGCTCATGGCCCCAACCATGAAAGAAGAAGAATATCTCTTCCCAAGAAGAGGATCCACACCAAGAAGATCTGAAGGAAGACATGGACACGAGAAGAGAAGCTGCCACAAGAAGAGAAGCTGCCCCGAGAAGACTGGAAGAAGAGACGGACGCGTGGAGAGATGCTGCCACGAGAAGAAGACTGAAGAAAAGAGAAGATGTGAGGCTCCAAAGAGTGAGGAGCCATGTGAAAATCTCTGAGAGAGAGAGAGAGAGAGAGAGCCCACAACCCAATGTAACCTGCCCCAATAAAGTAAAACCACCTCTGAGCCACCGATGATGTAGGCCAAGTGGTAGATGTATGTGTGAGCACTTTAGTCAAGGTCGCGGGCACTTATAGTAGCCTTGGACACATAGAGAGAGAGTGTGTCAAGGACTATGGAGTTTAGGGACTTGAGGCACTGGTCGCGGACTGTCAAGTAAGAAAGAAACTTGATACAGGGTCCAGGTGTGCTGAGATAACTTGAGGGGAGGAGTAGACACTGGTCGCGGACTACCAAGTAAGGGGAGGCAAACTTGGTATAGGGTCTAGGTGTACTAGGAGTATTCACTTGAGGGGAGGTGTTGAAATATACAAGTGAATAGGGTGTGTGTAGGAACAAGCTCTTGGATAGAGGCTGTAAAAGAGGAGATGTAATTGTGAAAGAACCTGTGAAAAGGTTAGAAGAATCTACTGGGAGAGAATAAACGGTAGCATGAGAGAATTTAGGAGTGTGGAGATATTCTGGGAGATATTCAGGGAAAAGAGAAGAGGTGGAGAGAATTAGGCAAAAGGTGGAGATATTTTGGGAGTGAATCATGGAGAAATCAATGGGATTTGATGCTTGATGTAAACTCTATAAATTGAGGCATAGCCCTAATGAGAATTTGCTGGTTTTTGAGTATCCATGTCTACATTAATCTATCTGCTAATTATTCACTAATTACGTCTTAATCATTTCTTAATCACTTTGTTAATTATGTTGATTCTAGTGTTTGATCCACCATAGCTCATCATTATGCTCAAATTTCAACACATTTTGCTATCCCACAACAAAAGGACAAGATGCCACTCACTCCCATTATTGTAAGACCGCCATTCAAGAAATGGGGAGTAGATTTTTTTGGACCTATTAGTCCAGCAACACATCCAATTAGTTCTCATGTATTGTTATTGAAACGGGGGGGACCTTGTCCTCATGTATGGTGTAGGAAGCACCAGGAAAAAGAAACTCAAATACCGAGGCCTGGGACCATTCCGAGTATTGAAGATCAAGCCTCAAGGGTCTGTTTGAATTGCGACAATTGATGACATACAGATGGAGGGTTACGTCAATGGAAAGTAAATTTAAAAAATATTTTGGACCACTGACCCAAGAGATGCTCTTGCAAGAACATCTCCTAAAATAACAGAAACGGCTTGCCAAGGAAAAATCCCAGCAAGCTCAAGAAGAAGCTAAGGCCAGGGAGGCCAAAGCTAAACAATTACTGCAGAAGAGGCTGATACATGTCAACATGGCTTCTATGACTCTCTTGGATAAAGAGGAACTAAACATTGAGCCAGCACAACTCAAGGTGGGACTTACTACAGCTAAAGGCCATGCAACAAGCATTGCATTAATACATACAGGGTCAAGTCATAACTTGATCTCATATGAAACCTGGGTAGCATTAGATATACCATGCCTCAAACCCACTGATGCGCAAGTACGTAGTGTTCACTTGATAACTACAAAAGCTGAGGGATTTTCTAAATGTTAACATTTCCATCAAAAATAATTCCTTGGTCGGGAAGGTGTTTGTCATGCCTGCAGGTTCCATGGAAGAGGAAATGATTCTAGGATGATCCTCGATCTGTGCCAGTAAATGCAATATCCAATGGCAAGAGAGGACAACGTTGTTGTTGAGCGTGGGCAACAAGGTCATGTCCATACCCTTATGGAGTTTGACAAACTCCATACCCTTATGGAGTTTGACAAACACAGGAAAACATATCATAAATGATGAACAAACAACACCGAATACAGTGGCAACACCTCTTAAAAGAGAACAAGCAGCAGTCCCACAAAGTTGAACAAACAATACCCAAAATCTAAGGGTATACAGAAGTGGGTGCCCAAGATTCAACTTAAAAACCAACCTCACAAGAAGGACACCATAAATAACATGGGGACCACAAGAAGAATCTGTAAAAAATTCAAAAGTCAGACCTTACTGACACAAACAGATTGGCAAGACTCCAAGCACTCCAATAGACCTCAAGGGTTCCGAAAAGACTTACTATGAGCACAAGGATACTATCAAGGCAATACGGCAATATGGGTACTCAAACCCCACTCAGTGGGCTAACACCACAAGCAATTCAAGTCATAAAAAAGAGAGTAGTAAAAGCATACATCATCAACTCCCAACCCAAGCAGGAACCTCGCCAACCTTTGTGTGGAGGAAACACACAACTCAGCAAAATGGGTTGGGAATTGCCAAAGCAATGATAGTAGCCACTCTGGTTACATAACTGAATAGGGAACCGAAAGGTAAAAACAAAGAAGTTTAGCAATGGGACACAGATAGAAGCCCTCTACCACAAGGCATAGTAACAACATTATTCAGTTGGGTGGAAGGAACAATTAAAAATTCCCATATAGAGCTAAAATAACTGCATCAACAAATGTAAGATTCCTTCCTAGCCTCTCAAGATGTCTAGTATCTTCCCCTGTAATCAAATCCCTCTTAAGATATATAAAAGATCTTGTTTCTACCTATTTTGGCTTAGAGAGAGAAAATATTCTAGAGAGAGGTTATTCAAATTTTAGATATTTTTGAATGGAAAAATATCTCTTCTTATTAAAATAAATTCTCCCAAAACATAAGTTCAAAAAGATTTTCAGAAGGTGCATTAGAAATCAATTATAATCTGTTCAAAAGGCAGTATTCTAGGAGTCCATATTCTTTGAAAATTTTAAATTAAGGTTTTGAGAGGCCAATTAGATTCATCCAAATGTGTGGAGGAGATAAATAGAAGAAATAAAGAAAATCTCCCCACAAATGAGTAAATACTCACATAAGATGAAGAGTGGACCAAGGACCAAAGGAAATATTAAAAAAATAAATTTTTGACACCTCAGAGTGGGGATTCTCTCTCATGAAGGAGGTGCCTATTTCACATGTGTGGTGGAGTTTTAAATTCCTAAAAATTGAGATATTTCATCTCTCCTCTGTTCTAATTCAAGTCTAGTTCCAAAAAGTAAGCTAAACTGACCCAAAAATGGTCAAAAATTGACCAAACTGATCTAGAAAATTCTAGAATCAGTTTGCTTGGTTAGAAGTTCACTTTTTCCTATAAATAGAAGCCTCCACTTTGTTGGAGCTTAATAGTGTTTTATTCACTGTCTACTCCTCCCCAGAGCCAAAAATTGTGAATTTATTAATAATTCATTAGTTTTTGACCATTCCCTCTTCTAAAGAATTGGTGGCCACTCTTGTTGCAAACAAGAGTAGATCCCTCAAACCATCAAGCCAAAGGAAAGCTCCCATAAATTCATGTTAGAAATCCTACTTTTTCTTTATTCTTTTAATGGTTTTCTAATTTTTGTTATCTTTAAAATGATAAATTGATGCTATGCCTTGTTGGAAAGGCTTTCCCCCTCGCTTCATTCTTAAATTCAGCCTTTCTTTATCCTAGTTAAGTAATCAAATTGTTAGAATTAAACTTTTCATATTGTTTCTCTTTTAAAAGTGGAATTTGATTAGTTTAGAATGCTTTAAACCATTTGGGGATAATTTTTAAGTAATTTAAGGTTAGAAAAATGACATCTATAACCAATAATTGTTTGTCAATGGATTGTTTTATAAATTAAAGTTTAAAGAGGAGTGTGTGCGTATCTGTATTCTAAAGCAAAAGTTAAGAAAGGCATTCAATTATGGGTGGGTGAGTACTTGTCTGGTTCTACAAATTCCAATGGTTGGGCGGTGGCTAACCCATGGGCCAGATGGGGTTAAGCCAGCTGGAATCAGTAGAGTTTTAATAATAAAATTGATCAATAGGAATACGCTTAGAACTCGAATAATTAAATAATAACCTGAAGACTTCTCAAATAAATAGATCAACGACTGTGCCTGATTCAATCAGGAAAAAAGCGTTGATTCCTTCAAGTTAAGTCTCTAATAGTTTCCCCCTAAGTATGAGATATTTACTTTGATAAGGTAAAGTATTAAGAGGCTTACATTATAATATTGGGAAGTGGAAGATGTACCTTGTACTCTTAATGACAAGGTGATTTTACTATAATTCAAAAAAATCTACCTTCATACTTTTTGTTTTCCCCCCTTCCTACATTTCCTCTTTTTCAATTCCACCCCTTCCCTTTTTCCTACTCCTAATTAATCTCTACCATAGCTTTTGGTTTTCTCCTTCTTTTTAGGAAAACATTTACATGGATGTTATCTCTTGTCATATCTTATGACATTGCTTTAAACTTCTTGTCTTGGAGTGCAAACCTTACCATGTCCTTTGATAGAACTCAACTAAGCTATCCATGTCATCATTTTTTGTTGCAAGAAGGAAGTGTTGAATATTCTTACAAGCCTTGCATCGTTGCTTCCATTGTCCACCGCCAATGACCAAGCCATCCATTGGTTTTAGCTCCTACAAACGTACTCTTGGCCCGAATACAGTATTGTTCTGTAATATTCTTTGCATCTTCTTATTCTCTTTCTTAAGAACATGTACCCTCCCACTTATTTGCACATTCTATACTTCCATAGTACGCATTGCACCTATAACTTTTCAGTTTCCTTCTCTTTCTCAATCAATGATTTTGAGAGTTGTGTGATCATAACTTTCATCAATATAATTGTAAACATAATGTGTTTGGTTATAAAGCCTTCTTGTATAACATAAGAGACCTGCAAGACCATCACATAGATACTTGATAAAGCAGGTTAATCCTGAAAACAAAGTGGGTTGTTTTGATAGAGGATCAATAGGATACATCAATCCCTCTACACATAAATCCACATGTTTTTTCTATGCATCTCTATTCTTTTGCATTATTGATTGTTGCATCAAGGCAACCTCTATTCTCATTATAAGTTCAGAGAAGAACAAAGCTACAGAGGTCAGTATTCTTTTTTTAAAATCTGATAGATTTGAATGTATTTGCACGATTTAACAAAATATTTTGTTTAATGATATGTAATATTAACCTTTTCAATGATTTAAGATAGTGTTTATTTTTAAAAGTTTAATGGTTTTTATTGTGATAGAAAATCAACACACTCTTCATCTTTAATATTTTTTTCTTACCCTAATCTTTTTCTCACAAATGGGAACATATATTGCCATTAATGTGAGAATAGAGGGAAAAGAGAAAGGAGAGAAAGAAGAAATTCATATTACGAAGTCAATAGTATTTCAAAACACCAAACAAAAAAATAAACATCGGATTATTGAAAATAAACCTTGCAATCATAGAATACTCATAGAATTGGTCAAACTATCAAAAATTCAAAAGACTAAACTAGATTGTATAAATTCTTCAAATCCAGCACATGATTTAAGATAGTTAGAATATCACTTTGGGTGGATGCATGAAAGGGTGTCAAAAAATACTACTATTTTGGCAAAGAAAAGTTGAGTACTCATAGTACTTTTTGAAATACTATTAATCGTTGAAATGCTCTTTTCACACTTCTAAAAATAATATTTTCATGCTTCTTAATTGAACTTATTTTTAGTAAGCCAGCCCCACCGTGCTTACAACTGTTTGGTAGTTGAGAAGTAATTGCCTAATTATCTTCCTTAATTTGGCTCTTTTTTTGTTTGAACGTATTATGTTCCCTCTCCTCTGCAGAAGCTTATCTTCCTATGGTCCATGGACGCTCTTTCTTCATGTTAGAGCACTACTAGTTTAGCTTCCTACAAAAGCATTCGTACTCTTCCATGCACAAGCAGAGACTACTTATGAAGCAATTGCTACCTTTTCTTTGCATAGATAGAGAGATTTCTTATTAAATTATTGCTACTCTACTTTGCACAAAGAGAGAGAGTTGTTCTTCAATCCTATCTGTAAGTACTTCCCTTAGTGTTCTTGTTAATTTTTATACTTGCAATTCTCTACTATGTTAGAGTCTAATCAATTAGTCCTTCTGTATTAAAGTTCATTTTGTTCTTTAATCATTAGAATTTCAAGATTTCACCAATAATTTCAATATGTAGGTATTATATCAGAGTGTCTAGTGCTCCATTATTATCTTTAACCTTCTTTATATTATAAATTAATAAATTAGGTCCATGGACTAGATAGAATCAACCAAGATACATGATCTAAATTGCTTTACTTTTCTTTTTGTTTACAAGTAGGTTCCATGGATCAAGAAGATTTGAGTGGACCACACTATGAAGATTCTCACAATAGTAATTCAAGTTTCCAAGAGGTAGATGAAAGCTAGAACTCACGGCAGCCACCTATCTCTGAAAGGAAAGCACGTCAGTTGGGCTTGTCTCAGTAGTGCGACATTTCAACAAATTACGTGCTCAGTCTTGATTTGGGAATGAAAGCTGGAGTTCTCATGAAAGTTTTGCAACATCCCAAAATGTGAGATGTCATGTAAACTATCGCTATTCCCATCATGGACGTCAAAAGGGAAATTGTGGAGAATTTGAAGAACTCTCTTTCTAATGTAAAAGGAGTACAGAGCAAAGATAAGTTGGCTGCCAAGAGGGTTGCACTACACATGATTACAAACAATAACCATGAGATTCAGATAAGTGATAGCAAGGTTACAAAGTCTCTTAATATTCAAGCTTGGTGTTTGAAGAAACATCAGATTGACATCCATGTTGTAGATTTCAAGTGGGCATGTGGTGGTCGCAAATGCAGGTTTGACTATTTGAGTCGTCCACCAGAGGTAGTGGACCTTGTTGTGGATTTTTGGAAGTGTTATACGAGGGTCTCTCCAAATAAGAAAGACATTTAAAGAAATTGGGTTGGTCGCAAATAGTATGAAGTCTATCCTATCCATTTTTTGGAGGTGACATCAATACATATCTCCAAGGGATTAAAGAACAAGGAAATAACAAAATGAAATTCTAATGATGGTACCTCTTATGATGGTCCAGCTAAGGTCAAGGAAATAAATTTAGCAGGCCCGAGTGAAGACTCAAGGCCAGTATTTATTGGAGAAGATCTCTCTATATAGGAAGAGATTGAGCTTATCACTCTACTTACTGAATTCCATGATTGCTTCACTTGGAAGTACACGGACATGAAAGGTGTACCCCCAGAAGTGGTCCAGCATACCATTCCAATGGTTGATGGAGCCATGCCGGTCAAACAACGAGCTTATCTGCGATAAACCCTAAATATTCCAAGATGGTCTGCAAAGAGATCGAGAGACTTATTAATGCTGGATTCATCTATGAAATCGAGCATACAGAGTGGCTATCACCCATCCTGATAGTGCCCAAAAAGAACGGAAGAGTCAGAGTGTGCATCGACCTCAAAAAGGTCAATGCCACTACCATAAGGGACCACTATCCCTTACCTTTTACGAAACATGTGCTAGAATGAGTAGCTGGAAAGAAAGCCTGCAGCTTCCTTGACGGATTCTCTGGATACAATCAGGTGTTGATCAACCCTAAGGACCAGCACAAAACAGTCTTTGTGACCAAATGGGTCACATATGCATACGAAGTCATGCTCTTCGAGCAGCTGACCAATGCCCTTGGAACCTTCCAATGTCTCATGTGTACTGCTTATAAGGAATATCTTTGGAAATTCCTTGAGGTCTTTATGGATGACCTTTACGTCAATTCCTTTTGGAAGGAGCACCTGGCATGTTTGCGCAAAGTGCTAGAAAAGTGCAGGCTATACCGTATCTCGTTGAACCCCCTCAAATGCCAATTTTGGGTTCGGCATGGTGTGATCTTGGGACACATTGTCTCTAAGCATGGAAGCTCTATTGATGATAGTAAAGTGTGGCTCATGCTAGAGCTACCGCCACCCACAAAATTCAAGGATTCTAGCGCTTCATGGGACATGTCAGCTCTACTATGGTGATTCATTTTTATGTACACTGATATTGCTTGACCTCTGTAGTACGGACTCCTCATTGTCTTTAAGTGAATTGAAGAATGCCAATGGGCCTACACTATGCTCAAAAAAGCCTTGGAAAGCGCTCCAATTCTCAGGTCCCCAAAGTGGGATATCATCTTTCATGTCTGCATCAATGCCTTAGCCTTTGCTATCGGATGTGTGCTAGCCCAACTAGGAGGACATAAGATGGATTTCCCCATCAATTTTGCCACCGCCAACTTAATGAAGCTGAGAAGAACTACCCTACAACCGAGAGAGAGGGAAAAGCCATGATAATGATTTACCAGACGCCGCCCTATTCCAACTACATTTGATTCCAAAATGGGGCAAGGAAGTGGCTCACTTTTTAGCCAATGGCTTACCTGTACCCTCCTCAAAAAAGATCGCGCTCGTCGCTTAATAAAAAAAGCATCCCCTTACCAACTCATTGCGGGCCAACTTTATAAGGAAAGCAAAGATAAAATCCTACGATGTTGTGTCTGTGAAGATGAGTATGTCATCCTCCTTGAACAAGCTCACTCTGCCTATGCTGGGGGGCACTTTGTAGCATATATCATTGCTCGTAAGATCCTCACAACAAATGATATAATGAGTGCCAGCGTACAGCAGTTCCTCATTTCAAGGACCACATGCCCCTGAACCCTATTGTGTCTTTACAACCATTTGAGAAATGGGACATAGATTTCATTGGACCTATCAGTCCAGTGGCTAAATACACTCAAGCTTGCTACATAATTGCTGCTATAGACTATTGCACACCAAGTGGGTAGAAGCTAGCGCAACCCACAAAGCCGATGAAAGGTCAACTACTAAATTTCTCTATGAATTAGTCTCATCACACGCTTTAGCTGCCCCCTCGTGCTCGACGACAATGGGACACACTGCACATTAACTAGGTAATCCAATTCCTCTTGTAAGAGTTCCTTGTCACCCACAGAAAGTCCTCTCCCTTCCTAGTCACTGAGATAACACCACAAGGCACAATGCACATTGAAACATTGGAGGATGTTGAAATGGTTGGTTACTTCAATGGAAGTAAACTTAAATGCTACAATGGCCCTCTCATAGAGGACACCTTAAAAGCCATCCACGATAAAAAACAGCAAAAGAAAGACCATGAGGATATGAAGCGAGCTACACAAGAAGAAGAAGTCAAAGCAAGGCAAGCCAAGCTTAGGTAGAAACATATCACGATCAATATGGCCCAAGTGGTTGACTTAGAAGAAGAAGATTGGGAGGTGAAGCCAGCTTGATTTTGGTTAGGAATGACCACCCTGACAAGATTTGTCCAAAAATTAGCGCTGTCGATATAGGGGCTAGTTACAATTTGATTTCCCATGAAACTTGGTGTTTCCTTGGGGAACCCACACTCAAAGAGACCCCTGCCCCATTGTTACAACTATTGCATCACAGCATGTTTATTGCATAGACATAGTCATGCTTTTGCTCCACATTGGAAATAATCCCTTGGAAGGGAAGTTCTACGTGATGCCTATAGGAGCAATGTATGAAGAAATACTCCTTGGAAGGGGTTGGATGGGGTATAACCGATGCAACATCGACTAGGATGCATGGATGACGACCTTATAGCCTCCGACCAAGTTATTGTCATTATGACAAATGAAGAGCCATTCCCCGCTGCTTTCCCATGCCAAGAACTTCCCATTTCACTACCCACCATCATTCCATCACCTCACCCCTATTTGCCACCACACAAGTTGTTGCCCCACCAACTCACACTAACATTGCTAACATAACTAACAAAACTCTACAAGGTTTGATATTTCGCCCATTGGGTACCTAAAAAGCTTCTCCTAAAAAGCTTCTTGCAACGTAAGGATATTATAAGGGTAAATCTCAATTGTGGATCCCCAAAGGACCCAACCATCCCCTTTGTCCACAGGCACCCCAAAGCTCCTAATCCCCCTTGTCGGTAAAAAATTCACCAACCTTAAGCATACAAAGTAGAGGACAAACGCAGGCCCAAGCGCTCTCCACAGAGTCCCAATCCTTGATCAAACCCTCAACCATTCCAAAAACCAACTCCTTGGTGGATCCCCAAACCTTTCCTATGTGCCCAACACTTCTACAAGGGCAATTGTCATATTTGGATCCCCAAATATCCTCAACCTCAATCAACCTGCACCCCGTGTCACTCAGCAGTCCCCTACCCTTCAATGGAAACCTAAGGCAACGTCCATTGTAAAGACTGCCCAAGAAAAAGGAAAGCAAAAGCTCCATAGTGATGCTACAACCCCCCATGCTACCACTGATAGAGCTCCTTACTGACATACCTTCAATGTCACCAACCCCCCACCTTTCCTTGTGAGGCTGCCAACAACAGAGTACAACAACACCATCATTAGCTCCTTCAGCCTTAGGTACATCCTTACCACCCGCCTCACAATCCCTCAAGAAAGTGACCCCCACCATCTCGCCATCACCTAATTAGAATCACCTCCTTACTTTGGTGAATTGGGCATGCTGTTAGTACAAAACCCGTACTGGGGTATTGGCAGCATAGCTTTTGGGTACAAAACCTACTTCAAGGTGCCCACCAAAAAAAAAGAGAGAAAGAAAGAAAGAGAGAATGCCAAGGCCGTACCACATTTGCCACACCAATCTTTTCTCAGCATTCCAAGTTTGCCCCGGCCATTCCAATCTACCCAAGACTTGCCACACCCATTCGCTATTTGACACGCCCATTCCAAATCTGATTCAAAGCCCCCGACCATTCCTTTTTTATTTCATGAGCGAACTCCTGTTCCCTTCTTCAATTGGAAGCCACGGCTATTCGTTCTTAATATGCTGATCCCATGGTCATTCCCTAGACTTCTCACAATCGTTCCTTTTTGATTGCTTGAGCAAACGCCCGTTCTTTTTGGTTTTTTGAAGCCCGCGGCCATTCGCTGAAGTTTCCACAACTCGCTGGCCTTGCCACGCCCATTTCGCTTCCCCAGTTCAACTACCACGTCCGTTCCATGCAAGTTCCACGATCGTTTCTTGGATTTTCCACGGCTGTACCCTTCTGTCAATCCTATAAATAAGGGCCTCACCCCCTCATTTCCTCACTTTCAAATCTTCCTGTATTGTAAATTTTTCTCTCGAGCTTTCACACTCACCCACCAACCCGCACCATGCCTGATTCTTTTGACTCCTTTGCTGAGGTTCTTTGTCACACCTCTATCTAGAGAAAGCGACCTATAGGTGGCCACTTCAAGAAGTACACTAAGCACCCGACCTAGCTCTCTCATCTAGGAGAAGCTCTCATGAAGCAGGTTAATGGGCGCACAGTACATTCCCTTATGAAAAACAACCATAAGGTGGATCACAAGCACCTTTATTACATTGGGTCGTGTTACAAGGCCATAGCCTCAAACCCCACTGTGGTGCGGAAGCTGGAGCAACTTGGCTTGGGCAGATTGCCAACTTTAGAGCCATGGGGACCAGACCTACCAAAGCTGATCAGAGGTTTATTCCGGGGTAGCCCCAATAAGGATGGCATAGAATGGGCCAACATTCAAGAAGATCTTATCATACCAGCCAGAGCATTGTAGTTTCTACACCACCAGGTGGACGGATCGTTTCAGCCGATGTAGCTTGACCACCTTGGCTTGGGTGCACCAAGGTCAAATGGTGAATTGGGCAGATTATCTTCAGAGAGTTGCACGTAGTCTACTCCAACCCCCAAGGGAAGCTAGCAACCACTACATTGCTGACTAGAGTGCTTTATTACGTAGTTGGATGGGAGGAGTTGCCTCGGGCAATCTAGCTAAGCGGCCAAGATGCAGCAGTCACTTCTCTGCCCTCTCCTTCAACTTCTCCTAACCCCCCACCCGCAAAGAAGCCCCATCACAAGCTAGAAGTCACAGAACAGGCTCCGCTGCCCCCAATCCAAGCCCCCAATAGCAAAAGAGCTAATAGCAACTGCAAAAGCCACAAGGAAGGCCGTAGAGGAGGAAGAAGAGCGCCAGAAATAAGACTTTTTTAACATGAATTTGTTTGAGATGTCGCCTCCTTAACATTTCTCCGACATGCCCTCAAACACAGAGGTGGGGCCTTCCTCCCCAAGTGTAGCACAGAACACAATGAACACTCTTCATTGGGTGCACTCTGGAAGCTTCTTTTCTAGTCAAGCATATGCAGAAAGTGTTCATGCGGCCCACGGAGATGTGCCCAGCTTCGCACTTGGATTCTCCCACATGGCAAGAGAGCTCATAACATAGATGACTGACAGCATTTACCGTTAGTAATAAGAGGTGGCCCAGGTTTCCCAACAAGAGATGCTATTGGCCAAGGCCCATGAATGCCAAGTGTCTGAGGATCTATACTAGACCAACTTAAAGTACATGCACTGCAAACAAAGTTTGATGTGAACAGACTCAACAGTTGGGGCATGCCCTTGCCCAAATTATAGAGCTTCAACAGCACAGAGGGCGCATCATGAGCTCACCATCATCGAGGGCCTGCATCAAGACGCTCAGAATTGGACCCAAACAGCAGAGGATACCCTTGCCTGCACACCCAAAGATATTTCCTCAGCCACCGTGAGATTTCAGAGGCAACGGTCTGCACCCTCAAAGAGCACCTTTGAGAAGCTGGAACCCAACCCCCTTCCACCCCCTTTGCTCCCTTTTCCAGCACTCTCGAGACGGTAAGGTGGACACCCTAATGGACATGGCCACTGTGCTCCCCATCTTAGCCCTCCCCCCACCATAGACACCATATCAGCTCATCCACCTCCATTTCCGGAGTGTCCGTTTAAACCTTTTACAGCACAATCTTTATCTTGATGAGCCCTTGTCCTACCACAACTTCACCTATCTCCTCACACTAAGCTCCCCATCCAAATAATTGCCCTCATCCCCCATTTATTTTTCCAAGGCCTCCTTTCTTTCCATCACCCTCATGATTTTTATGAGCTCCCCCAACATCCTCTCCAAGAAACCCTTAGAGGATGGTGCCAACTCGTATGTTTTGGATTCCCTTCCAACCTAGCAGAGTTCATTGATCTCTTCGTCCCCGACGGCGTATGTCCCTACCCCTACCCCTCTCAAATCTCCACAGAGGCGCTCTATTACTTACTTACAAGATGTTGGCAACAATGCTTATCTTTCTCTCAAGGGGCGGACGATCTCCCCCCTTATACCACAAAAGGCTTATGTCCCTACCCCTACCCCTCTCAAATCTCCACAGAGGCGCTCTATTACTTACTTACAAGATGTTGGCTAGCAGTTCCTCAACAATGCTTATCTTTCTCTCAAGGGGCAGACGATCTCCCCCCTTATACCACAAAAGGCTTACTGATTCTGGTACCAAAGATGTTTCTAGCAGCTCAAAGTAATGGCGGCACTGGCATCTGCCAGTTTGATGATGCACATGTTGCCTTCCCACTAGACTTCACCACCAACGAGGCTACGGTAGAAGTAACTTTCTTTCATGCCCATAGCCCTACAAATGTTGTTGAAGCTAGCCCAGCCCCGGACGACAATGACAGAGGCAATGATGGGCAGTTTTCCACCTTCGCCCCCATGAACCTCTTCTCCCCCACCTCCCCCACCACCACCCAACTCATCCTCCGCACCTCCCAGCAACCAACCCCCACCATCACGACTGCACAATCTTCATCTCCCCCTATCCATTTTCCTACCCCACCCCCCTCACCACCTTTCTTATCCCTCCAATTAGGAATGCACACGGCATTCAGACATACCCTCCACATCAGCTAAACCCCTACCAATCCTCGATGCCAACCTTGTCTCGGGAACCCTCAACATCAACAACCCCTCCACCCCTACCGCCAACTCAGCAACCCCCCACATAGAACCTCGAAGAAGGGGATATCTCCTCGTCGCCACCATCGGAGCGTGAGGAGGT
The DNA here is from genome assembly GCF_041138505.1 of Cibotium barometz. Classification (NCBI taxonomy): domain Eukaryota; kingdom Viridiplantae; phylum Streptophyta; class Polypodiopsida; order Cyatheales; family Cibotiaceae; genus Cibotium; species Cibotium barometz. The sequence continues at coordinate 81,470,680 of NC_141046.1, read as the reverse complement.
CGACCCTTCGCTCTCAACCCTCTAAATTGGCGCGATCCCCTCGACCAACTCCAGGTTCAACCTCTCACCTGCATCAGCGATCGCCTCGACATCAACGTCCTGCGCCCGTACCTTAAGGTGAAGCATCATCCATCGCGGCACGACCACCCACCCCAAACCCCGGCATCTACCAACAGCCACCGCCACTTGCCCCATAACATTCGAACTCATGGGCGAGAAGCCAGCCTGGAGGCGACCTTTCCTTGCCAAACCCTTTATCTAGGAGACATATTGTAACGTGCCATGTGCAATCAAAATCAGCCCCAACTACCTCCCAATTCGTAGATGGTGGGCATGGAAAGTCTTCCATGAGGAGTAGCAAAAGAACTCCAAGTTGACGTTCAACTTCCCCTTGTTTGCTCCCCTATCCGTGCAACATCCTTGCACTGAAGGAAGCATGGTCTGACGCTTCCATGACTTCATCTGCCCCACTATGACCAAGTCCCCAACCCAGTCGTGATCACCACCATTTGCTTCTTCAATCTCATTGTCACGCTACTGGAGTTGTTTCCTAACTGGGACCATTACTTTGAAGGCGTACAAGGTCTTGCTTTTGACATCAACAAAGGGCCCACCCTAAAGAAAATCTTTGGCTATTACGAGCGCATTATGTGGATGCCCGCTTGGCGCCTTCAAACCTTTTAAGATACGATGGAGACCACTTTTTGGACGAGCTACAAGGTCTTTCATCGAGCCCCTCTTGCTCCTACCTCACACCGGGATTTCATCCACACCTACTTGATCTATTACCACTAAATCCAGCCAGTTCTGAGAACAGACTTGCATTAGGGAGGGGGTATGTTAACCACTCTGGTTAACATGACCTTTCGCATGGCTACACCCCTTATACTTTATCTTTTTGTAACTATGCAATGTGCTGATTGTATATGAGACATGGGATGACCGAGCTTATGGCTTGTGTAACGTCGATCATGAGGAATTGATGTAGATAGAGCTAGAGAACTAGGAAGACTAGTTTTGGTCCCCCACTTTTAAATGGGCGGTCGGACATTATAAATATGAGCTCATGTATATAAGACATTTTATGGAATATGAAAAGGGACAATCCCATTTATCTCACTTGAGATTTCGTTCTATCTCTTTCTCTCATTGTGAGCTTGTGGTTGCATGCTTGTGAGCTTGTGGTTGCATGCTTGCTTGTTTTCTTGCTTGCTTGCATGTGAGTAAGAAAGGTAATGCTCTCCTTTCTCTCCTTCTCTACCTTCTCTTTGCTATCTACCATGCCCTTTTTGCATACTAGTGGCATGAGGTATAGATTGAGCTCTCCATAGCTCCTTCCCTCTCTTGCTCTCTACCTAGCATTGGATCTCTTCTTGGGTGACACAAGGAGAGTGTGGAGTGAGCCCCTAGCAGCTTCACATCGAGGAGTTAACCCTCATAGGGTTGGCCAAGTGCTATTCTCCTGATTCATCTCTTGCATGCATCTTTCCTCTCTTCTTTCCCATGTGTGTGCAAGGTAGTATGTTTTCCTTAATAATTCCAGAGGTAGCGGCTCCTGAAATTGGCTCTTTCAGTGGCCTCTTGAGAATGGTTATGGGTTCGGTCAAGGTCTTTGGCATGCTCTACCAAAGCCTTGTCAAATCATGTGTCTTTAGGTCTCAATTTTGAGCCACAAATATTCACCTCCTCGATATAGGTGCACTAACTTGTTTGTCGCATCCTCACACTAGAATGTTCCATGGCTATGGAGCTCCCTATGCCTAGATCGAGGCAAGAATAGAATGTCCTTTGTGATGGTCCTCTCTCAAAAAAGGTGAAATGAGAGAAACTTAGAATCAAACATATATAACAAGAATCCATCAAGCATGTAAGGTTCAATAGAGTACAAGAAAGCAAGAGTAGAGAAGAGAAGAGCTCACAAGTATTCTATTACAAGGAAATGAATGTGTATTGCTTTTTCACACTAGGTTGACCAAAACTTAAAAATGGTTTGGTCACTACTATTACTAGTCTTAAGCAAGTAGTCTTTCCCTATTCTCAACAATAAACTCATATGGTAAGGTCACTTTATATGTTCTAGTGCTGTCTTACAAAAGATAGGTCCATTTTCATTCTCGGGCATGTGAAACCATGTAAGCCTACGAAATGGTTACAACCCCTCATTTTCACAGTCATTGGATCACTGTGTAGGGGACCATATCCACCTCATCGTCCTTAGAGCTTTGAATTTCTATGGGACTAGATGAAGAAGGTAGTTTTGCATTTTCTCCCCTCATTCAGAACTCAGAAGATGATACCATCGATGAATCTTATAATGTCATATGACACCCCTCATTAGCCTCACAATCTCTCATATATTTCTCGGTGAGCTTTCTTACAACCTTATGAGGTTAAGTACGAGAAATTGAAAACAGATGTGATAGCAAGATAATCAAGGTGTTTATACACTTGCTATAGATAAATCAATATTGCCCTTTGCTCAGGCAAAAGCTTGCCCATCATTTCACCCACATTGAAGTGTATAAAAATTCTCAACATTTCTTGCTTGTATAAATTTGGTCCTTTGTTGTGAGTTTATGGCTTGTGTACGTGCATGAGAGAGAGAGAGAGAGAGAGAGAGAGATTTGTGTGGGCAATCACGGTCGCACGTTGCAGATTTTTAGCTTGCACAGTGTTTGTGTTTGTCCTAATTTTTGAGTGGGTGAGCCTGAAGCGGTTCCACCAGTTGTGCAACTGTGGTTGTGCTGAACCTTTACCCCCCTTTTGGAGCCATTCATGTAGATAGATTTTCCATCTGGGCAGTGAGAATTCACGATCACGGTCATGCGCAGATTTACAGCCTGCACAGTGTTTGTGTTTGCCCTAATTTCTCTGTGGGTGGTTCCATGTGCTGTGCTAGGGTTTTACCCCCTTTCAGAGCCATTTGTGTAGATAGATTTTCCATCCGAGTGATGGATCTTCTCCTCTTTGTTTTGCAAGGCTGAAACGTAACTTCTCTCCTTTTGGTGAAAGCATTAATTTTCAATGTTGAGTAGTGGAAATGAGTCAAGGAACCATAGATATGGATTTTGTAGAGGCACATGTCTCAACAACAAATGTAGAGAAGTTTAAGGGTGGAGGGCCAGAGCCAGAGCCTAAAGATCATGCTAAAAGGTAGAGATTGATCGGAGGTGAATATGGAGGGAAGGAGGCTGGTCGGATACTTTAGGATACCTTGCTTCTTGATGCACCTCAGGAAGAGAACCATGAGGCGGATTTTGACTTTTGAGTTGCACAAGCTAATCAAATTTTGCAACCATATGTGATGGCAAATCATGTTAGGGCTACCAACATTCCAATAGAGGAAGTGGTAGACGCCTGAGTAGAAACATGGCAATTTGTGGCACAAGTGGAATACTTTCATAACAAGGTTGCAATTTTCTTTTTACTGGACACATTCCATTCTTCAAACAGGATTACAGATTGGTTACATGATTTATTAGATCGTAATTTTGTGGAGATGATGTTTGACTGTCCCAGCGGATTCTATGAGGTCTTATTCTCAACCAAAGAAGTTCGAGATTTGGTTATGCAGAAAGTCCCATTATTTCTAGATGGACAGCTGGTGTATGTTGTACCCTGGCGACCTATGGTAGAGTATAGAGATATGTTGCACGAGGCATGACCTATATGAGTTGAGGTTGTAGATTTTCCACATCAACTATGTGGGAATTGTTACTGTTGGCCATGCATACTATTAGGGAGGTGTTGAAACAAGGTTTGCATGCTGTGGGATACTAGGAAGTCCCGACCTCGACAATTAAGGTTATGCGTGGATGGATTTGAACCTTTGTATTTCAAATTAAAGTGGGGATAGTTTGCAGGCCATTGTTTTCGTTGTGTGGGGAGATGGGTCACTTCATTTTCAGAGTGTCCAGAGGAGGTGAATGCTCAGCCCACAACCGAATGTGTCTGAGTGTCTGACTCATAAGGATACATTAGCTCTGGTTTTTCCATTTGGTTTGAATATAGAGAAGGGCAAACAAGTAGCAATACAAAATGAGCAAGTGGTAGATAAAGGTAAACAAGTTTTGGTAGATATAGAAGATAGAGCTTGGATTGTGGTGGTGAAGAGAGCCACTTGCCAGCAGCTACTTCTAGTGGTAATCAAAATGTGGGTGATGGTCATGGTGCCTCTTAATCATTTTATCTTGGTGCCACAAGATGAACTCGAGATAAAGATAACCAAGGCAGGGTATCACACTCTTGGTATAATCTCAGACCTCAAGCTACGAAAGAAAATTAGGTAAATTTTCCTTTTCTATTTGATAAAAAAGGGGCTATGGTCTCAGCCTATAGGACAAGAAGTATCTGGATGTCAAGTGGAGACATGATACATCACCTAGTGATGCCCGTACTTTAGGTGAGAAGGAATGGGTGGATGTTTTGCTATGAAGAGTATGGGAACAAATGGAGAAAGACGGCATTAAGAATCCTGTGCAATATTTTAAGGAAAGAGAGGCCAATGGTGGTACCTCTCATTGATTGGCTTTCTGTTTTGATGGATTATAAAGATTTCTCTTTGGAATGTAAAAGATGTGTGTTCACCATCCAAGAATTATCGCATGTGGCATACTATGTTTCAAGGTCAATGGGATATGTTTTGTGCTGTGAAGCATAAACGACATTCCATGGCTGGACAAGTGCATGATTACAAGGAATTTCATGTCTTTTATAGTGGGCACCCCACTACACAATCAGGGGTCATGATTGTAATGAAATCTTAGTTTAAGCCATCATTGGTCATGCAAGATGTCCAGGGGCACGGTTCATTGTTGTGGAACTGGAGTTTATGACGAAACATTATGGCTTGTGGGGATGTATGCACTCAATGTTGTTGCACACAGTGTCGTCAGTTATGGGAAGATTTATTATGTTTGTGCAACACTAAGCCTGGCTTTGTGTTGGGCAATTTTAATGTATGTGAATTGCCGAAGCATGCTTCTACACCTCATTCTATTATGGATGGGCTGGAGAGGCTTAGCTGGAATGTGTTTGCCAAACAAGTTTTGAAATAAGATATGTGGTCATGGCTACACCCGCATGAGAGAGGATTTATATATGCCTCTCAATAATATGTGGGTACTAGACCGAATGTATATTTGCCAGCATGATTTGTTTTTGCCAGAGATATTATCCATGTAGGTGAAATATAATCCTATTTTGTCAAATCATTTCCCTTTGGCCTTTGGTATTGGAGATGCATAGCCATTCTATGTGGATGCTTATAGGCCATTATTGGACCCCTCTTAAAGTTAACAAAACTTTCTTGGAGCATAATTTTTTCCATTAGTTTTTGTTGCAAGTGTCAGAAAACTTTCAAGGCCATGTAATCTATGTTGGGGTGTCAGCTTGGGAGTGTTGTATGTTCAATAATCAAAATCTTGCTCACCAGTATGTGATTCATAATGCATCATATTTTAGGGAGAAGTTGCGAAACCTAGAATCATTGTTGGTTGATTTGAACTAGGTGGTTCAAGAGGACGGTTCTTGCCTAGACATTGAGATATCTATTGATTGGTTGTCCCAGCAGGTTGTAACACTGCATATGTGAGATATAAGCTTATGGCTCGAATGGATGCCCTAATGGATTATAATTATCAGTCACATATGTTCTTTGCTCGGTTGCAGCAAAAGCATGCACATGAGAATATTGTCACGATGCAAGATAGGCAAGGAGTATTAATTATTAATCCTACTTGTGTTCTAGATTTGTGTATGGACTTTTATCGCCATTTGTTGAGGTCATATCTCCTGATGGCATTATAACTAGAGAGTCTTTGTTTCACTTGGTTCATCACCAAGTATCAGATGTTTCTGCAAATGAATTGGAAAGAGATATTTCTACGGATGAGGTGGAAGATATGTTGAAGCATTTGCCTAAAGGGAAAAGTCTAGAATGGGATAGGCTCCCCAATGAGCTTTTCACGAAGTATGTTGATGAGTTGAAGGTCCCTCTCACTTCTATTTTTCAAGAGGTGTGGAATACAAGTATCATGCCTACGAGTTGGAAGATTGGGCTTGTACATTTATTGCCTAAAGCTCCATCCCCAATTAATCTAGTCAATGGAGACCACTCACATTGATGGGGGGACCATGTATAAGATATTTATTTGCAAAGGTCTTGGCCAACAAGTTATAGAGTGATTTCTTCCTCCTTTGATTCATCCAAGGCAATATGGGTTTATTAAAGGTCGGAATATTATGTATAACATACTGAATGTACAAATTGGAATTGATTATGCAAGGGCTTCAAGAAGGCAAGAGGTGGTTATGATTCATCAACAACTGAATATTGAAAAGGCTTATGATCATGTTAGTTGGTCTTTTCTTTCATAGCTTATGTAGGCTATGGGATTTGGCCCTCACATGTCTTTTTTGATTTCTACTATTAGCCAACATGCAGTGGCTAGGCTTATGATTAATGGTGGGGTGAATGAGCCCATTCATTTAACAAGCTCGGTCAGCAGGCAGGGATGCCCACTTAGTCCTCTCTTGTTTGCAATTGTTACACATCCAATCTTATCTCAAATGAATAAGCTAGTGGAGGACAGTGAAGCTGTAGGGCTTACTCTTCCAAGCGGGAGAGCAGATGGTTGGCCATGCATCTCAAAGAGATAATGTTCAAAAGGCTATGGCTGTTTGGGATACTTTTGGTCTTGCTTCAGGGTTATACAATAATATGCATAAATCTGCTTTGATAAGCTGTACTACCGAGAGCAATTTTCTTGGTTTGGGATGGAATGGGCAAGTCATACACAAAGGGGTTGCATCACACACCACTTTGGTTATGAGATTGGAGTTGATGTTAATCACAAGCTTTGTTGGCATGGATTTCTGCAAGGATAAATGATAAGTTTGTGTATTGGAAATCTCGGTGGGGGTTGGCCTATGCATGTTCGGCTCAAAGTGGGACAATCCATTATGATTAGCATGATATCATTTTTCTTGCCTTTATTGCCATGGATGGGCAAAGATTTGCATCAAATACAACAACCAATTAGATTTATACTATGGAAAACAATAGGAAATAAGCCAAGGCAGATGTGGTTTTCTTGGGAACATGTTACTACTCCAAAGAGGAGTGGAGGGGCAGCCCTATTAGATGTCAGATTACATATGGTCGCCTAGGAGATGCCCTTTATTGCAAGATATGTGTGTATCTCAAGAGCCATGGGTGGTAACGGCTAAGGCCCTCATAGAGGAGGTCGCACTTGTGCATGGTAATACCAGGATTGATGGTACATGGTGGGATGTTGTGAATGGTTCCCAACAGGTTCGAGTGGTGGCTTCACCTCTCTTTTCTCATTTGATGATCTCATGGAAGGAGGTGTTAGCACACACTAAATGGAAGCCTTAAGATCAACAGTTGTAGGTGAGGTGAGGTGTTGAATGCTGGCAGGTGAGGTGTTGGCTACTTCACAACTTCTGGAGTGGCATGACAAACTTGTTGAGCAACCAAAATTCAATATAATGGCTCGATTGGGACTAGTGAGAATTATGGATGCTTTGTTGCCACATGGAGGCCGCTTATTATCTTTTCAAAAAAATTATTGATATTTTCAGGTTCCATGTGGATATGTATAGTTATTGGAGAAGTTGAGGACATGACTTACACCATATGGTGATATTCCTCAGTTGAAGGATCAACAACCTTGGTTAGATTGGGCATTTAGAAAGCCTTAGGACATTGTCCAACATACAACAAATCAAGTGTACCATATGATGGTGGAAGATAAGTATTAGATCATTGAGAAGGCTAATAGGGTATTGAACATCAAGAAAAGTAGGGCCTGATGTGGAAGGAAGTAATCTTACAAGGCAGGTGATCTAAGATTCCATATCAAGGGAAGGTGTTCCTATGGCACATGTTAGTTGGAGGCCTACCACCATTGGGGGCTAGTGGTCTAAGATTCCATATCAAGGGAAGGTGTTCCTATGGTGCATGCCAATTGGAGGCCTACCACCATTGGGGGACCAGTCGCGTGAAAGCGGTGAATTGCTTCTAGTAATTGTGTGTTTTGTACTACATGCTTGGAAACATGCCCGCATCTTTTCATTTATGTCCAGTGGGGCAAAGAAGGTGTGGGATTTCCTTTCTCGTGTATGGATTCCATTGACAGATAGGCCCATATAGGTCAAAGACTAGATTTTTGGCAAGATTCCGAATAGGTCGGATAACCCAGAACATTCAGTCTTTCATTTTTTCAAGTGAACAGGTTTATGGCATATCTAGTTAACTAGGAATGCCTTCATATTTGATGCAAAAGTTGGTATTACATCACATAGGTCGTGTAAAAGGGTTACTATTTTGGCAAGTCTCTTTCTTGCGGTCAGCTCATTTGGTGGAGAATGACATGGCTAAATATTGGATGAGGGTATTCCGAGCTACAACTGTGGTTTAGAATAATTAGTGAGGGAAAGCTAGCACATCACATGTTGGCCATTTGCAAAGTAATTTTTGGTAATATATCAAATATTACAAGATATATACATATATACATATATATATATATATATATATATATATATATATATATATAGAGAGAGAGAGAGAGAGAGAGAGAGAGAGAGAGAGAGGTCCATGTGAGAACAACCTTACAAAACTCATTTGGTGGATCAATATTTGAGGTGAATGGCGTTTGAACAGGCTTATAGACAACAAAACGAAAAATTATGTATTGTCCAGTGGCTATGATCGAAAATCTAACTTATCAGGCTTTTCACAGTCCACAAACATTACATGTACATGAAGTTGATCCCGCAATCTTAGATTGTAAATTCTAAGGAGGGCAAAGCTCTCGTTTGTAAGTGTCTCGACCATACAAACTTAGTAATAATCTGGGTTCTAAAAAATAAAGATATTCCCTATTGTAAAAATAATGTATCAATAACAAAACATTTGACACAGTTGGAATCCTGTATTCTGAATTATAGGTTCTTGTGGAGACACATATACCACTCCTCATCACTCTCCATCATTCCTCTCGCTTCACATGCAGCCTTAAAACAGGGATTCAAATGTCCATTCACTATTCATAAATCCTCAAAAGATTTACACTCTTTGCACACTGTGAGTAGCATGCATAAGTAATATTGCTCACTTAAACTCAAACTAACATTATACATATGTCCGATCATATTTCTCCTTTTCCTTTTAGTCCATGAGTGAAGGGCCGAATTCCACACCCTCGCAAGGGAAATCAACATATATTAAGCTATTTACATCATATGTATACAATTGATTAGCTTTGAACCATTTGGTGAGAGATGTTCTTTGGTTTCTGTCACAACTAATCACATCACGCAAATCATCCTGGTCATTGAATAGCACATTATTGTGCATCAGGGGATGAACATGTAACCTTTGTATATCAGGCTTTTCATCATGCAAATCATATTGATATATCCACCAGCATGCCTCTAACCCATAGACACGTACCGTGCATCTATATATTAACTAACCTCATCAATAACCCCATGTGTCTTGCAACTCTATAGTAGCTCTATCATGTCCTTTGTATACATACTTTTACAAATACTTTACAATTGTAATGGTAGAGCATACTTGTTAAAATTACAGCAGTGTGATGAGCTGCTATGGTGGATCAAATGCTAGAATCAACATCATTAACAAAGAGATTAGATGATAATTAAGACATGATTAGTGAGCAATTAACTGATAGCTTAATGTAGGCATGGATAATCAAAAACCAGCAAATTCTCATTAGGTCGATGCCTCAATTTATAGAGTTTACATCCATCCAATCCCACTGATTTCTCCTTGATTCACTCCACCTCTTTTGCTTGATTCTCTCCACCTCTCCCAAAATATCTCCACACCTCCTAAATCTCCTCATACTACCCTTTATTCTCTCCCAGTAGATTCTTCTCACCTTTTCATTGTTCCCGCACACACCCTATTCACTTATATATTTCAACACCTCCCCTCAAGTGAATACTCCTAGCACACCTGGACCCTATACCAAGTTTCCCTCTTACTTGATAGTCCGCGACCAGTGCCTAACACACCTCCCCTCAAGTGAATAATCCTAGCACACCTGGACCCTATACCAAGTTTCCTTCTTACTTGATAGTCCGTGACCAATGCCTCGAGTCCCTAAACTCATAGTCCTTGACACTCTCTCTCTCTATGTGTCCAAGGCTACTACAAGTGCCCGTGACCTTGACTAAAGTGCTCACACATACATCTACCACATGGCCTACATCATCGGTGGCTCATAGGTGGTTTTACTCTGTTGGGGCAGGTTACATTGGGTTGTGGAGTTTCTCTCTCTCTCTCTCTCTCTCTCTCTCTCTCAGATTCACATGGCTCCTCACTCTTTGGAGCCTCACATCTTCTCTCGTCTCCAGTCTTCTTGTCGTGGCAGCTTCTCTTCACACGTCCATGTCTTCCTCTTCTTTTAGTCTTCTTGTTGTGGCAACTTCTCTTCACGCGTCCATGTCTTCCTTCAATGCTTCCTCTAGCTTTTCTTCTTGGTGTGGATCTTCCTCTTGGAAAGAGATTTTCTTCTTCTTTCATGGCTCAGGCCATGAGCTTGTTGATCGTCAGTTCTTGCTCCATATGAGCAACGTGTTCTTCTTCTTTCATGGCTGGGGCCATGAGCTTGTTGATCGTCAGTTCATGCGAGCAACATGTTTTAATGTTTTACTGACAGTTCTTTTGGGCTTTTGATGTTTATCTTGTGTCATTATGCAATGCAAACCCAAATCTATGTGGGAGGTCTTACCTCTTGCCTTATTCTAGAGACAAGGGTAGTGTCTGATCCCATTTTTACACTGATGTAATGTGCCCAATACATATAATGCATATAGCATTCATTCTTATGCACATTCCCAAATGCAACTCTGGCTGTGTGAATAATCTTGAATTTGAGTGTGATTTGCAGGCATTAACCAAGGGTTAAATGAAAAATGATGATTATCACAAATTTATCAGCATAAGTTTACTAGAAATTACATTAAATCAAGGGTAACCAATTTGTATGAAATGGTTGGAGTATCAAACCATCTCCGAATTGCTATCTGAAGTTATAGGGATCTATATCAGATACCTAATGGTTAATTTGAACCTTCAATTACACCAAAAAATAGTGATTAGCAGTGATTAATCATCGATTAGCAAATAAATCCTTTGTTTTGTGTATAGAAAACAGAGTATGCGGGGAGCCCAGATCTTAAGCCTTAGAGTTCAAATGAGCTCAAATGCTTTCAAGGCCATTAATAGCAATTAGTCTAGTAGAGGATTAAGCCAAGAAACACAAGATTTTACCAAACATTGAATGCTTAATCTCTGTTTTACCAAAGTTGCCTGCAGATTTGATGAAGAGCTTGGATCTCATTGTAGACTTGATCAAATCAAATTCTGACTTCACTAGCTTGTAGAGCACCCTTGAAAACCTCTAGGGCCAAGATGAACTAGAGCCATTGCATTTCATGAAGCGGAAATTACAATTTCTCCTCAGAAAAAATGGCACCTGCAAATTTGAGAAAATCTGGAGCTGTCTCGTAGGCGGTTTGGCGTGCTGATTTGCATGGCTGAAGCACAGGTGAGATAGCGCTTGAGCTAATGTTTCTCCTGGAGGGAGATCAAGCCTCTCCGCTGGCTGGGGGTACAGTGGGCTACTTGAAAATAACTTAAAAAAAGTGATTATTTCTTAATCATCTACTAATCCTAATTAGTTAGATAATGGGCTCATAAACTTGATGGATTCTAGGCTAGGCTCTGATACCATGTTAAAATTACAGCAATGTGATGAGCTATGGTGGATCAAATGCTAGAATCAACATCATTAATAAATAGGTTAGACGATAATTTAGTGAGCAATTAATGTAGGCATGGATAATCAAAAACTAGCAAATTCTCATTAGGCCAATGCCTCAATTTATAGAGTTTACATCCAAGCATCCAATCCCATTGATTTCTCCTTGATTCACTCCACCTCTTTTGCTTGATTCTCTCCACCTCTCCCAAAATATCTCCACACCTCCTAAATCTCCTCATGCTACCCTTTATTCTCTCCCAGTAGATTCTTCTCACCTTTTCACAGGTTCTCTCACATTTACAGATTCTCTTTTACAGCCTCTAGCCCAACAATACTTCTATGTTAATATGGGCTTTGTACCTCATAGAGAGAAAAGGGTTATATGGAACAACCCATCGAGACTATCCACCCTATGATCCTTTACCTGGATTAAACTACCATTGTCTCATTGCATGTAAGTTGGATACTCATTGTCATCAACGCTAGAAATCTCAGAAAAATTCCAAGGGTACAGATGTTTGCAACTCTCGTTAACCATGCAAGAAGGAGAGCGCGTATTTAGTTCCCCACATGGTCCATGGACATTACAATGACTAATTATGTTGTGCAGCTGAAGAAACTTCACCTTATGTGGAAGTTCAGCACATACCAACACATCATAGTGAACAATCTCAATTGGTTTACATCCACTTTCCAATATCAATAATATATATGCATGTGGCAAGCCTCTTTTTTGAAATTCAATAACAGAAACAAATCCTGATACCCTTCCAAACATTGATTTTTTCACCAGTAAGTGTATCATGTCCTTATGCCTCTCATAAAAGACCCGTGCAGCTAAGTCGGGTCGATCTTGGGTAACCTAACCCCTCCCTGACCCGATAATAAAGCATTGGTTATTTCATCCCACTTAGGATTGCAAAGTAAAGGTAATAAACAGGTCAGGTTTACCCATCTTCCTAATAATTGTCATTGAATCTTGGTACAATTGATGCATATATCTAGGCCCCCCTGCGTCCAGGAATGCATGTAGAGACTCTATTGACCCTATCGCTTAAATTTACTATATCTACAAGACCTTGGTATACTTCAGCACGTAATGCTTTTTAGTTATTGCGTATCCATACTAATCTGGATTCTTCCATGCTACTGTATGCATCAATAATGTACTAGTGCAAAAGTCCATCACTACGTAGAAGGCATGTGTATCTTTCCTTATTTGTAGTCTATATGCATAATATTATCATTGAGTTACAGTCTTTGTCTGCTCGTTTGAACCTTCTCTGCTCCTACCATTGAGTGTAATTCCAACACGCCAACCATCCTCTCTTTGAGGAAATAGAAGAACATATAGCAGAGTCATATATGAGCGGTGCAAGTTAGATTATTTTTTTATAGCACCTGTGCGCAACATTATTTGAATATCTTTATGCCCCACATGAAAATCATCTCCTTGATCCGGCATGATAGATGCTACCTCAATTCTTGTAGGAACCAAGTATTGCCTTGAGGTTCATCGCACTTTAGTAAAATGACCATTCTAAAATCTGCATGTGGACTTGACAGCAACATTTCTCTCATTGTACGAAGTGCACGGGCGTACAGATTATGTCCCTACATCATTGTTTGCAGCCTTTCAAGTAAGTTATGATTTAAAGAGGGCATCCCATGAAGTCTATTCTCTAATTCATGCTATGTATCATACACATAAAGTTGGGCAAATCGAGGAGCCGCATCTCGTGTTTCATCAAGTATTACAGAACCAACACGATGATAGGTGGTACCATGGATTCGAAAATTAAATACTCCTCCCCCCTAGTGAACTAACTATCCAAGTGAGCACCCACCAGTGAAATGAATGCTAAGGCATTATTATAAGAGCGTAAATTCTTTTTGTATTCCTTACTTGCATTATAATTACCAAAAGTAACAACTCAACCATTGCAAGAGGTGGATTTTCCAAAGGTAGTAAAAAGATCTTCCCACTTCCACAATAGTGTTTGCCCACATATTGTCCAAGATTTCTTGACACCTCACATTTCGAAATTATTGCACCACAAAAATGACACTTATAAGAAAGGTCCCCTAATGAGTGAAGAGTGCAATCTCTGAAATATACCACCATAGTTGCTGGGTGATTAACATTTCGAGGAAATGAAAACACCCGCCTTATGGAGTGACATTCAGATTTAATATCTTTCACATCATCAATGACATAGGTTATAGAATGAAAATTATCATCCATAGGTAGCTCATTTAAATCAAATGAAAAAGGGCCTTGTGCCATATCTCTATGTGCTTGAGCATTCTGATGTTCATTGATAGATTCTTGAAGTACCGTACCATTGGCAATTGCTCCGTTACTTTAATCTAAGTGGATTCTACCATCAAATTCTCTATGCTCCTCCTCATTTTCAACCCTTCCAAATGTTTCAATTCCACTTATGTTAATGTAATCTGTTAAATTAGCAACATTTTGTTTTTGAATGTGCAAGCCCTTGTCCATGAACGATTAGCAACATTTTGTTTTTGAATGCAAGCCCTTGTCCATAAAAGATTACGGTGAGTCATGCATGTTTTCGAATGCAAGCCCTGATTTCGTGAAGCCGACGAACTTGGTTTGAACTCAAGTATGTATAGCTCCTAACCATCTTCAATCTCCTTTGAAACACAAAATAACGAATACTATTTTTCTGAACTTCAAACAACAACATAGTACTGCCTTATTACATTTATTCTACTTCAACAGCCATTATCACATGTGACCCTACTCTGGATAGACTCAGCTCATAACAATGTAATTCTTAGAGAAGTTTATGATAGATAAGTGGGTGTAACATATACAATCCATCTCTGAAGAGAGAGCAGAGAGGAGAGAGAGACAATGATAGAGATAGACAGACACTGGGAAGAGAGAGAGAGAGAGAGAGAGAGAGAGAGAGAGAGAGAGAGAGAGAGAGAGAGTGATAAAGAACAGAAATACAAAACATGTTGAGAGACAAGAAAAAAAAGAGCACAAGAACAAAATAGAAGAGAGAAGTATTGAATTTGAGAAAATAGAAAATTCATATATATCACCAAAATGGAGAGCCAAATCTATTGAGCAAAAACATCATTGCTCTCACAAAATCTCTAGGCAACTACCCTGGCTTCTAACATACGGCCATCTTTTTCATAATAGCATTGAGTCGATTAACAGATATCTTTAAACTCAATACCTCCAAGCCTAATGTATGTACTTGCTCTTTTAGAGAATCGACTTGTTCTTTACATTGTCCATTACATCCACCTAAATGTTCCCCAATATCAACATGCATGTTCTCCATGAAAGAAATCATGTCTAGTTGGTTGGCCTCCATGCGACCACTACTGTCAAGGACGCGATGGAGATGATGAGTCAACTCATCTCTTAACGTATCTCCCCTTTGGCTACCACTTTCATGGATCTCATCCCAAAGGGCATCTAAGTACCCCTTGCAACTTGATTTTTCTCAGTGCGCTCGCATATATCCACAATAGTTTGTAGACGTTTAGAGTTTGGTTGTCCAGATGGAGACCTTGATCGGGCAAGGTGTTTTGCAACTCGAACATTCATAAACTCAGGTGGGGTAGACAAAGCTACTTCTTCATTGTTGGAAGAATCATTCACAGCCACACTACAGCTTTGGAGTGGGTGTTATCATTTTAAATCTCCATTTGCTGAAATCAAAAATTAATATCTTAAGGCTCTACAGATATCTCTATGTATCTTTGCTAACATATAACTAACCCTAGTAATCTACCTATACACCAACACTATATACATGTAGATGTCTCCTTGATGAAAAAAAAGTACACAATGATACATATAAGTGTCTTTTTTTTTTAACTTTTTTAAGAACGTTTCTTAGTTAATATAAGACTATTACATGCGTATATTCTCCAAGGCTACTTTAGTTTGTATATTCTTTAAGACCCATATATTATGTACAATCTCAAAGGCAATAGTCTAAAAAATGAAATGTTTCTAGCTTGGGTAGCCAAGCATATCAATATTATACTAATGTTTGCAATGCAAATTATCAATAATAAAACACTCATAAGATAGAAAGAGATAAAAAGAGTATTTTGATGTGTACACTCCTCTCTCTCTCTCTCTCTCTCTCT
Source organism: Cibotium barometz (assembly GCF_041138505.1). Lineage (NCBI taxonomy): Eukaryota > Viridiplantae > Streptophyta > Polypodiopsida > Cyatheales > Cibotiaceae > Cibotium > Cibotium barometz. Next base: position 81,454,709 of record NC_141046.1, on the reverse strand, counting down.
CTCTCTCTCTCTCTCTAGCTAACCAAACATAGAAAAAAAAACCTTTATCTATGCATCCCATATTGACAACAAACACCAAAATAGATAGAGACAAAAAGGGCATTAAAAAAACAAACTTCAAATTGAAGAGAGAATTGTACTCGAAAGCACCAACTTTGATTCTATCGTCCTTGTGCTTGCTTCTACACAATCACACACAGAGGCCCAAAAAATAACAAACATATGATCTCTCTATTTTTGTCACCTAGTCCTAGTTACATTTCACACCAAATACAAAATAAAGGGCAAGAGTAACTATTGGTGTATTTCATGTGTGTGTGTGTGTGTGAAAGAGAGAGAGAGAGACATACAGACAAACAGAGAAAAGGGGGGAGAGAGAGAGAGAGAGAGAGAGAGAGAAGAGACATCCATCGATAATCTTAAATCTTATTACATTATCTTTACCAACTTCCTTAACGGAATGCACTTCAATATTTTCCTAAAAATGAAACGCTTTTTCTCGAAGCTCCTACATCTACTACCCACAATGTAAAAGCCATCTAGTAATCCCAATGCCTCTTTGATTAAGATGAGCTTGAGATTGTCATCTAGCCTATAAGGGTCTAAGACTATATAAATATACCGAGGATTAATATCATCCCACCTATCAAACCCAAGAACTTCCCATTTTGGCCTACGCTGGTATCCAAAAAAGCCCAATTGTGGCATCTCCTCAAAGAAGATCGTATCCAACAATTTATTATTGTCATAGATCAACTTTAAGATATTTAATGACATGTCTCTGCATAAAACATAATCAAACTATACATTAATAACAATCATGATCTTTTTTATATCTAGAGACAGAAAGAAAGAATGAAAAATACCAAAAGCAATCTAGCACCAATGGTTGAAGAAGAACACAACCATATTTATTTTCGAAGGAGCTTATGCTTTGGGATACATTTAATAACCTCATCAAATACTTGTCGTACTTGATCTCTATCGCCATGGACATTATAGTCTATTTCATAACGATCAATCAAGCCTAGGCTTTCTTTAATATTCATGGGAGCACAATATTTTCATCTAATTTTTCTACATCTAAACGTATAGTAATTTCATAAACATCGTTCCAATTAACAACATGAATCGGCCATGACGCAAACCAACTTGGACAATGAAAAAAGCGACGCTCAAACTCTGCAACTAGATTCGCCTTTTCCTAAAAGGAAAGAGTGCTCCTCATGTATAAAAAAAATGCAAGTCACCTCTTCCATCTCTGTCAATCATACATACATA